>NW_004443970.1:10320122-10365842 GCF_000243295.1 Trichechus manatus latirostris
CCCATGTAGTTGACTTTTGAGGATCTTGAAGGACTCAACCGGTAACACATTTCCACAGGCTTTTCATGAATGGACAAAAAGTAGGTGAGAGGAAAAGGAAAACTGTTGAACTTTGAAAGTAATTTCAAAAATGTGTGGAGGGCTGCACTAAAAAATAAAGTATATTTAAAAAAATTTGTTGAGGGGAAATTTGTGTTTATGAACGACTTGATGTCGGCAGAGGCCATTCCCCAGGGAAGTAACAGACCGGGAGGGAAGGGACCACTAATTCTGTGCCTCAGCCTCACGCTTTCCCAAGCAGGGGGTGATCTCAGAGCGAGCTTCCAAGCCCTGCTTTGAGACACGGTGCAGGGGTGTTTGTCACGCGAGCGTCATGTGTGGCAGCTGATACCGCCCGGGAAATTTCACAGAGCGCACCAGAAGATAAAGTCTGTTCTTGGCCTTTTGCATTTGGACTAGTGACCCCGAGGTGAGAAACTCTGTATGCCATTACTGACTCCTTCCGTTCTCCTGGATACCCTGATATAGCCACGACACTTAGAGTCATGTGTGGCATACCGCGTCAGCTCACGATGAAAAGCTACACCCAACTGAAAGTGAATCTTCCAGGCAAATCCCATGACGCAGCTTAGCAATTAACAGCCCTGACTTTCCTGAGGGGGCCTGTCTAAAGCTTCAGCATTGCCAAACTGTTCAAAATCCCAAATGAGGGGCAGTGAGTTCACAGCCAACCCCCCTCTGTAGTCTGTTGTTTATACCTCTCATTGGCTTACATGCTTACTTTCTTTTTTTCCTTTTTTGGGTAAAGGGAGCAGTTCCAATCAGTACCCTGCAAGGGATCAGAGGGACTCAGGAGAGATTCAGAGCAGCTCAGAGGTTGCAAGATGTTTTGACAATGATGACAAGAATAGCAATCAACAGGTTGTGCTCCCCATCTAGGGTCTTCTGTGGGTGGGGAAGGGCAGCCATTATGGAGGCCAGAGAGGCTTGGTGTCATTTTGTTAATAAAGGCTTTATAAGAACCAGGAGAACACCATCTGGTCCTGGGGCTCTGCCAAGTTGAGGAGACTTAATAGCTTCTTGAGTTTCAGCAGTAAGAATTGGGCTATCCAGAGAACAGAGTGTATGCTCAGGACTGGTGAAAAGTTAGATTTAAAAAGTGAGGGTGCCTAAGATAACCCTTTACCCGGGCAGAAGAGAGAGATGGGCTGTGCAGCCAGAACAGCTGCTCTAATGATGAACAAAGGAATAATTTATGGCTCCAGCTGAGCATCGTAGGTTATTCCTCTTGTCTGGGATCTGTGAGTCAACAAGAGGAACTGGTGATGTGAAGGACTGTCAAATAATCCTTTGGGCAAGAGATCTCATTCATAAACTCAATACCTATAGGAAGGAGCATTTAAGGTGAGCGCTTATATGTCCTTTTAGCAGATAATGGTAATTAGCATTGGTTAGAGGAGATGGAGAAGCCCTTGTGTGGCACTCGACTACTAGCCAAAAGGTTGCAGTTCGAACTCATCCAGATGCGCCTTGGAAGACAGGCCTGGCGATCTGCTTCCAAAAGGTCACAGCCTTAGAAACCCTATGGAGCAATCCTACTCTGCCCATGTGGGGTCTCCATGAGTCAGAGTCGTCTTGACAGCAATTAACAACAAAAACAGAGGAGACATTAGCGCCCTGGGTGGTGCAAATGATTTGCTCTCAGCTACTCACTGAAAGGTTGGTGATTCAAACCCACCCAGCAGCACCACGAAAGAGAGCCTGGCAATCTGCTTCTGTAATGATTACAGCCAAGAAAACCCCATGGAGCAGTTCTACTCCATAACGCGTGGGGTCGCCATGAGTTAGAATCAACCTGACAGCAGTAGGCTTGGTTTTTTTCTTTTTTGTTTTAGAAGAGATGTGGATTTTTCTAGTTTATGAAACTTGTAGGCCAAACTAAAACCCAGTGACCTATTTCATGAAGTAAACTGCTGAAGAGTTGGCAGTCACCCTCCAGAGAATCTCTTGTCCCCCCAGAGCAAAGTAAGATAATATTTATGCATGGTATTAAAAATTTTAAATTGAGTCATCTGATAGCAGCCTCCTGAGAAAGCAATAAAAATGTACAGGGACACTGGTTAAAATGTTGCTATAGTTTAAAACTATGGAGGCAATTAATATTGAGAAAAAAGTCAATCTAGCAAGGTAAGAAACTGAAATATTTATATAAAAAGTTAAAAAAAAATCCCGTTAGCTATTACCCTGGTGAACACATCTCCATGTAATTATGGAGTCCGCTAACAAAAGCAAATTTTTCTCTCCCTGGTTCCATCTCTAAGGCATTTGAGCTGGCAAAAGTTCTTTTCATGGGGAAGTAATTTAGATAGATACAGAACAAGCTAAAGGGTCTCTTCAGTAAATTGTTCTCATTCTATAGGTCAAAATGTGATTCCCTTGGGGCAAGGAGAATAGCTGGAGAGGAGACTACCAGGTGTCTAGTAGATGCTCAGCACATCCTCACTAAACTGCATTCCAGAAAGATGGTGAAAGATCTGGTTTTGGGAGAGTATCAAGGCTAGTGACCTGACAAGTATTTACCACCAGTTGCCATCAAGTCAATTCTGAGTCATGGTGACCCCATGTGTGTCAGGGTAGAACTTCGTTCCATAAGGTTTTCAGTGGCTGAGTTTTTAGAAGTAGATCGCTGGACCTTTCTCCTGAGGTGTCTCTTTTGTTTGGCAGCCAGGTGGGTTAATCATTTGCACCATCCAGGGGCTCTGACCAGTGTTTAAAAACCAAAACCCATTGCCGTTGAGTTGATTCCAACTCATAGCAACCCTATAGGACAAATTAGAACTGCCCCGTAGGGTTTCCAAGGAGCGGCTGGTGGATACAAACTGCTGACCTTTAACCACTGCGCTGAACCGTTAACCACTGCACCACCAGGGCTTCCGACCAGTGTCTAGGAGTTGGCAAAAGTCATTCACATAATGGTCCCATTTGAACCCCACCACAAGCCAGTGAAACTAGAGCAATATTATAATACGCAGTTGTAGATAAGACGCTCTTAGAAGTAGTATGACACACCCAGGATCATACAACCTTGAAGGGATGGTGAGGTTAGATCTGGGTCTAACCACTCTTATTGGCAGAGAAGAAAGATAGGCTTTCCTCCCAGGCAATTCTCAGTATACCGTGCTGTGTGTATGCGTGGATGGTGAGTCCAGTTAGTTTTTTCTCTGCTTCTGCTCTGGAGCTCTAAGCTTCTTGCTAATGGACACCACCACAAAGCTATGGTTTCCAGTTTTGGTGAGGTCTCCAGTGCTTCATGAAATCTCTTTGCTTTCCCCTAGTTAACCATCTTTGGATTCTCCAGGACGACCCATCCAAAATGGGCTATCCTCACCCTTATGCAGGTAATGGAGATCATCTTGCTCATCTTTCATAGAGGAAAAAAGAGTCCATTATTTGGAGATTCCCTCATTTTCCCTCGTGTGCACCTGAAAATGTACCCACGGCAGCCCACATGTTCCCCTCCTCTCCTTTTTTGTTACAGACAAAGCTTTTCAAGGTCCATCTCTTAACCTATATATTGAACTCCCCAACTTCTTCTACCGTTTCCACTCCTTATTCCATTTTTCCCCCTTGTAGATTTAATTTCTTTCCTCTGGCTTCTTCATCGAAGCCTGTAGCTGATCTCAGATTGCTTTCATCCTTCCTCCCTAAAATTAACCTTCTCTTGACATTTCCTTCTGTTCTCTTGCGGCTAGTGCCCTCACCGTTATTTTCTTTGAAGCCATAACAATTTAGCTTTTATCCAAAGCACTTTATTGGAATGACCCTTGCTAAGGTTATTAACAACCTAATTTTCAAATCTAATTATCTATTTTCAGTCTTCTTTCTTGAACCTTTTAAGCAATTGCCTGTTTTGACAAATCCCATGTTTTGAAATGCTTTGCTTCCTTGGTTTGCATTTGTTTATTCATTCATTTACTCACAAAATATTTATTGAGCCCTACTGCATACTGGCATGCCTTGGTGGTAGAATTCTTACTTTCCAAGCAGGACACCTGGATTTGATTCCCAGCTAGTGTACCTCATACACAGCTACTACCTGTCTGTCAGTGGAGGCTTGTGTGTTGCTATGATGCTGAACAGGTTTCAGCGGAACTTCCAAACTAAGAGGGACTAGAAAGAAAGGCCTGGTGATATACTTCTTAAAATCGATCAGTGAAAGCCTTATTAATCACAGTGGTCGTATCTGCAACTGATCATAAGATTGGACTGGGCAGCATTTTGTTCCGTCATTGTGCATGGGGTTGCCATGAGTTGGGAGGCTGACGTGACGGCAGCTAACAACAACAGCTATCTACTAGGGGCACTACTGTAGGTTCTGGAGATGCAGCAGTGTATAGAAAAGAGAAGATCCCTGTCCTTGTGACCATGTATTCTAGTGAAGGAGGCAGACGGTAAATAAATATGCAAACAAATATAAAGTATCATGTTGGGTAATGGTGAGGCCATGACGCACCTTCACTCACCAGCCACTGCTCTCTCTCCCAACCCCTTTGACTCTTTCTTCTTTGATGGTCTTCCTGATTCTTCTGTCTGGTTCATAAATGTTGGTGTTTCCAGGGCAACATGTCTGTTCTGTCCTCCCCTCTGCTTTCCCCACATGATTCCCTAGGTGGTCTCATTCAATCCAAGGCTCTAATGATCATATTTATGCTAATTACATCCACACCCATGTTTCCATCTTAGCCTTATCTTCCGAAGAAGCTTGAATTATTGTATCCATCCATTTACTGGACATTTCCATTGGGATGTTCCATAGTCACCTCACATTTAGCAAGTCCAAACTGACAACCTTCTATCACCCAAACCTGCTCTACTTTCTGTGTTCCCTGTCCCAGTTAGAGTGAATGTTATTCCATCAGTCTCCCAAGTAGAAACTTTTTCCTCACCCCTACCTGTGATAAGTCACCAAGGGCAGTAGATTTTGTGTCCTAAAGTCTCCTGAACTTTGCCCTACTTCCCATCTTCAAGGTCATTGCTTTAGTTGAGACTTATATCATCTCTTTTCTGGGCTTTTGCCTTTTAGCAGGCTTCCCTAACTCCCTCCCACCCACCTTGCTGCCAAAATTATCCTAAAATCTATCTGGTGGCTTGAGTTGTATCCCCCAAAAAGATACATTGAAGTCCTAACCTGCTGTACTTTTGAATGTGACCTTGTTTGGAAATAGATTCTTTCTTTGAAGATGTTATCAGCTAAGTTAATGAGGTCATACTGGAATAGGTTGGTTCCTAATCCCTTTTGGGTGATATCTTATAAAAGAGGAGAACAGACACAGAAATAGTCAAACAGGGGGAAGATGCCAGGTGAAGATACATCTAAAAGCAGCAAAGAAAAGCCAACAATTGGCAGCAGCCATTAGAAGCTAGGAGGAAGGCATGGAAAAATTCCTCTCTCAGATTCCTCAGAAAGAATCAACACAGCTGATACCCTGGTTTGGACTTCTAGTCTCCAGAACTGTGAGAAAATAGATTTCTGTACTTTAAAGCTACCCACTTTGTGGGATTTTATTATGGCAGCTTTAGGAAACTGAGACACTCCCTGTATTTCTGTAGCTGGGTTTTTAAAACTGCAGGATGCAACCAATTTATGGTTCATGAAATCATTTTAGGAAGTTGCAACAAACATTCAAAAATATGAAATAGAAAATATCAGAGTGAATTGCATGTAGAGAGGGAAAGTGTTGTTTTGTGAAACTTTTGTCTCGGTTATAAATATAATCACATCACTAGGTTGTGATGTAAACTGTGTGCCTTATCGGGGTTAGCCTCAGAAAAGATTAGAAAAGTACTGGCTTCTAGAGTATAATCTAAATCCCTTTGTTGGCCTATACGACCCTTCTCAGTCCTGCCTTAATTTTCCTCAGTGGGTTCTTACATAGGACGCTATCACAAGAAAACTCTGTCCAAGTCACACATAAACAAATTATCCCTGGCCCTAAGCATGCCCGATCCTTCCCTACTCTGTACTTTTGCCCATACTTTCTCTGTGCTGATCTTTTCTGCAGGCAAACCTCTCCTTGTTTTTCATGTTCCACCTTTAATGTCACCTTCCCTGAAGTCCTTCCCTGACCCTCCCTGTTGTTAGCTGCCATTGAGTTGGTCCCTGATGCCTAGTGACCCCTGGCTCACAGTGACCCAATACACAATGGAATGAAATAGTGCCTGGTCCTGTGCCATCCCTATGATCAGTTGCATATCAGAACTGTTGTGCTCCACAGGATTTTTGGAAATAGATTACCAGCCCTTTCTTCCTAGTCTACCCTATTCTGGAAGCTCTGCTGAAACCTGCTCAGCATCATAGTAACATGTAAGCCTTCACTGACAGGTGGGTGGTGGCTGCTTATGAGATGCATTGACTGGGGATCGAACCCAGGTCTTCTGCATGGAAGACAAGAACTCTACCACTGAACCACCAATGCTGATACTCCCCAGGCAGAGTTATTTATTCCTTTCCTCCGCGAGGCTTCCTTCCATTGTAGCACTGACTTCTTTGTAATGCGACTTACCTGTTGATATGTCTTATCTTCCTCATTAGGCCATGCAGAGGTTAGAGTGTGAGGCCAATTCATCTTTGTATCTTTGGCATCTAGCACAGCACCTGGTACATATAAGAGCTCAGGAAATGTAGGAAAACCTGTGTGTATGTGTGTGTGTGTCTGGGTGGGGAGGGTACAGGAAACTGTATGTTAGTTTTATGGCAGCAACCCTACTCAGTTCTGCGTTCTGTGACTACTTTTGTATATTTACCAGCCTCAGCCTTGTGCCCCAAGGGCCAGACACTGACCGAAAGTGTGTACCGTGCCCCTGTTCCAGGCTAAATAGACTGGGATTTGCAGTGAAATTTCACGTGCATTTTGCAATGTGCCAGCAGCAATATGACACTAATCTCTGACCTTGTGTTGGATCTCTCATCACTCACAGAGGTCAGTGTCTTGTGGTTTTGGGTCCAATGTCAATTATGCTCTGTCCTCATAAAGGCCAAGATTATACCTTGGCCTGAGGCTTTTAAAATAAAGCATTTGTATAGCTAACGATAAGAAAGATAATTTCTTTTCCTAGTCCCTGAATAAATTTGGCTTACAAACACCACAGGAAAGAGAGAGATGTTAGTCTGAAGTGAACGTTACTCTACTTCCTGTTAAGTTATTCTTATTCCTCGAGTACTTGCGATTACCCTTGAATTCATTTTAGAACCTGGTCAGCAACCTCCTTGCAACAGGACCAAATAGTGTCTAACGCAGTGTGTTACTGGGAGAGACCACTTATTCTGGAGTTGAACACAGATCTGGTTTCACCTTTACAACTTAGTAACTTGGGTGATCTTTGACAAATTACTTAAATCCAGTTTGGAGCCCTGGTGGCAAAGTGGTTAAGAGCTCAGGCTGCTAACCAAAAGGTCGGCAGTTTGAATCCACCAGCCACTCCTTGGAAACCCTATGGAGCAGTTCTGCTCTGTCCTATAGGGTTGCTATGAGTAGGAATCGACTCGATGGCACACAACAACAACAATGACAGTTTCCCCCTTTATAGAGTAAGGATATAATATTTTCATCTTGGGTTATTTTAAAGATCACATATGTTCAACTACTTCACGAACTGTGAAACACTCTCTAAATGTAGCATGTTGAAGGCAAAGAGAAAGAATAGAGAGTACAAGAAAGAGGGACAGGGACACAGCATGAAAGAGAGAGAGAGAAAAGAAAATGGAAGAAAAGTGGGAAGGAAGAGATGGGACCCATCTCTTGGCTCTCTTGCCATATGTTGCCTTTGATCCTTCATTTCACCAGCACCCATCAAGGGCTTTCTGTATGCGAGACTCCAGGAGAGGTGCTATAGATGAATTAGGGAGATATCTGTTCTAAACAGCAAGGAATCTAGACCAGAGTTTCTCAACCTCAGCACTATTGACATTTTGAACTGGATAATTCTTTGTTGTAGGGGGCTACCATATGCATTGTAGGATGTTTAGCTGTAGTTGTGACATTTATGACAACCAAAAATGTCTCCAGACATCACCAAACATCTCCTGGGGGGCACAGTTGCCCCCAGTTGGGAACCACTGTTCTAGACAGGTATTTGCCTGCCTACCTATGGTATGTTGTAGCTGTGAGGCAGGTTACACAGTGCTGGGCAGATTCTGAATTCTTCACCTGGCGAAACTCTACACGGATGTCTTAGTCATCTAGGGCTACTATAACAGAATACCACAAGTGGATGGCTTTAACAAAGAGAAATTTATTCTCTCACAGTCTAGTAGGCTAGAAGTCCAAATTCAGGGCATCAGCTCCAGGGGAAGGCTTTCTTTCTCTGTTGGCTCTGGAGGAAGGTCCTTCTCATCAATCTTCCCCTGAACTAGGAGCCTCTCTGTGCAGAAACCCCAAGTCCAAAGGATGTGCTCTGTTCCCAGCACTTCTTTCTTGCTGGTATGAGGTACCCTGTTTCTCTGCTCACTTCTCTGTTCATATCTCAAAAAAGATTGGTTTAAAACACAATCCAATCTTGTAGATTGAGTTTTGCCTCGTTAACACAACTACCGATTCCACCACATGAACATCATAGAGGTAGGATTTACAACACATAGGAAAATCACATCAGATGACAAAATGGAGGACAATCACATAATACTGAGAATCATGGCCTAGCCAAATTGATACACATCTTTTTGGGGGAGACAATTCAATCCATGACAACTGAGAAAGATTTGAAAGAAAGTTGACTTTAGCTTCTTCAGTAAAGACTCTGCCAAAAAGCAGCTAAGTGAGATTATTTTCCAAACAGACAAGGGGAGAATGAGAAAAAAGCTAGTAGTAAGAAAACTAGAAAAGTAGTAAGAAAACAAAAGAAGGCCTGAAGTTTATTTAGCGAGCTCTTTCATAGCTACTGACAGGAATGGGTTTGGTTTTGGGTTTCGTAGCCATGGGATACAAACCTGTGATCAAGGGGTGAGGCTCTAGTCTTTACTGTCAGAGAAGCGGAGGGTCATCTGGTGTCAATGTTTTCCTACTTTTGTGTTTTAAACATCTACAACAAAACAGAACAAAAAAGTTGCTGTATTAATTTCCAAGGGCTGCTGTAACAAAATACCACAAGCAGGTGGCTTAAAACGTCAGAAATTTATTGTCTCACGGTGCTGGAGGCTAGAAGTCTGAATTCAGGGTGTCGTCAGGGCCATGCTCTCTCCACAGGCTCGAGCAGAAGATCCTTGCTTGTCTCTCTCAGGTGTTGCTTGGCTTGCAGCTGCAGTGTAACTCCAGTCTCCGCCTCCATCATCACATGGAGTTCTTCCCTCTGTGTGTGTCTGAATGTGTCTCTTCTCTTCTTTTATAAGGACACACTCAGATTAGGGCCCACCCTACTCCAGTATGACCTCATGTTAACTATGACCATCTTCAAAGAGCCTGTTTCCAAACAAGGTCACATTCACAGGCACACGGGTTAGGACTTTAATATATATTTTTGAGGGTCACAGTTCAATCCATAACACTTGCCATAACTGACATTATTTCGTCTGTTGTCTAGGAAATGCCCACGTTTTCACTACTCTATCTGCTAGTGCTTTCCCAAGAACTAACCAGTGGGCTTCTTTGGCGAACTGGTACATCTTGATAAAATGGCGGAACTCTTTTCTCAAGTCTTGGGATGGGAGGACCGAGATGGCTTTAGATTGAGCATTGCTCCCAGACTCTGCAGCTTCTTCCATCTTGGCCAGAGACTTCATTTGCACAGATTCTTTGATGTTAAAAAAAAAAAAAAAAAATTCATCCAGGAGAAAAATTACAAAGAGAACAATAGATGAAACATTCCCTGTACACTTGGAATAAAATTCTTAAAAATGTGCAAAATCCCCCAGAGTAACAGGAAGCAGAAAAGAAATACAAATGAATTTGTGATGAGGGTATTAGTAAATTATGGAAATTTACCTCCATGCAGGAGCCCAGGCCTGCCCAATGAAACAGTTCATTCTCTGTCTCACTGTCTTGCTTCCTTCCCATCAGGGCATCTGGCTCATCTGCACCTCATTGTTTTGACCTGCAGAATGGGAATACTGTGCCATTTCACAGAGGTGATGAATGTATCCACTGAGATCCTTGCAGCTTTCCTGACAGCTGAAGCTTAAGAAGGTCAACGTATTTTCCCTGAGCTTGGTGTTATAAAAACATTCACCTGCCTTATAGGAACCGGTTTCCTGTGTATGTTTTTGATTACATCGTTGGGGGTGTTTATCTTTTCAGTATAGCGATACTACCCTGAGGTACACATTTTTCATATCATTATAAGATTCCTGGTGTGATAACACTGAAGAGGAAAAAAAATCCATGCATGCAAGCCAGGCTTGGAATAGTTTGGGCATTTACGGCAAGATTGCATTGCTTATTTCTAAGCCACACATCTGCAGTGAGCGCTAGGCCATACTTAAGCCATAATACATGGTTTTAAGGTCACTGCCGGTTATTATCTGACCGGTAATGACCACAGAACTATACATTATTGCTGTTAGGGAGCATTTTTGTACTATTTTGAGTTTTCCTTTTTTATTGAGTAGCGGCTGACACCCTGAGAGTTTCACAGCGTTGGATTACAGTAGCTGAAATGCTCAGTCATTTCACTGTTTTGTTTTGGGGAGAAGCGGGTATATACTTGCTGTTTTTGTTCATAGGTTGTCAAAGATGGTGAAGTTTATTGGAAAGGCTCCTTTTATTTCTAAATGGCACTTGGGACTTCCTACCCTAAGAAACCATATTTTCTTCTCCTTTAAATCAGGAATTAAGTGTAGGGGAGGAGTCAAATTGGTTTATTTTCTTACGTTTTCTCTCAGAAATGGTCGCAATGTCAATATTATATATCCTGAAATTATAAAGCATTGTATGCAGGGCATTTATTTCTCTGTAAGCAGAAATAAGACTGAGGGTCAAAAGATGGTAAGCATTTCCCCACCGTTGTAATTCTAAATCATATTTATGATTGTTTATATTACTTATCATACCGAGAAAACAGTAGTGCTGGAGCCTGAATTCGTAAGATCTTTATTTTTCAAATGTGTAAGCATTCTCTTGAAATATTTATTGTTAAACAAGACAATACAGAGTAGTTTCTTCATTTTGTGTGTGTGTGTGTGTGTGCTTGTGTGTGTGTAAAAGCTTGTTATTTTGTTGATATCTCCAGTCAATGTTCATTTTCTGTGAAGATTCAAATAATTATTTAGAAAGTAATACAAGCAGAAGAGATCAGGAATGCGGCACCATGACAATTTGATCCCAGATGTGCATTCTCTCCCTGAAAGGGCACAAGTGATGTGAATGATTTTATTCAGCCCAACAGTTGGATAGAAAGGTCTTAATAATGCAACTTCATTTTGACAGCTTTTACTGTTGGACAGCAGGCTTCATTATATTTGCTGTGCTGATTTATTATTTTTCACTTCTTTTACATATGTATGCATGCGATGTAGTAATTTCATTTGTATCTTTTATTTTTCATTGCCATGCGGCCTTATGAAGGGGCATATTAACATCTTTAATGAGAAATTTTATGTAGGCATAAGAAACAACAAACTTACATTAATTATTATACTTGTCTAAAGTGGAGAAGAATCTCCACCATATATCTTTGTCTATTTATGTAACTGTCTAATGGTGGATAAATTATACCCTAGTTGCTGCAGTAAATTAAAAAATAATAATAATCTACGCTCGAGGCGCAGTTTTATAAATCTAGGGCTGTACAGAAATATTGTAGGAGATGCTGAAGTTTCCCCAAGACTTTGTTATTATGCCACATACAAAGCTTTGTTAATGAGTGTTATTGTGGTCCAGTTATCAAGACAGTAATTATGGTCCATGATATTTTAAGGTATCCCTAATAGTTTGTCACTGTTGTCATTTTCTCTTGTTCAAGAGAAATCAGGTATGTTGAAAGTGTGATTCCCCGTGTGATTCTTTGCCAAACTAGAGTGGTATTGAGTGTTTGGATGATGACAGAACCATCTCTTTTATACTCTTAAGTACATAATCCCAAGGAGGTTTAAATCAATGTGTTAATTGGTAAGCAGTACTGTAATTCTGTGCATCCAAATCCTAAACCAAACCCACTGCCATCCAGTCGATTCTGACCTTATAGGACAGAATAGAACTGCCCCATAGGGTTTCCAAGGCTGTGATTTTTATGGAAGCAGACTGCCACATCTTTCTCCCACAGAGCGGCTGTTGGGTTCAAATAGCCAACCTTTTGGTTAGCAGCTGAGCAATTTACCCACTGTGCCACCAGGGCCTCCTAATTATATGCATAATCAGAGAAATTTTGAATCCAGATTATTTACTTGCTCTCAGGAAATTAATCTGCAGAGATCACATATTAGATTTCTTGTTTATTAAGTGGGACCCTGTAGCTACAAAGTACCGACTGGCCTTCCCCTCCATGAAGCTCTCTTCTAGATGTTCCTAGCAGGTGTCAACGGCACAGAGCCTCCAGTGCTTATTGATACAGATTCAAACAGTTCATTAATGTAAGCACATATTTTATAGATTTTCAATGTAATTTTGAAAAAGTTGAAAAACTATATTGAATAATGAGAGATGGTACTTGAATTATGTTTTTTATAGCACATTCCTCTTGGGATTGTGGTATTCCAACTGGGATGAATACTGGAACTCATGTACATAGCTACTTCTAGGTTTAATGTTTGCCCCACTCCCCTGTTACTATGTGGTTGCTTAGAAAGTTTGCCTAGCATTGCTATTTCATAGTCTTTTTCTTTCCTGTTTGGCATAATCACTGAGCGCCCCCTACCCCCCCCCCCCAATAATGCCAAAAAAAAAAAAAAGATTAGCTCTAGTGACAGCTACAACCAAAAACAACAACAACAACAAAAACGGGAAAAAAACATAAAGGAGGTAAAATATTTTTTAGGATATTTTTGTCTTTCTTGTGTAAGTTTTCCTCTTCCTTTCTTAAGACCTTTATTTTTATACATATTCCAGATAGTTTCAAATAATGTATTATTACGCTCCTAAATGAACACAGTGCCTCTAAAGTCTGGAAAGGGGACAAAAAATAATCATTGCGTGTATTTCAGTCTCCACCACCACTGCTGCCATTTTTCACATCTCTGTAACATTCCATCCTGACAGACTTCACTTGTAGGCAAAGTTGGATAGTGTCTGACAGTCCCTTGACTTGTGCACATTGCCAGTTCCTTTGATTTGAGATAATGCCTTTACAGCTCTGTTAGAACTGACGCTGGGAGAGGTAACCGATGATCTTATTCATTCTAATGTGCAAATGACTGATACAGACGTATTTCCAAGAAAAAGAAAAGGAACAGCATTAGGAGGACATTAGGAACTTAATGGGAAGAGAAAAGTATATACAAAGGGAAAGGCTAGAGGTCATTGAATCCCACTCCCCAACACAGATCTCTGTCTATCTTGCTTTGATAGTCAGGACTTGTCAACCAAGATGGATTACAACCAGAATGTTTCCTTGGTTAGTCAAGAAACATTTACTTAGTTTGGTTTACTTTGTTAATTTAATAGAAACTTGGGATCGTATTTTCTTTGAATCTGATTTGGGACAACTTCGGGTATTTCATCCTTTCTTTTAGTAAACACACATCAAGCCTGAGCATGTGGTAGGTGCTGGAGAGAACAAATCAAACATGGGCCTTGATTTGGAGTTGACCAGATGACTGACATGTCACCAGATACATGATGATGGCAACTTGCTGAGTACTGGACTTGTGAGAGCAACCAAAATCTATAGGCTTCTGGAGGGACTCATAGCGACCCTACAGGACAGAGTAGAACTGCCCCATAGGGTTTCCAAGGCTGTAAATCTTTATGGAAGCAGACTGCCACATCTTTCTCCTGTGGAGTGGCTGGTGGGTTTGAACCACTGACCTTTTGGTTAACAGCTGAGTACTTAACCACTGTGCCACTAGGGCTCTGGAGGGAGAGGCAACAATTTTTTTATTTATTTATTGATTTTTTTGTTGTACTTCAGGTGAAGGCTTATAGAACAAATAGTTTCTCATGAAACAGTAGTACACGTATTGTTCATGACATTGGTTAACAACCCCACAACATGTCAACCCTCTAACTTCTCAACCTTTTTTTTGGTGAAAATATGCATAGCCAAAAATACACCATGTCAAAAATTTCTACATGCACAGTTCAGCGACATCAACCACACTCCTCCAATTGTGCAGCCACTCTCACTCAAGATGAAGGCCCACAGAACAAAATAGCTTCTCATTTAACAGTTACTACAAATGTTGCCCTATGACAATGGTTAACAATCTCACAACACATCAACAATATCCTTACTCAACCTTGGGCTCCCCACCACCAGCTTCCCTGTCCCCCCTGCCCTCCGGCCCCTGTCACTGGACTACTGTACCTCGTTAGTCTCATTTGGTCCTACGGGGCTGTCCACTCCCAGGCCGAAGGGTGAACCTCGGAGATAACCTTACCACTGAGCTAAAAGGGTGTCTGGGGGCCACACTCTCGGGTCTTCCCCAGTCTCCCTTAGGCCAGCAAATCTGGTCTTTTTTTTGTGAGATAGAATTATGTTCTACATCCTTCTCCAGCTCCGTCCAGAACCCTCCGCTGTGATCCCGGTCAGAGCAGCCAGTGGTGGTAGCTGGGCACCATCTAGCTGCACTGGACTCAGTCCGGTGGAGGCCCTGGCAGCCGTGGACAATTAGTCCTTCGGACCAGTCTCTTCCCTGTATCCTGCTCCCCTCACCCTCCCCTGCTCCCTAAGGGATGAGACCAGTGGAGTATCCTAGATGGCCGCTCACAGGCTTTTAAGACCCCAGACACTACTCACCAAGGTAGAATGTAGAGCATTGTCTTTACAAGCTGTGCCATGCCAATTGAGCTGGATGTTCCCTGAGACCATGGTCCCCACAGCCCTCTGAGGCAACAAATTTTGTCCATGCCACTGTGGAAGGTTTATCAAGGAGGTAACATTGAGCTAGGATTCAGATATATATCTATATCTGTCTATCTATCTACCTATCTATCTATCCATTTATCTATCTAGATATGCTGTTTTCCAAAGTCGGTAGACTTACTAGAACTGTTCAATATCAGTAACAACACAACAGAGTCTGTATTTTAATTTTATTTTAAAATCCAAGGTGTCTATGTCTTTTCATCTTCGTGAATTAGCTTAAGATGCTGCAATACTGCTGACCTGTTGGATTAGAATGCTATCATGCTTAAGGATGCTAGCGGGGTGCAATAACGCCTACTCATACATTTGCAACTGATTAAAGTTTTATTTCCAGCACATACCCATTGTTTCAGAAGTAATTTGTGCATGATTATGGAAGTTAATGTGTTACCTATGTATGCTAACTTTAACATATTCCATACTAAGTTGTTTGGTTATTAAGAAGGGTTTGCCATATATAGTCATAGTTCTTTATAAGAACGGGTGCCTTTCCTTCTACTCCCTCCCTCCTTCTTTCTTTCTTTCTTTTTGCATTGTAAGGAGAATGCAGTAAAAAGCATTTCATTTGGTTGGTGCCTTTACTTTACCACTACCTAGTTCAGGGTGTAGGTTGGTCTGAGTTAATAAGGGAAAGCTTACAGGAAGAAGCAGATTTTATTCCAAATTGTAAAGCATGAAGAACGAAGGATGGAAAGCTTAGGCAGATCCAGGCATTGGAAGGAGGTTAATAAAAAGAATCTGAAATGGGAAATGGAGGAGCCAGTCAGCTTTAGACTTTATTGTGCTGTATATCCACTCTTTTCAAAAATATCTCTGCATGGGGAGGTGAGTGGCATGAGTGACACTTCAGGCCAATGTTCATCAATTTCTTTTTTTTGTAAAGAGCCAGAGAGTAAATATTTTAGACTTTGTGAGTTGTATGGTCTCTGTTGCAACTTCTTAATTCTGCTATTGTAGCACCAAAACAGCCCTAGACAATACACATGAATGATTATGGCTGTGTCCCAATAAAACTTTATTTACAAAAACAGGCAGTGGGCCAGATTATTTTTCCTGTGGGCCATGGTTTGCTGACCCCTGCTTTAGGTCATTGTTTCTCAAACCTCAGTCCTTTTGGTCCCACTGACATGATACTGCTTAATCTGAGTAGCATCTGCACTATTATCTACTTAATGTTCTGCCTTATATCAATTTATCTTTGTAAAAATTAAGTACATTTATTATTTTTTGTTTATTAAATCCATTATCATTAAATACATTTACCTAAATGGAAAAACAGTGTTATATGTCAATAAGTTGTTCTTGTTGTTAGGTGCCGTTGAGTGGGTTCCAACGCATAGCAAAACGAATCACTGCCTGGTCCTGCACCATCCTCACGTCATTGCTATGCTTAAGCCCATCGTTGCAGCCACTGTGTCAGTCCATCTCATTGAGGGTCTTCCTTAATCAATATGAGATCATCAAAAAATAATTATAATGAAAACAACACAATAGGAAGACAATAAAATCATTTCATGTATTACTAATTATGCCCACACCATGTTTTGGGAAACATTGACTAGGACTGTTGTCCATAATAAACAGAGCGGCTTAAAATCAGTTTCTCAGATTTGGTAGCTGTTCATGCAGATGTCTTAAAAGAAAGGATACAGTAAGCGTATCAGGAGGTAGGGGCCGAGGAACACTTAGGAGCAGGGACTGTTGCATAGAAGACCTGGTCATTATGTGATATTCCAGTAGAGCTCCTGGGCTAGGGTTGTCCAATCAAATACAGAATGCCCATTAAATCTGAATTTCAGGTAAACACCAACTAATTTTTTTTAGCATAAGTATGTCCCATGAAATATTTGGGACATACTTATGCTAAAAAAAATTATTTGTCGTTTATGTGAAATTCAAATTTAGCTGGATGTCCTGTATTTTTATTTGTTAATTCTGGCAACCCTATCCTGGGCCAACAGCAAGGACATGCCAAGTGGTGGCAGTAGGTGGGTGGTATTGGTGGGTGTGCAAAGGGGGGCAGGAAAGCATCAACTTGGTCTACTTAGAAGGTCTTAGTGGGGGACAGCGAATAAGTTGGTCTGACCAGGAGGTATGAGTCAGGAATTAAAGCAGAATGGTTCTTATGACAGTGTGACTTAGAGTCCCACCCAGGAGTTTATACGTGGTCCATTTCTGCACCAGGAGCCCACTGCAGGGTTATAAGGAAGGGCATGTGATAGGACAGAGAATGATCTTTCAAAGAACCTTACTGTTAGCCTATTTATGTAGCTATAGCATGCCTTCAATGCTCTGGAAAAATAATCAAAGGAGAATTTAGAACTGTTCTCGGATTGTCAGTTTTTCATCTAAAAATGTTAATGTACATTAAACTTTTAATTAAAAAAAGCATATCCCATCACAAACTATTTTTAATATGGAATATTTAGCGGCAGCACACACATTCTGTTCTGAGCTCCGCCAGGCTATTAACCAGAACAATTTGGTTTTAAAAATGAACCGAATTAGGCTGTGTACCCCCAGGTTAAGTTCCAAACAAATTACATTATTTAAACTGTCATCGTTACAATGTACACACATGTTTCTGGTTGTTCTGTGCAGGAGAAAGTTGTCGTTCAGTAGTGTCTGATGGCATCAGAAATGTCAGCAGTCGACAGCCGTTTGTGGCAGAGAAAAGAGGAATCTCATTACAGGTCTTTAGAGCCTGTTTTCTTGTACTCTTTTATGTTCTCAAATAATTTTATCTAGATAATTGCAGGGATTGAAGACTATAAAGAGCACAGGTTTGCCTGGATTTAGACTAAATATTTGTATGAGTTTGTGAGTTTGTGTGAGGATGGATTTGGACATGAAAACCTAATACTGGCAGAAATTTTCTTTTCTCTTTTGTCGCTTTGAGTGATCTGGATGTGATTATAATCAGGAAATAATTTAAATACAATAGAACCCCGGCAATTCCTAATTCTGGCCGTCATGTGCACTAGCCGCTTCTCTTTCTCTTTGGAAAGGATTGAAGAGTCTTCGGACGGAAGTTGCTTTTCTCAGACTGATGGGAATGAGTGCACGCCTAGCTTACCTGGCCACTAGGTGGCACTGCAGCCACAAGGAAGTGTGGTCACAGTTACATAGTTTGGCTGTGGCATTAAGGAAGTTCTCCAAGGCTGAAGTAGAGAAATGACAGCCTTTGTATCTCTGGCTTCTCTGGGTTATAGTGTTCTTTGGAGTTAGAACTTTGTGCATCCAGGATGCTGCTGAAAGGGAAGGGGATTATATGGTTAGCATGGGATGTTTCCAATGTTTGTGTTGTTTCTCTCTCTCTCTGTCACACACACACACACACACACACACACACACACACACACACACACACACACACACACGAGCTGAATATTTTCTAGGGGTTGGCATTGGTTGGGGAGTGGGAAGTGAAGGGAAATATCAAAGTTCCATGATTTCTGAGCAGGCTGGTCTGCTCCAACTGAGCAACAGATGATGTCCTGACCCATGGCCTCCGTGTGAGCAAGAATGCCCTTATATTTGGTGTGCATCTTCTGGAGGAGGCCATGGAAAGTGTTCTCCTGGTCAAGATGACCAAGCTCCTGGAAGATGGTAAGTCTCAGCTTCTCTCTTCATGCCAGCCTCCTCTTCCAACTGCTCTTGCTTTTGAACCACTGAGAAAAGAATCTCATTGTCCAAAAGAATATTTTTTGTTTTTCTTTCTCTAACAGAAGTCAAATATTTGAAACCTAGACATCCCACTATTGCCCCAAAGAAGAAAGAGAAACCAAAGAAGAACCTAATATGAGTGTCAAAGAGCGAAAACAGAGTAACAGCAGTACAAGTTGGTCTCTGAATATAAGAAGGCAAAAAATTAGCAAACATAATTCTTAACTAATGAAAGAAGTGATAGTGATGGAAACTGAAGTGTGCCCAGTGAAATAAAATTTGTTATCAACTAACTGGAAAAAAAATTTTTTACAGACTTTATATGGGTAATTAAAATAGCAAATGATATGATTCATAATGGAAATGGTAATAGCTGTGTTTATTGAGGTCCTACTATGTGCCCTGTGGATCCCTGGAGGTGCAGTGGTTAAGTGATATGGCTGCTAACCAAAAGGTTGACAGTTTGAATCCACCAGCTGCTCCTTGGAAACCCTATGGAGCAGTTCTACTCTGTCCTGTAGGGTTGCTGTGAGTCTGAATCGACTCGACGGCAATGGATTTGTTTTTTTTTATTATTATGTGCCCTATGGCTCCTGGGGGTGCAGATGGGTTGCACTCAACTACTAAGTGAAAGGTGGGTGGTTCAAACCCACCCAGTTGTACCACGAAAGAAAGGCCTCACAATCTGCTTCTGTAAAGACTGTTGTTATTAGCTGCTGTCTAATCAGTTCTGACTTGTGGCAACCCCAAGTGTGTCAGAGTAGAACTGTGCTCCGTAGGTTTTCAAGTCTGTGATCTTTCGGAAGCAGATTGCCAAGTCTTTCTTCTGAGGCTCTTGTGGGGGGACTCGAATTGACAACCTTTCGGCTAGTAGTCGATAACTTAACTTTGTGCCACCCAGAGACTCCCCATAAAGATTACAGACAAGAAAACCCTATGGAGCAGTTCTGCTCTGTAACACATGGGGTCGCCATGAGTTGGAATTGACTAGATGGCAACGAATTTGTTATATACTTTTTACTGTGTACCAGATTCCATGCCAGGCACTTTTGTATAATCACTTAGTCCTTAGAGTAGGTCTATGAAATGGATATTATCACCTTCATTTGACAGATAAAGCAATGGTATCTTAGACAGGCCAAGTCCCTGGCTTGACTTCTAACCTCATTAAGAGCTTTAACTAGATTAGGTCTGCTAGGCTCCCACACTTATGTCCAAGTTTAGGAAATGACTTGATAATGGGCCATAAAGGCAGAGACAATGTGTGTGTTGCTTCTCATTGCATCCCCAGCACCTGGCACAATAGGTCTTCAATACACTTCTGCTCTACAAACAGATAAATACCAGAGAGCTGAAAATATTTCAAAGGTGTTTAATTAGAAAACTGGAGCCCTGGTGGCACAGTGGTTAAAGTGCTCAGGTGCTAACTGAAAGGTTGGTGGTTTGAACCCACCAGCCGCTCCGAGGGAGAAAGATGTGGCAGTCTGCTTCCGTAAAGATTACAGCCTTGGAAACCCTATGGGCAGTTCTGCTCTGTCCTATAGAGTCGCTGTGAGTTGGAATCAACTCCACTGCAACAGGTTTGTTTTTTTTAATTAGAAAACTAGTTATCCGTTGACGTACAGAATGTAACGACTTCCTATTTGTGTGGCTGTTCGCAGTGATTAAGAGCTTGGCTGCTAGCCAAAAGGTCGGTAATTCAAATCCACCTGCAGCTCCTTGAAAACCCTACAGGGCAGTTCCATTCTGTCCTATAGGGTAGCTATGAGTCAGAATCAACTCGACGGCAACTGGTTTGGTTTTCGGTGTTACGGTTTGGAAGGGCCGGCACCTACTTTATTTCATTTAAGCAGCTTTTGACCCTTAATTCTGGGGTGGGAGGTATCATCGGATTTCACAAAATGAGGAGGCTGGAGTTTGGAGGTTAAGAAACCTTCCTGGGGCTGTGCTTTCTGTTGAGACCAGCTTCTCTGACTCTGGATTGAAGGGTCTTTACCATAGCCCCACACTCCGTGGATGGCCACATCATTTTTTCAAAATTAAAATTCTGTATGACAAATAGCATTCCTATTATTTTTTGTTATGTATATATGATAAGCATTCCTACAGAAAAAACAAAATAGTCTGTGTAGGGGGGATAATTTTATAGCCATATAGAAGCAACTTCACTTAAAAAAGTTTATTTTTTAAACTTTACCAAAACTCATTGCCATCGAGTCAGTTCCAACTCATAGCGACCCTACAGGACAGAGTAGAACTGCTGCATAGGGTTTCCAAGGAGTGCCTGGTGGATTCAACCTTTTGGTTAGCAGCTGAGCTCTTAACCACTGTGCCACCAGGGCTCCTTTTAAAATTTAACCAATGATAAATGTTTATTCTAAAACAATTAAAAGATATAAATAAGAAAAATGAAATGTGATAAACATTACCTATATGTATAGGAATACTTAGAGATGAACATTTATATCATCTATACTTTTTTTGTTTATATGCATATATATGTCTTAAAAAAGAGATCGTATTTTATAATTTGCTTTTGAAGCTTCATATAAACATCTGTCTGTGTCAATAAATTATTTCTACATCGTAATTTTTAATGGCTACAAAGTGATCTGTTATATGAGCATATCATAATTTATATAACCAATCCCTTATTGTTGGACATTTGGGTTGTTTCCAAATTTTTGCTACAGTAAGGAATACTGCAATGGAACATGCTTGAATATATATCTTAGCGAAATTCATCTTGACCCAACATTTTGTAGATGAATTTACAGAGATTCAGAGAGGTAAGAAATTTATCTGAGAGACAGAACTTAGACCAGACTTCAGGGTTCTTAAAGTCCCAACTAGCTCTTTTCCTGATATATCAGTGGATGCCACAGGACCGGTCTGGTGGCTGTGGTCGCTCCTGTGGTAAGGAATTCCTGGTATGTGCTGGGACTCATTCAGAAACAGAAAGGCATGCCCCCCAGACAAGAAAAAAAAGACAGATAAAGTGGTTTTATTGCTTTAACACTATTAATATAGCTCCTTTCTTGAAACCCCTTTCTTCCTTTTCTTCTGTAACATTATATTACCTAGTTTCTCTCCTGCTCCTCTGATAGTTCTCCTTCCTTCCTTCTTCCTTTCTTCCTCTCTCCCTTCTCCCTCCCTTCTTCCTTCCTCCCTCCCTCCCTTCTTCCTTCCTGCCTCCCTCCCTTCCTGTTTCCTCTCTTCCTCCCTCCCTGCCTTCCTCCCTTCCTTCCTTTTTATTTCTACCTATCGATTGTCACCATTACTTTAGTTTCTTTTCTCACTACCCTTTCCCTATTTTAATGGCTTCCTCTAACATTTCTAGACAAATGACTCCCAATCTGGAACTCCAGTCCTGACCTGTCTCCCTTGGGTCACTTCTTAACTTCCTACCACCGTTGGACATTTGCATTCTTGGAGCTTGCACTTCTAATTAAAGCCACTCATTTCCACAGGCTAGAACTTTGAGTCTGACTCCTCCCTTGCCTTCATCTCATCTTCCACATCTTGCCAGGTGCAGTCAGTTGCACGTCCCTGGCACCTGACCCTTCTCTCCCATTCCCACTACCTCTGCCCTAATTCCGGCGCCTGTTACTTCTCGCCTGGGCTATTGCAGTGGCCTCTCACATGGTCCACTATCTCTCTTGTCTCCCTGGACAACCTGACTTGCCAGGCTTGGCAAATTAGTCTTCTGAGGTCACTGTTCTGATCCACACTGTCTACAAAATAGATTCCAAAGCTATTAGCCTGGCCTTTAGGCTCTTTGTAATTCGACCCTAAATTACCTTCCTATCCTCATCTGCCCTCTTTCTCTAGCACAGACATTGTACTTCAGCCAAATTGGATTCCTTGATGCTCCTTTAACACACCCACCTTATAGCAGCTGCCTCTGGGCCTCGGATCAGGCCAGTTCCTGGGCCTGAAGTGCCTGTCCTTCGCTGCCTTTTGAGGTCTTAAAACATTGATGCCACCTCTTCCATGAAACCTTCCCTGTTTCCTTAAGTAAAAGGTGATCTTGTCCTTCTTTGATGAACCACAAACCTTTGCTAGCAGTAGGTGCTCCTTGGAAACCCTATGGGGCAGTTGTACTCTGTCCTATAGGGTTGCTATGGGTTGGAATCGACTCGACGGCAGTGGGTTTGGTTGATGAACAGCTATTGGTGGGCCCTTAGGTGACACACACAGTTTGTGCTTGACTACTAACCTAAAGGTTGGCGATTTTAACCCACCCAGCAGCAGGCACCGTGGAAAAAAAGGTCTGGCCATCTGCTTCTGCAAAGATTACGGCCAAGGAAACCCTATGGAGCAGTTCTACATGGGGTTGTCATGAATTAGAATCGACTCAATGGCAATAGGTTTGGTTTGGTTTGGTAGCTACTGGGTGGTGCAAATGGTTAACATGCTCAACTGCTAACTGAAAGATTGGAGGTTTGAGTCTACCTAGAGGTGCCTCAGAAGAAATGCCTGGTGATCTGCTTCTGAAAAGTCAGCCACTGAAAACCCTATGGAGCACATTTCTACTCTGATATACATGCAGTCTCCATTAGTTGGAATTGACTCAATGGCAACTGGTTTACTGGTAGCTATTGGTGTACATGCTTTGTCTTCCAAACTCCTTGTGGGTAGTGTATCTTCTCAACCCCCTACAATCCCATCCCTCTCCCTGTAACAAAAATGTCTCCTCTATACCAATGTCTCAAAAAGTTTATTTGTTGAGTAAATAAAATAGTTTGGGATTTAAGAAAACATACATAAATGTATCACAAACATAACCATAATGTAAAACAAATCTTAAGGGCCCTCCCTGTTCTTAAAGAAAAACAAACTTTGTATGTATTCATAATAGCCATCATCAAATTCTCTCCTTGCTTAATATTGTGGTAACTCATATGAATAGGATTCAAAAAATAGCTTGTCAGAAGGTCAGTGGAGTCAGCTGGAAATACTGACTTTTCTAAGTGGGAACCCTTTTCTCTGTCCTTAAAATATACTTTGCCCCATTCCCTTTAGCAGAAAGGTCACAAGACTGCAGTGAGAACATTTGGCCTTTGCTACTTGTAAACTGTGTAACCCTGGGCAACTTTCCTCATCTGTAATATAATAATGCCTACAATAATAGTTGGGAATTTCATTTGGCTGTTGGTAACAGAGATGTGATTAAGGTGGCTTGAAGAAAGAAAGATTTATTTTTCTTTCTTTTAAATAAAGTCTGAAGATAATCCAGAGTTCATATGGCAGCTCCATAGCTATCAATGACCTAGACTTTACTCGCTATCTGTTTTGCCCTTTGGTGCATGGCTTTCATCGTCAAAGTAGCCTCACAGACCAAGATGGCTGCTTGAGCTCCAGCCATCATGTCAGCATTCCCAGCAAGAAGGGGCCCAAGGCACATCTTCCTAACTGAGGAAGAGCCCTTTAAACAGTTTTAGAGTTTTTTCAGAAGTTTCACCAAACAATTCAGCGTACAGCTGAGGCAGTGATTCTCAACTCCAGTTGCATATTTGAAATGCATGGAGTGCTTCTTAAAAATGCCTATGCCTGGGCCTTACCTCAAATCAATTAAATCAAAATCTCTATGGCTGGGGCTCAGGACTCAGTCTTTTTACATAATCTCAGGTGATCCAACTGCACAGGCATGACTGAAGACCACTGAGCTAGGGTGACCACATAATTGTTCATCTAAACGAGAACTGAAAAGAGGACAATAGGCATAAACTGAGACTATCCTGGGCAAACTCAGAGGTACAGTCACCTAAGTATAGCTCATCATCTACCCCTATCTGCAAGAGTGGCTTGGAACATATTTTTTTTACTATTCTAGAAGGAAAGGAAAGAAGAGGAGAACAGATACTGGTGAGTTCCCTGCCATTCCTACTCAGCCTTTTGGGCAGAATTAAATGAGATAAATGTATATGAAATTGCTTTGTAACGGCAATGTTTCAAAGATACATTTATAAATAATATTACCATAATTTAGTACAAATTAGTACTAGAAGGAACCCATTTAGTACATGCTTGATTAACTTAAGGTCATTTGTTTTAAAACACACATGCTTGCTGGGTGGTTTTAGAGTGTAGGCTTTGGAGGCAGACAGCCCTGGGTTTGAGTGCCAGCTCTGCTCCATACTAGTCTTGTCTTTTGATTTCTCTAAATTTCCCTTCCAAAGTCTCCATGATATTACTTAACTCAAAGGGTTGTTACAAGGATTACAGAAGTTAACATGTGGAAAGTATTTAATTTGGGGCTGTGCATATGTAAGCATTTGGTAATTGGAGACTCATACTTTGCAGGATGCTGAAAAAAAAAAAATCTTCTCAGCTTTTAAAGAGCCTAATGTGAGGATGGAGCCCTAGTGGTGCAGTGATTCAGAGCTTGGCTGCTGACCCAAAGGTTGGTGGTTCAAACCCACCAGCCGCTCCTTGGAAACCCTATGGGGCAGCTCTACTCTGTCCTGTAGGGTCGTTATGAGTCGGAATTGACTGGATGGCAACAGTTTGGTTTGGTTTTGGAATGGGAATATTGAGCCCTGGTGGTGCAGTGGTTAAGCGATTAACTGCTAACCGAATGGTCGGCGGTTCAAACCTGCCAGCTGCGCCACAGGAGAAAGATATGGCAGTCTGCTTCCCTAAAGATTACAGCCTTGGAAACCCTATGGGGCAGTTCTACCCTGTCCTATAGGGTCACTATGAATCGCACTTGGCTCAACGGCACCTAACAACAACAACAAAGTGTCAGGGGGAGTCCTGGGGGGTGCAAACGATTAATTCTAACCAAAAGGTTGGAGGTTTGAGTCTGCCCAGAGACATCTTGGAAGAAAGGCCTGGAGATCTACTTCCAAAAAATCAGCTATTGAAAACCCTATGTAGCGCAGTTCTACTCTGACACACATGGGGTCGCCATGAGTCAGAGTCGACTCGATGGTACTGTTCTTTGTCAGTGTGTCACGGGCCTTCTCAGGCTGCCTCTGGACGTGAGCCCTTTCCCCCTCCTTTCCTGCTGGAAAGTGAACAGTGCAAAGAAGGAATTGCCGATTGAAAATGTCTTCCTATTTCCCACGGTCCCCAGTCCTAACTGACCCCCAACAAAGGTCTAGGTTGAAATACCAGTGGGGGCCCCAGCCGACTAAAGAAGCTAATCGCCAGAATTAAATTCATTATTTCGGTGACTTGATCCACACTTTGGGAGATTTGTGCATTTGAAATAACCTTTGCTTGTGGCGATTTTGTCTCCTGTCATTCTTCCTCCTGGCCACTGTGTTCCTGGTGTAATCTCCCTTTCCATCCACTCAGTTGCTAACTTGTAAACTTTCTTCCCTGGGGCTTGCTCCTCTAATCTTGCCTGTTTTGCTGTAGCCTTGTCTTCCTTTATTCATTCTGCATTGCTTTTATCTCCTTACCTTGCCTCCTACTGAGTGTAAACAAACCTTAAGGCAAAAAAAATGAAGCCAGGCAGGATGCTGTTTAGCTCCCTTGAAGGGGAAAACACAGTCTAAATCTTAGAGGCAGTACGCTTTACTGCTGACAGAGTCAAAATTCAATACTTTCTACTTGTGGGATCGCTGCCTATACAATGCCAAGATGTCTGGGAAAAGTGAGAAAGAGAGTTCTATGAGGGAGGGGAGCCATATGAGGAAACTGATTTTGAATATATTTTTTTGAGTTTGTTGATAGAAAAATATTACAAAGCCTAGCATTTTCTTCAAGGAGCTCTGGTGGCTTAATGATTATTGGCGGTTTGAACCCACCCTGTGGCTTCGTGGGAGAAAGACCCTGGTGATCTGCTCCTGTAAAGGTTACAGCCTAGGAAACCCTATGGGGCAGTTCTACTCTACCACATGGGGTCGCTATGAGTCGGAATTGACTCAACAGCACCCAACAACAACAATAGCAACAGCATTTTCTTTATAGAGATACTTTTTAAAACAAAAGTATATTATCGTGTTTTGGTGAAAGTTTACATAGCAAATTAGTTTCCCCTTTAACAGTTTCTATACATACTGTTTGGAGTCCTGGTGGTGCAGTGGTTGAGCATTCAGCTGCTAACCAAAAGGTCGGCAGTTCAAACCCACCAGCCGCTCCTTGGAAACCCTATGGGCAGTTCTACTCGGTCCTGTAGTGTCACTATGAGTCCGAATTGACTCGACAGCAGTGGGTTTGGTTTTTTTTGGTTATACATATTGTTCAGTGCATTGGTTACATTTTTCACAATGTGTCAGCATTCTCATTATTTCTATTTTGGCTGTTCTGTTTCCATTAATCTAGTTTCCCTGCCCCCCCTTACCTTCTCATCTTTTCTCTAGGATAAGTGTTGACTATTTGGTCTTACATAGATGATTTTTTAAAGGAGCATAGCACTCACGGGTGATATTGTTTATGAACCAAGCTGTTATTTAGCTATAAGGTGACTTCCGAATGTGGTTTCAGCACAAAGTTTAAAGGGTATCTCAGGGTGATAGTTTCAGGGGTTCCTATAGTCTCTACCGGTCCGGTTTAAGTCTGGCCTTTTTTAGGAATTTGAGTTTTGTTCTACATTTTCATAAATTTGTCAGTTTTTTCCTCATTTTTGTCTGCTTTTTGCTTCAACTCTTGGATAGCTCTGAATGTGAGAGATTTGAATTCCCTATCAGGTAGTTCTAGTGCCTTTTCTTCTACTGGAAAGTCATCTGGTGTTTCATTTCGGATGCCTACTGGAGCCATCCTGTCCTGTTTTTTTTGTATGTTTTGATATTGTCTGCTGTCTCTGGAACATTCAGTAGTTATTGTCTTCATTTATTGGTTGTAGATTTATTTGTTTCATCCTGATTTTTTGTTTTATTTGGTGATGCCTGAGCAGGTTGGCTATGTGTTCTTTGTTGTTTGCTCATCTGTGGACACGATATTTTTCACCTTCTTGTCCAATGGGCAGGGCCAGTCACTGAACTGTGGTGCAGCAGGGCAGGTCCAGCTGAAGTGGAGGGGCTTGGATGGGTTCTTTGTGGCACGTACTGGGACTGACAAGGTGAGCCGGGGGTCAGTGCAGGGAAGGTTCCAGTAGGCCGTGCCTGTGTTGCTGGGGAGTGTAAGGTTCAGCACACAGTACAGATCGGCAGGAGTGAGGGGGAGGAGGAGGTTGTGTTGTGTAGAGCTAGGTTGGGTATGGAAAAGAAGAGAGAGAGGAGAGAGAAACAGGAGTCAAAAAAAAAAAAAAAAAAAAGTGCTGAGGGAGCCTGCCAGTGGCGTGGAGAGATAAGAAACTGAGAAATGAAGAAAAACAAAAAGGAAAAAATAAATACATAAAATTTAAAAAAAAAAATGCTCCCAGGGATCCTACAGGCATGGCTGCACAGGCTGGGAAACTGGCTCCCAAGCTGCACAGTACCACCCAGCTAAAAGTGGTAGAGATGATACACAGTGCCAGATAGTCAGGAGACAGGAAAGGAAGGTAAGTAAAAGAGACAAGAAATCAAGAAATGAAGAAAAATAAAAAGGAAAAAAAGAACAAGAAAACAAACAAAAAGAAAAAAAAAGCCCCCAGGGATCCCACCAGTGTGGTGGTGCAGACCAGAGAAGCAGTTCCCTAGCTGAGCAGCGCTTCATAGCCTGTCAAG
This sequence comes from Trichechus manatus latirostris, assembly GCF_000243295.1. Classification (NCBI taxonomy): domain Eukaryota; kingdom Metazoa; phylum Chordata; class Mammalia; order Sirenia; family Trichechidae; genus Trichechus; species Trichechus manatus. The sequence continues at coordinate 10,348,403 of NW_004443970.1, forward strand.
AAGAAGCAAAGATGGCACACGGAGTCAGGTGTTCGAGAGAAAGGAGGGGAGGAGGTGAGAGGCAGGGAAGAAACCAAAAGAGACCAAAAAAAGCAACCAGCAACAAAGAAATGGCAGTGAAGAAGCCAGCTGGTGTGGGTGGGGTGAATCCTCATGGCCTGGAGCCAGCACCTCCCGTGCCATGGTCATGGCCTGCTGGGAAGCCTCAGATCGGCCTGCTAAGAAACAGTGGATCGGCTCGCCGGGCAGCGGCAAAAGCTGAGCAGGGTGAAGAAGGGTCGGGGGTGGGAAAGCGTGTATCTCTGGTTACCGGGTGCTCTGTCTCCTGTTGGGAGCTCCGTTAATCTGCTTTCCTGTACTCCCTGTCTGCCAATCTCCAACAGGAGTCTAGGATGGTGGATCTGGGCTGCATTAGCTCATAAGGGATCTCTGCTTGTAACTCTTCTCACTCTCTGTCCTCTGTCAGTTTCTTATTCCATTCGGCGCTTGGTTCAGTTCTTTAGCTCTTCATTTGATGCTTAGGATTCCAGGACTGATGTTTGTCTCTGTTTTACTTAGTTTTTTGGGTCTTTGCTGTGGAGGGACGGCGTGGTGCTTCTGTCTATAGCAGCATGTTAGCTCCCTGGAGAAAGATCTCTTGAATAAAACGTTTCTAGGTACCTCTTAGGAGTCCCTGGATGGTGCAGTTGGTTAAGCACAAGACTACTAACTGAAAGGTTGATGGTTTGGAAGAAAGACCTGGCAACTGCTTCCAGAGCACAGTTCTATTCTGTATACATGGAATTGCCTTAAGCCATAATGACTACAAGGCAACTGGTTTTATTCCTTTTTATTGTGTAGGGGGGGATACCTCTTGGAGATTTACAATGTACATTAGCACATTAATGTTTTTGAGACTTGTGATTATAAAACAGCCACCACCAAATGCAAAAAAAATGTTTGAAATTGTTTAATCCTGCATTTCCCAAAATCACGCATGACTTCACAGGCCATTAACAAACATAACACCTTTAAAACTAGGTGGCATGGGAAATGCTTAGGGAAATGCTAGTCAAAAGCATTTCAGTTAATCCCACAGAAAATATGAACGCACATGAAACTTGTCTTCATGAAGCTTCAAATCTAGTCGAGAGAAAATGGTGAAGACACATTTTATACGGATATTTTTTTTTTATTGCTATTTGATGTTACTTAACATTATAATTCACTAGAAAATTATTTGTTATTGGTTAAATGTGTGGATTTAAAAGCTTGCTGACTTCTTAAATTAGGTTATTTTGCTATTTTTTTTCCAAAATTTATTTCAATAGTAACAGATCATTGAAATGGAAAAGAAAGTTAATGTAGAAATCTGTTTCAGTTACAGATATTTAGTTTTCTCCAATACACATCTATCTAAAGAGAGATGTACATAGAATTATAGTTCTCTGTACAGAAGCACATGTGATGATGAGTTAATTTAATTTATTAGGGAAGTCAATGACTTGTTAGCTTCTTTGATGTTGTTTGGGAGAATAATCAACTATCCTTAAGTAGATGGATTTCTGAGCTACTCACTGTGCAAGATCCTACCTGGAGGTGCCCACAGTGGTTGACCTTTCATTTGGAGCTCCCATGGTTTTCTTGTCGAAACAGAGCATTTCTCTGGAATGATAATCATATGCTTTCTTGTAAAACCTTGTATCCAATGCCCTGGGTGATGGCTACAGGTCTCAAGATGCCGTCCACCTCCAAAATGAATCTTAAATGCACTCCATGGCTTATATTTTAATCAGGCCACCCCAAATGCACCCTGAATGTAATATGATAAAAGATACAGAAATTTACCTTTATGTTTATTGGTAGGCAGACAATCTGTTGTTGTTAGCAGTTGCCACCGAGTTGGCTTCAACTCACGGTGACCCTATGTATAACAGAATGAAACATTACCCGGTCCTGATCCACCTTCATGATCATTGGTATGCTTGAACAACAATATCTATACTTTTATAGCACTTTATAGTGTATGTTGCCTTTTAGCTATTTAAGGACTAGGCAACTCATCAGGAAAAAAAAAGTCGTTTGCACTTAAAACAGTTAAACCCAGGGACGTTGAAGAACATGTTCAAGATTTGAATCCCACTCTTGACTCCAAGCCAACTCTATTCACTGCCTTCTCAGAGGTGTATGTCCCTGTGGCTGGACAGGTAATAATGAACTTTACAGTATTGCACACTGAAATAACATCTGTGGATGCCTACCATGTAGAATCGTCTAGTATCTAATATTTTTTTCTCTGTAGCCTTGAAATCTTGTCTTGGTAGACCCAGAGCACTTAAAAAAAAACTTCATTACAAAAAATTTCAAAAATATTCAAGAGTAGAGAGACTAGTAAAATCACTCTCTGTGACCCAATTTTTCAGCTTTAACAATTAGCAACACATGACCAAGTTTGTTTCAGCTACACCCTGCCCCCACCTCCACCAGATTAATTTGAAAACCCCAGATATCATATAATTTCTTCTGAAAATACTTAAGAATATATCTCTAAGTGAGAAAGTGTTGTGATTATATGTTGCTGCATAACAAATCACCCCTAAACATTGTGACTTACAGCAACAGTTTATTATTATCTCTCATGGGTCTGTGACTAACTGGGCTCAACTGGGCAGTTTTCATTTGGGGTCTCTAATGTAATTGTTAGGGGCCCTGGTGGCACAGTGAGTAAGTGCTCAGCTGCTAACTGAAAGATCAGTGTTTCGAATCCACCAGCTGCTTGGTGGGGGAAAGATGCAGTAGTATGCTTCCGTTAAGATTAAAGCTTTGGAAACCCTATGGGGCAATTCTACTCCGTCCTATAGGGTTGCCATGAATTCGAATTGATTCAGCGGCAATGCGTTTAATGGGTGGCACAAACGGTTAAGCGCTTAACTATTAACCGAAAGGTTGGCAGTTCGAATCCACCTAGAGGTGCCTTAGAAAAAAGTCCTGGTGATCTATTTCAGAAAGGTCATAGATATTGAGAACCCTATGGAGCACAGTTCTACTCGCAAACATACAGTGTCGTCATGAGTCAAAGTCAACACAACAACTACTTTTTTAAAAAAAATGTGATTATAGTTGAGCTCTGGTGGCACAACGGTTAAGCGCTCGGCCACTAACTGAAAAGTTGGCAATTTGAACCCACCCAGTGGCTCTGTGGGAGAAAGACTTGGTGATCTGCTTCCGTAAAGATTACAGCCTAGAGGACAGGAAAGCTGGTGATAGGGGACCCAAGATTGAGTAAGGACACTGTTGACATGTAGTGGGGTTGTTAACCATTTTCTTAGGGCAACATGTGTACTAACTGTTTAATGAGAAACTTTTTTGTTCTGTAAACCTTCATCTAAAGTGAGAATAGCAGCACAACTGGAAGAATGTAATCGATGTCACTGAACTGTGCATGTAGAAATTTTTGAAATGGTGTATTTTTGGCTATGTATATTTTCACCAAAAAAAAAAAAAAAAGTTGAGAAGGGAGAGTGTTGACATATCGTGGGGTTGTTAACCAATGTCATAAAACAATATGTGTACTGACTGTTTAATGAGAAACTATTTGTTCTGTAAACCTTTACCTAAATTACAACAAAAAAATTATTAAATTGGTCATACTCCAAAAAAAAAAAAAAAAGATTACAACCTAGAAAACTCTATGGAAGTAGTTCTACTCTGACACATGGAGGTGCTAGGAGTTGAAAATCGACTCAGTGGCACCCAACAACATAGTGAGATTTCAGTTGGGGCTGTAGTCATCTGAAGGACATGACTGGGCTGGACATCCAGGGTGGGTCACTCATGTGACTATCAGCTGGGAACTCAGGTGGAGCTGTTGACTCTAGCACTCACAGAGAGAATCTCCGTGTGACTAGGGCTTCTCCTAGCATGGCTGCTGGGTTCTGAGAGGGAATATTCCAAGAGCAAGCATTCCAAGACACCTGGACAGAAGCTGTAAGGCTCCTTATGACCTACTCTCGGAGGCTCTAGAATATCACTCCTACCACATTCTATTGGGCAAGTGAGCCACCAAGGTTTGACTCCCAGATTCCATGGAGGAGAATTAGACTCAACCTCTCAATGGGAGGAGCCCTGGTGGCACAGTGGTTAAGAGCTTGGCTGTTAACCAAAAGGTCGGCAGTTCGAATCCACCTGCTGCTCCTTTGAAACCCTATGGGGCAGTTCTACTCTGTCCTATAGGGTCGCTATGAGTTGGAATCGACTCGACAGCAGCGTGTTTTTATTTTTTATTTTTTTATTTTCTCAATGGGAGGAGCAGCCAAAAAATGAAGAGCACTGCCTTCATGTCGCAAATAGCCTTCTAGGATTCAAATAGCCCCAATTTGAACTGTTGGCTGTTTTACAATTGGTTTGTTGGAAGCAGGATCAAAGTGAAGCTCATACATTGCATTTGGCTGATATGACTTTTAAGCCTCTTAGGATGAGGTGTTCCTTCTCTTTTTCTTTGCTTGAAATTTTGTTGTTAAAGAAGCAGCGGAGTTTTTCCTGTTGAATTTTCCACAGTCTGGATTTTGCTGCTTGTGTCCCTGATGTCCCTCTCTCCCTTTTATTTTTTTGTTATATCCAGAGGCTTAATCAAGCTCAGGTTCAAGATTTTAGTAGATGGTGTTATGTATTTCTTACTGCATCACATCAGGAGACACATAACACCAGTTACTCTCTCCTTTGTGACATTAAGATTGATTTGTGGGTTCAAACGTTGAATTCAGGTCTCCTTATACCAATTAAGTTACTGCCTTCTATTTCTCAGGCTCAAGAAATGAGTTTGGAACAAGTCTATATCTATATTTGTATCTGTATCTGTATCTATATATATCCACATTCCACATCTTATCTATCAGTTTGTGGTGGCTTGTGTGTTGCTATGATGCCAGAAGCATCGGTATTTCAAATACCACCGGTATTTCGAACACCAGCACCCATGGTGGGCAGGTTTCGGTAGAGCTTCCAGACTAAGACAGACTAGGAAGAAAGGCCTGATGATCTACTTCTGAAAATTAGCCAATGAAAACCTTACTGATCACAACAAGACATTGTCTGACTTGTTTGCTTTGGACATGTTATCAGGAGGGATCAATCGCTGGTGGAGGACATCATGTTTGGGGAAGTAGAGGGCCAAAGAAGGTGAGGGGGACCCTCGGTGAGATGGATTGGCACAATAGCCCCAAAGATTGATGGAACATACTAGTAACTATAAGGATGATGCAGAACTGGGCAACATTTCATTCTGTTGTACATAAGGTCGCCAGGAGTTGGAGTCAACTCGAGGACATCTAGTTAGCTATCTCCATATGTGCTAACTGTGAGCCAGGCACCATTTCAGATAGTTTATATGAATTAGTCAATTTATTCCTTATAAAAACCCTATAAAAGAGGTATTGTAATTCTCCTTATTTTACAGAAAAGGAAACTGAGGCACAGACACCCTGTGTCCAACATCCAGACAGTGGATGCCTTCTGATTCATTCTCATCGACAAACAGGATTGATTCTCATTTTGAGGATTCCTGGGGGAAACCAACATAGGTGCATGAATAAGAAAACAAGGTCAACGGAAGAGCAAGTCAAGGCATTCATACATTCAGTTGCCTCTCCTTAAAATCCAGAGTCACTAGGTTGGATCCAGGAGAATCGAGAGGGTTGTGGAGGCAAGTTGTGCCCAGCTTCCCAATGATGTAGGATGGTGGGTTACTTAACGTTTCCATTCCTTCCCTTTGTGTTACTCATTGTGGAATAAGGTCAGGAATGCAAGCAGTGCAGGGAGGAAGCCCCTGCTTCACATTAGTGAGACTCGTTTTGCCCAGACACTGGGTGCCTGCAGGAGGCTCCTAAACGACAATTTTATTTTAAAGAAAATATTTTCAAGTGCAATTTGCAGTTTATACTTGAAGAGTAATGAGTAAAATGGATGCAGCTGTCTTTTAAATTAACCCTGCAGTACCACCCCGGCTTGCTTTCCTACCGAAGTGATAATGTAGGCAGCTTTTGTGCCTTTCGTCAGGTCTTTTGGAGCCCTTCGGAGCTTCAGAGTGGAGTTGGCCTGAAAAGTATGTGCATGGCTGGTAGTGTCTGCTATCTATGGCAGCCATAGCTGGAAAAGAAGACTCAAAAGTACAGAATCCAGGAAGAGCACAGGGACATGGCTCCTGCCAGAGAATGAGCAGCAAAGGCTGAGAGCTGAGCCCTGGACGGCGCTGTCTGGTAGCAGGAACAGTTCCCCTTCCCCAGGGGACATTTGTGAAGGACCCAGCAGCATTTCTCGAATCTCTGTAGAGCTATTAGAGCTGCTTTGGTGCTGGAGATCTGTTCTCAGTGTGGTCTACGTAGACTGGATGCCTGCCTACCTCATGAGGTTCTTCTCCACCTTCTCGTGCAGTCCATCCCGCACAGCTAGGAGCTGAATGGAGTCAGCTCCATCCTTAGTGGAGGACTCTACATTTTGGAGACTCTGAGCTTACCCTGTGTGGGCAGTGATGGTTCAGTGGTAGAATTATCACCTTCAATGCAAAAGACCTGGTTCAGTTCCTGGCCAATGCACCTCATGCGCAGCCACCCATCCGTCATTGGAAGCTTGTGTGTTGTTATGATGTTGAACAGGTTTCACTGAAGCTTCCAGACTGACAGGGATTAAGAAGAAAGGCCTATTGATCTACTTCCAAATATTAGCCAATTAAAACCTTGTGGATCACAGTGGCCCGATTTGCAGCCGATTATGCAACCAATCATGGGGATGGCGCAGGACCAGGCAGTGTTTCGTTTCGTTGTGCATGGGGTCACCATGAATCAGAGGCAATCTTCAAGGCAGCGAACAACAGCAAGCTTGCCTCGTGTGTGTGTATATGCCCAGAGGTACGGGTCCCTAGGCTTATGGGCATTGCACATTGACAAACCAATTTTTTTTATAGTGTTTGAAAAGAGGAGACTAGCTCCAATTTAGAAGGGGCAGTTTCTTAGCCTCCTACCCTTTGCTTACAGTTATTTTAAAGGAGATTGGATTACTTAAATAACAGTAAGTCCACACCCCTTTACACAGGCACAGACACACACAGACACAGACATACACACCGACACATCCACGCAGTTTAATTTTGATATCCATCATTCCAGGCAGACACAGTGATGGAGGGGATGACTCGGGGAAATGAGGAGAATGCCTCAAGTGAAACACAGGGACACAGATTCTCAGGAAAATTCCATGGTCTGATTAAGGAGCTATGATCCAGTTGGGGGTTTGAAATGGATTTATTTATCTGCAGCCTAACTTCCTTTGTGGGACAATGGCTGTGGCTGCCACATGGAGTGTACAAGTTAACTTGAACATATTAGCCACTCAGGGTGAAGGCATTTTTACTGACCAAGCAGTTACCTTATTAAGAACGTGATGACATTTTATGTCGTGGTTGCTTCTTAAAATACTTTTCTGTAGCACGTGCCTTTCCCGTGGACGATGAACTCTTCAGTAGCATTTCCCTGACTGGTGTCTTGTGACTTACAAACTGAATTTTGTGTTTTGTATCAGAACAGCACGGAGGAAGAGAAATAAGAAATAAAGAGAGAGGGAGGAGAGAGAGGAAGGGAGAGAGGTAAGGAAGGAGGGAAAAAGGAAGAAAAGAAGGAAGAAAGGAATGAAGGGAGGGAGGGAAGGAGGGAGGAGATGAACAAATGAATTTAGCCATGAAATTACAGGTTAAAGGAAGGAAGGGAGGGAGGAGGAAGGAAGGAAGGAAAAAGTAAAGCATGCAGAACCTTATAATAACCTTAAGACTAGGCAGTTCATTAGAGTTGAGTGGAATAAATCATTGTTTGAAAAATGTCTTTCCTCTAACGTCTTCTTTCGTGAGTTAAGGGGATTGGCCATACTGGCTGGTTTGAGGCCACTATTAGGACCATCTTCATCTTGGGCCAGGTGGGGCCAAATCCCCAGGAGTGATGTAATGGGGGTTTCTACCTCACTCTCGTATGTCATTCACAGGAGTGGAGCATCATGGGAGCTGGGCTAGATTGATGTCCTCCCCAAGAATAGCACTGATTATAGAACAGATTTTCCCATATACGGAGCCATTTTTAATTCGCTGCCTACCACAGCTGCCAGCCTGCGGAGATAATTCCTTCTAGCAGAATAGCTCTAGATTATTATAGGGAAATCAAATCTGCATAAGAGTGCTCTCTCTCCTCTCTCTCTCTTTCTGTCAAAGTTACCAAACAGATACTGTCAATTATTTTGTTGGAAGAACTTTTTTGGGGGAGGAGGAGGAGAAAATACATTGGTGTTTTGGAAAAATGCTATATAAAAACTTTCTATATGATTTTGAAAGATTTTGAGGACTGATATTTAGTGTGGCTCTTTGCATTGAATACATGCTTTACTGTGTTTCAAAGTGCTTTTCAGCTCAAACAACTATTTATATTTTATTTTATTTCGATTGAGCACAGACCCTGGGGACATAAAGATGAATGGTCCCTGCTTTTGAAAAGCTTATTTGACTCAGACAAGAATTACAGGGAATAAATGAGGCAGTCATCATTAGGCCCATTTTGCAGATGAGGAAACTGAGGCCAAGAGAAGTGCAAGTGACCTTTTGGAAATATGCATAACTGAGAAGTGAAGGATTGAGAACTGGAACTCAGGGCTTTAGAGTTTTGCCCCTGGGTTTGTTGGGTGGTGCCACAATATAACTCAGGAGGGGAAAGGTTGCTGTCATGGATTGAATTTGTTCCCCCAAAAGTGTGTGTATCAGTTTGGCTGGGCCATTATTCCCAGTATTGTGTGGTTGTCCTCCATTTTGTGATTGTAATTTTATGTTAAAGAGGATTAGGGTGAGATTGTAACACTCTTACTAAGGCCACATCCCTGATCCAATGTAGTTTCCCTGGGGTGTGGCCTGCACCACCTTTTATCTTATAAGAGATAAAAGGAAAGGGAAGCAAGCAGAGAGTTGGGAACCTCATACCACCAAGAAAGCAGTGCCGGGAGCAGAGCGTGTCCTTTGGACCTGAGGTTCCTGAGATGAGACGCTCCCAGACCAAGGGAAGACTGATAACAAGGACCTTCCTTCAGAGCCTAGAAAAGAAAGCCTTCCCCTGGAGCTGATGCCCTGAATTTGGACTTGTAGCCTACTAGACTGTGAGAGAATAAATTTCTCTTTGTTAAAGCCATCCGCTTGTGGTATTTCTGTTACAGCAGCACTAGATGACTAAGACAATTGCAAATAGTGCTTGGCTGCTAACCGAAAGGTCAGCAGTTCGAGCCCACCCAGCGGCTCCATGGAAAAAAGATCTGGCAATCTGCTTCTATAAAGCTTACAGCCTAGAAAACTCTGTAGGGGCAGTTCTACTGTGCCACATGGGATCACTGTGATTCAGAAACAACTTGACAGCACCCAACAACAAGTTGCTTGGAGAAACCTTTTAATTTTGTAACATTTAAAAAATTGGAAGATTTTATACCTCCCCGAAACCACCAAACCAAACCCAAACCCATTGCCATCGAGTCGCTTCTGACTCATAGTGACCCTGTAGGACAGAGTAGAACTGCCCCATAGGGTTTCCAAGGAGCGGCTGGTGGATTCCAACTGCCAACCTTTTGGTTAGCAGCCAAACGCTTAAGCGCTGTGCCACCAGGCCTCCTTATACCTCCCACCTCTCCTTCTGACTTCTTTTGAAAAATGTCATAAAATCTGGCAACACTGAGCCTATATTCCATCAAGATAAAACTGTCCCATCAGAATGGGTGTGACATGTGGCCACAACTTCCCACATCCTTACGCCTGACTGGTCACTCCTTTTAGTTACTGACTTTTGGCCTGGGAGGCTTTTGAGTGGCCCCCTTGCTGAGTCCAAGAGAGTATAGGGATGTGGGCGCTTTGTACTGGGAGCAGCATTCTTGAACTGTTTTCAAAATAATCTTTTAGTTTTTCCATTGCTGCAATTTATCAGCTTTAAAAAAAGAAAAACTGGCAAGGTCATCTCCTGTGGGTCTCCAATTCAGAAAAGGTTTCTACTTTACTAGCTACTGTAGGCTGATAGTCCACTTGTATTCTTAAAAAGGCATTGATGGCCATTAATTTATTTAATTGCTTTCTATTTTCTGATCTGTTTTAAGCCACCTTTTGGGGAATGATGGATCATTGTGATACATAGGGTTTCCATTGGTTGATTTTCAGAAGTAGATTTCCAGGCCTTTCTTCCTAGTCTGTATTAGTCTGGAAGCTCCCCTGAAACCTGTTCAGCATCATAGCAAAAGGCAAGCCTCCACTGACAGATGGGTGGGGGCTGTGCATGAGGTGCATTGGTAGAGAATCAAACCCGAGTCTCCCGCAGGGAAGGTGAGAATTCTACCATTGGACCACCAGTGTCTCAATGTCTGTACCTAAGTTCTTCTTACTAGGAAAATGAGGATAAGGCTATTCTAAGATGTACACAGAGAGATGAGCATAGTGTTAAAAACTTGGGTACAAGGTGTTGCTAAGTTCTAATTTACTCCAGAAGCTTAATTAAATCATGCAATTTAGCCAAGAAGTTACAGGCTAAATGGATAACCCAGGAATTTGAAAACAACAGTGGAGCTTAAGAGAGCTTCTGGTACCAGATTGTGTGTGGAGGATATTTTGTCCTGCCCACATCTATGACACCTATTCCTGGTGTTGTACTGTCACTTCTTTGTTCATTCAGGGTTGAGGTGACCCTCTGTTGAGGGTGCCACATTGGGTGGGATATTGTTTTGGGTGCCATTTGCACAGGGGCGCAGGGGTGGATTAACCAGTAAGCACAGTATGCATCCGCTTGCAATGAGCAAGGTACCCATGGGCTTAATTGTGTTTACTTGCTAATTTGTGGTGAGCAATTTCACATGGGTTTCACTACATCGTTGCTGCGGTGGGAGACAGGTGAAATTGTTCCTGCGGATTGGTGGGAAGGCACGTTGGGGCCCATGTGTACCGCGTGGGGCTTACAGTAAGCAAAGTACACACACAGGCTTACTTGTGCTTACTTACTAATCTGTAGCACACACTTTCACCTGTTTTTCACCACATGTGAAATTGTGCTCTACAGATTAGTGACTAAGCACAGCACACAGTGTTGGCAGAAGATGGTAAGGTGGATTATTACACAGCTCTGGGCTGAGTCTTGGCTCTACTGCTTTTACCTGTGTGATCTTGGGCAATATACCTGACCACACTAACCCTCAGGTTTCTCATCTGCAAAGAGGGTTCAAGTGACAATACCTACCTCCTCGGGTTGCTGTGGTGATCCCATTAAGGAGTTCCGGTAAAGTGGCTCACACTGTACCTGGCACATAGTGAAGTGTTTGTTAAATCGTGGCTGTTGTTATTCTTGGTTTGGGGTCTGAAACAGCATACATGCTCGTGGGGAAGAATATCCCCGCCTCTTTCTCTGTTTTGGCAGTTCTTTCTTGTGACTGAGGAGATAGAACTCAGCAGCAGTTGCTGAATCCAAGAGGTTTGGGGCATGCCCTCTTCCCTTCTCTCAACCTTTACTCTAGACCCTCTCATTTCAGAATGGAGGAGCGATGGCAGGTGATGGAGTGGGACATGCCTGGACGGTTTCAGACAAGCAGAGGAGTTGGCCAGGAGTTGGTAGAGTCTGATTCTGCCTCACCCAAATACAGCGTGACACTTCAGGCTTGCACTTGGCCTTATGTTTGAGGACAAGGCTTCAGGGCAGCCATAGAGACGGAGCTGTAGGTCAAGTGTCTGCTTTATATCAAGTGTCAGAAGACAGACTACCCAGGTTCAAGCACCAGCTCTGCTTCCTATGAGCTCTGTGCCAAGTAATTTGACCTCTTTAAAACCCAGTTACTTCATCTGAAACATAGGGAGCGTAATAGCTAAGACTTAATATAACATTAACTATGTTCTAAGCACTTTACATATATCAACCCATTTATCTGCACATCAGCCCTACGAGTTAGCTACTATTAGTATGCCTATTTGTAGATCGTAGATAGTGAGATTAAATAGCTTTGCTCAAGGTAATGACAGAGCTGGGACTGAGACTCAGGCAGACAGACTACAGGGATATGTGCTGTTAACCACTCTGTATTTTGTTGTTGTTAGTGGCTGTTGAGTTGGCTTTGACTCATGGTGACCTAATGTATAACAGAACAAAACATTGCCTGATCCTGCGCCATCTTTATGATCATTGGTATGTTTCAGTCCATTGTTGTAGCTATTGTGTCAATCCATCTCGTTGAGGATTTTCCTTATGTTTGCTGACCCTCCGCTTTACCAACCATGATTTTTTTTAGCAATTGGTCTTTCTTGATGACTTGTCCAAAGTAAGCGAGTTGACATCTCAGTATCCTTACTTCTAAGGAGCATTATGGTTGTATTTCTCTACATACTTCTTCCCTAATAGAGTGGGATAGTAATAAAATCTATCTCAGAAGGTTTTGTGAGGATTGAATAGGATAAGAAGGAAAAACAATCAGCACCAAGCTCAGTAAATACGAATCATCATTCTCAGCTCTGAAGGTAGGTATGAATCTCTTTTTTGGAGCAGTAACTAGCAGGTAAGGAGCCCTGGTTGCACAGTGGTTAAAGTGCTCGGCTGCTAACCGAAAGGTTGGCGGTTTGAACCCACCAGCCACTCTGCGAGAGAAAGATGTGGCCGTCTGCTTCCATGAAGATTTAAGGCCTTGGAAACCCTATGGGGCAGTTCTACTTTGTCCTATAGGGTCATTGTGAGTTGGAATCAACTCAACGGCAATGGGTTTTTTTGTTCTGTTTTGTTTCTTAAGGAGTAGGTGTGGGACATCGTGGGCATGCTTATCCACCTTAGTGTCATGCTCATGAGTTGCACCACAATGATATTTACTGTGATACCTTCACAGCAATGCTAATATTTACTGTAGATGTTAAAAATTTATTAAGCACCTGTTTATACCTGATGCAGTTCCAGGTGCTTCAGATACAAGTAAACAACCTTAGACCATGCCCCTCAGGAGTTTGAAGTTTAAGACAAAGAATGCTCCATTTGTTCTCCATTGATCTTAGTTTTCAGTCACCTGGCATATATACTTCACATTTTTACATGGATGCTTTTAAAAATCATCACCATCATCATCATCATTATCATCATTCTCTCCACTACCATCATAACAAGCTCTTAGTATGTGCTAAGTGCTAAGCACTTTGCCTGAACCATCTCATTTAATTCTCATATTAAAACACGAAACGAAGGTTTCTGCAAATTAGACACCTACCAATTAAAGCAAATGTTGTGTAAATATCACTGCTAGCAATAGTTACGAAAAAAGAGGAGGGGAGAGGAATGTATCTCCACTCTGTGAATACTTAAGAATTACTCTGTAGAATATTTGAGACGATTCCTTTGGTGTAAATTCCTTTGAATATGATAAATATAAAAATACTGGCAACAAGGCTGCTAATAATAAGTTTTCATAATGTTGTCTGGTGCATGTGGGTATTTATAGTTTGTTAATAAGAAATATTTAATGAGTACCTACTATGTTCTGACTCCTTATGCAAATTACCTTGGTTGAGACACCCTTCATGCTTATTTGGAAAAGCATTATTGGCAGATGCCAGAAGGTTCCAGAAGCCAAGTACTCCCAACCCTACTTTCTTTGCTCACTTGTGGATGAATTAGCAGTTAAATTCAGTCCCAGTGAGATGCAAGGATTTTCCTAGAGTTTCCTCTAAGTGCTGGATAATTTTTAGTGATAGGAAAAGCAATGTGTCAGGGAGTTTTAATTACAATTTGTAGTGAAATTCTCCCCATTTAATAGGGATAGATTCTTTTTTTACTTAAAATTTTTCTGATTATAAAAGTAACATCAACCCAAACTTTCAATTATGGCTCTATGGCTCGTGGAGCAGATATTCTGATAAATCTTTCTACTCAGAGCCCCTAAAAGTACTGGATAACTAACACCTTTTTCATAATGTGCAAAAAAGTGAGGGAAATTTCCAGGGGCCAAAAACAAATAGAGAGGTGGAAAGCATAAGCTGAGGCTTAACCCTGAGAGCAGAAACTTAGATTCCTGGGCTTTGACTGTTCTCCCGGGGACCAGAAATTAGGCTTTGGGCCCTTGTGTGTAGGAAGTTGAGACTGAGACTCTAGCATAAAACCAGGACCTTCAAGGGACTATCAAAACAGTTGCCATCGAGTCGATTCTGACTTATGGTGACCTTGTGTGTGTCAGAGTAGAACTGTGCTCCGAAGGGTTTTAATGGCTGATTTTTTGGAAGTAGATCATCAGGCCTTTCTTCTGAGGTGCCTCTAGGTGAATGTGAACCTCCAACCTTTCAATTAGCAGCTAAGCATGTTAACTGTTTGTACCCCCCAAGGACTCATCCTTCATGAAAAACTAGGTTAGGAAAAAAAAAAAAATCTTCCTGTTGGCTAAGAGAGATATCCCAGCCTTAGCTCTGAGTGGGGAAAAATATCTCCTTCTCAAATTTATGACAACAGTTCAGCCCTCATTTGGCTTTGGGGGTTGAAGCTATACTACCTGAGTGATCTAGATGAGATATTAACTTTAGAGGTCCTGGGTTGGTGATACTCAGAGTGCCTGAAGATGCAGATGCAAATATGCTCTGAAGAAATGCTCCTTTATCCCAGGCCCTATAGCACCTCCGTGGTTTCAGATTAGCATTGTGTGATTTCACAGTCCAGAATTACAAACACATGAAGATTTAAGTTGTCAGGTATTTAAAAGTCAATGGAAACAATAAATAGCAGAATGAGACCCTCAACTACTTCATATGCTGTAGTTATCATGATATAGAAAGTAAGATACAGAAAATAAGTAAGATTAAAGTATTCAATGAAATAAAAGAATTGGAAACATGAACAAAGGAACAATCTATCAAAAAGGCTAGGAAGATTTGAAAAAAGGACCAAGTTGAGCATCTAGAAATGAAAATAGAAAAACTGGAATCAAAAGAAAGCCTGCTGTTTCTAAGAAATTTAAAAAGAATAACCATCATTCCACCGCTCAGCAATGTTAATATCTTCTATTTAATTCATTCAAATGTTTTTTCTAGGTATTTTTACATGGTACTGAGCATAATTTTATGTTCTATCATTTTCTTTCAATATAATAAACATTTCTCCATCATTGTGGCATATAATATATGGTAACAGGGAAGTAGCTGGACAATAAATAAGGAAGACCGAAGAAGAATTGAGCCTTTGAATTATGGCATTGGTGAAGAATATTGAATATACTATGGACTACCAGAAGAATGAACAAGTCTGTCTTGGAAGAAATACGAAGTACAGCCAGAATGCTCCTTGGAAGCAAGAATGGCAAAATTTTGTCTCATGTACTTTGGACATGGTATCAGGAGGGACTAGTCCCTGGAGAAGGACATCATGCTTGGTAAAGTAGAGGGTCAGTGAAAAAGAGGAAGACCCTCAATGAGCTGGATTGACACAGTGGCTGCAACAATGGGCTCAAACATAGCAATGACTGTGAGGATGGAACAGGACTGGGCAGTTTTTCATTCTGTTGTACTTGGGGTCGCAATGAGTCAGAACTGACTCAATGGCACCTAACTACAACAACAGCGAAATGCCATAATGTCAAATTTCCCTGTCTTAGGCTGGGTTCTCTAGAGAAGCAAAACCAGTAAAACATGTAAATATATAGAGAGATTTATATCAAGGAAATGGCTCACGTGGTTGTAGAGACTGGAACATCCCAAGCCCATGGGTCAGGATAGAGGTTTCACCTGATTCACGTAGCCGCAGAGGCTGGTGAACCCAGGATCGGCAGGTTAGAGAGCAGGGCTGTTGCTCACAGGCTGTGAAGATTAAGAAATCCCAAGATTGGCAGGCAAGACCGCAGGTAAGCTGCTAGCTCAAGTCCCAAGAACTGGAGGTCAGACAAACAGGAGCCAGCTGCAGGATCCAGAGTGGGCAAAAAGCTCCCCCGAGCCTTGCCAGAATGTCCACTTACATTTGATGCAGGCCACACGCCCAAGGAAACTCCCTTTCAACTGATTGGCTACTCACAGCAGATCCCACCATGGAGGTGATCACCACATCATATGACTGCCAAACAACTGAGAATCACAGCCCAGCTAAGTTGACACACAACCTTAACCATCATATTCCCCTACAGTTGGATTTATTTATTTATTTACTGATTTGCTATTATAAACAATAGTGCAAAGAACATCTGGGAAATAAATGTTTTCATACTTTTTCGATCTGTCTTTTGAGTAGAGGCCTAGACGAATCCCTGAATCAAAGCTTTGGAAGACTTTTCTACTATTTAATAAAAAAAGGTTTAGTTTATTGAATTTTTTATATTAACAATGTACATGCTTCTTACAACAGTATACACATATTATAGTCATCAGATCGACAACGTCAATGAAAGCTAATTTCCTCCTTCTTTTCCAATTTTATCCTCCTAAATTAGACAAAATTTACACTGTGGTGAGTGCCCTTTCAAAATGCCTCTAAGCTTGTCTAAAATTTTGCAATATAATTCATTTGTAAATGGTTAAACATTCATATTGTTGAAAACTTGAAAGGTGCACAAGGGCATATGGTATACTATCTCCCTCCCATTACTGTCTTTCAGCCCAATTCTCTTCTCAAGAGGCAACCTATATTATCAGTTAATTATGTTTCCTTCCAGAGAAAATTCATGTGTATTCAAACAACTATATGTTACAGTTATCTATTTTTTAAAGATATATATATATATATTTATTTATTTTTTTAATTGTACTTCAGGTGAAGGTTTGCAGAACAACTAGTTTCTCATTAAATAGTAGTACACATATTGTTTTATGACGTTGGTTAACAACCCCACGACACGTCAACCCTCTCCCTTCTCGACCTTTTTTTTTTGATGAAAATATACATAGCCAAATATACACCATTTCAAAAATTTCTACATGCACAGTTCAGTGACATCGACTACACTCTTCCAGTTGTGCTGCTATTCTTACTTTAGATGAAGGTTTACAGAACAAAATATTTTCTCATTAAACGGTTAGTATACATGTTGCCCTGTGACAATGGTTAACAACCCCACTACATGTCAACACTGTCCTTACTCAACCTTGGGTTCCCTATCACCAGCTTTCCTGTCCCCTTCTGCCTGGGCTGCTGTGCCTCATTAGTCCCATTTTGTTTTATAGGGCTGTCCAATCCCCGGCTGAATGGTGAATGTCAGAAATGACTTCACCACTGAACTGAAAGGGTGTCTGCGGACCATGCTCTCAGGGTTTCTCCAGTCTCTTTTAGGCCAGTAAATCTGGTCTTTTTTTTGTGTGTTAGAATTTTGTTCTACATCGTTCTCCAGCTCTGTCCAGAACCCTCTGACCCTCCCGGTTAGAGCAGTGAGTGGTGATAGCCAGGCACAATCTAGCTGTACTGGACTCAGTCTGGTGGAGGCCTTG
>NW_004443970.1:10365942-10449190 GCF_000243295.1 Trichechus manatus latirostris
TGAGACCAGTGGAATATCTTAGATGGCTGCTCACAGGCTTATAAGACCCCAGACGCTACTCATCAAGGTAGAATGTAGAGTATTGTCTTTATAAACTGTGTTATGCCAGTTGAGATAGATGTTCCCTGAGACCATGGTCCCCACAGCCCTCCGCCCAGCAATTCAGTCCCTTGGGTAGTTTGGATGTGTCTGTGGAGCTTCCATGACCTTTCCTTGTACAAGCTGTGCTGGTTTCCCCAGTATTGTGTGCTGCCTTACCCTTCACCAAAGATACCACTTATTAAACATATATTTGATTGTGTTTTAGGTGAAAGTTTACATAGCAAATTAGATTCCCCTCCAACAATTTTTATACAAACCGTTCCTTGCTATTTTACAATGCATCAGCATTGTCATTATTTTGTTCTGTCTCCATTGATTTGGCTTCCCTTCCCCTCCTTGCCTTTTTGGAGAATCTTTGCTTTTGGGTAAATGTTGACTGTTTGGTCTCATATACTTAGTTGTTTAAGGGAGCACATTACTGATGGTTGATATTATTTATTTTGTAAGCAATCTATTTGGCTGAAAGATGACCTGCAGAAATAGCTTCAATTCCAAGCTCAAAGGTTATCTTAGGGTGATAGTCTCAGGGGTTCCTCTAGCCTCTATTAGTCCAGTTGGTCTGGCATTTTTTAGGAATTTGAGTTTTGTTCTAAATTTTTCTCCCATTCTGTCCAGGACCTTCTATTGTGTCCCTGGTTAGAATGGTTGAGAATGGTAGCCGGGCATCATCTAGTTCTGTTGGTCTCAGATTAGAAGAGGATGTGGTTCAATAGTTATCTATTGCTGTATAACAAACCCCCCCCCAAAAAAACTTAGTAGCTTAGAACAAAAACTATTTTGTTGTTTCTAAGACTCTGTGCTCAACTGGGGCTCAGCTGGATGGTTCTTCTGCTGTTCTTGCATAGAGTTATACTCATGTACTTGTAGTCATAGTACAGCTGGGGCTGGAACAGGAAAATCCAAAATGGCTTCACTTACATGTCTGGTGCCTTGGTGGGAATGGCTGAAAGTCTGGGACCTCAGCTAGGATGCTGAGATGGAGGGCCTTGCTCTCATTCTCTGCAGTTTCAGGGCTTTTCCTCTCTACATGGGCTCTTCATGTGATCTCTCCATGTGGTCTCTCCAGATGGGCAGCTGAATTTCTTACATGACAGCTCATGGCTCCCAAAAGCATAGAAGCAGAAGCTGCCAGGCCCTCTTAAGTCTTAGGCTAGGAACTGGCACAGTATTACGTCTTTCACATTCTATTAATTAAATAAATCACATGGCAAACTCAGATTCAGTGCAGGAAGGGACTATATATGGGGAAGCACGCTTCACTGGGGACCTAGTTACCAAGTATATTATTCTTGTTTTCTTCTTTTTATTCCAGTGGTAGCATACTTTACACACTCTTCTGCATCTTGCTTTTTCAATAACATATGTTACTAAAAAACTGGGGATTCTCTTCCTTAAGAGGAAAGGGAGAATGGATATTGGAGAACCACAGTGCATTAAAAATTCCCTCATTTTCTCGTATGTAGAAAATGTCCAAACATAATTAAGACTTTTGGTACATCCTGCTACATTTTTTTCAGGAAGATTCTACCCGTTTCAGTATCTTCAAATGCCTCTCTTATGTCAGCCTCATCAGCATTGGGCATAATAAATTTTGTAATTTTGACAGTTAAAATTATATCATGTTTTAACTTGTACTTCTTTAATTATTTGTGGGCAATAGCATTTTACTCTATTGTTTGTAAGCCATTTATGTTTTATCTTTTATGAACTTTTTGTTCATGCCCCATGTTCATGTAGTGGTTGGGTCTATTTGGTTTTCTTAACTGTTTGCCAATCACTTTATATTAAGGTAATTGACCCTTCATGTTTATTGTAAAGCAGAAATAATGTTCCTGAGAGTCCTGGAACAGGGACCTATGAGAGCACCATTTTGTAACTGTGATGGTGGTGAAGAGCTTTCTTCATCACACCATAAAGGGACCAGAACTTGTACAAGCCTGATGTGTGAGTTAATAGACTTATTCTGTAGTATTTTAATTGCAGAAATCAGAAGGCCTTTCTATGAAGGCATCAGAAGAACCAGAAAGGGCAGGAAGAAAGGGGTGCCATGGAGAGTTACATGCCACGTGTTTGAACCATGAGCTGTGGGGATCAATGCAATGTTCTTTGACACCTAACCTGAATTTCTAGGGCCTCCTGAACCTGCTTTGTCTAGTCACAGAATAAAAAGGAAACTCACACTAATTCTTTGTTATTTAAAGATAGGGGGTAGTGGTGGTTCAATGGTAGAATTCTTGCCTTCCATGAAGGAGACCTGGGTTTGATTCCCAGCCAATGCACCTCATGCACAGCACCACCTGTCTGTCAGGGGAGCCATGTGTGTTGTTATGATGCTGAACAGGTTTCAGTGGAGCCTCCAGACTAAGACAGACTAGGAAGAAAGGTCTAAAGATCAACTTCCAAAAATCAGCCAATGAAAACTCTGTGGATCACAAGGATCCAATCCCTAGTCCCCAGACAATCACGTGGCAGTGTTTTGTGCAGGTGTGCATGGGCTTGCCATGAGTAGGGGCCCACTTTAAGGCAGCTAACATTTCAAAATAGAGAAGCTTGCAATGATACCACCTGCCCATTAGGGGGCGCGCACAGCCACCTCAGCTGTGAAAGAGCGTTTTCTAAAAATTGTCTTAATCTCGACAGACCCTCCACTCACCAGGAGGAACAGGAAGAACGTCGTCAGGGCACTTGGGCACTAGACTATGAAGGTGATGAGTCAACAACTTTTAAAGAGGGGCCTGCATGCTCTTAGAGATTACCAGTTTAACCCCTCACTTCACAGACAGGGGACGCAACTTGCCTAATATTCCCCAGAACTGTCAGCTGCGGGAAACAAATTTGGAACTCGCGCCTGTAGCTCCCATATTTAGCTACTACATTTCCCCATGTCTAGATACTTCTGAGGATCCCTGGTGGCGTGGTTCAGCACTCGGCTGCTAACTGCCAGGTAGGTGGTTGGGACCCACCAGCTCTGTGGAAGAAAGATGTGACAGTCGGCTCCTGTAAAGATTACAGCCTTGGAAACCCTATGGGGCAGTTCTACTCTGTGTATAGGATCACGGAATTGACTGATGGCACAAACCAGCCACCAGCCAGATGCTTCTGAGCCTTCACCATCGTTCTGTGTCTGTCCTAAGGGTTTAGCTGCACACGTGCTCAGGAAGTCACCCAATTTGCCAGATCTCCCAGGAATTCCATACCAAGTCACCTGCCCCCTTGTGGCTCTGCCTGAGAACAGCACTCTCTCCGGCACCTTCCTAACTAAGGACCCAGTGTCTGTCCTGGCTCATCGCCAGAAAGTGCAGCAACAAAGACAGGTTGAGTCTCCCAGAAACTTGTTTCATCTTAAAACTACTGAAAAGCGGTGGTCCATTGTGAAAGCTTGGAGGCCCCATTAAGATCTAATTTTGAAACAAAAAATGAGAACGTAGAATGCAGGTGAAGTTCAAAATAGTGTAATTATCCACCCCCCCCTTTTTTTTTTTTTTTAATGTTGTCTTTTATGATGTGGAAGTATAGAGTGGGTGGGACAGGCCCCGTTACTTATAGTGGTGTGACCTTGGGCAAGTCACATTATGACTTTTCTGAATCTCAGTTTCCTCTTCCATGAATCAGAGCAATAACACTAGGCTTGGTATAAAGCTCAGATTGCCTTGCGGTTAGAAAGCACTTGGTAATGTAATCCAGGAACCCTGGTGGTGCAGTGGTTAAGAGCTCCGGCTGCTAAACCAAGAGGTCGGCAGTTCAAATCCACCAGCCACTCCTTGGAAACCCTATGGGGCAGTTCTACTCTGTTCTATAGGGTCGCTATGAGTCGGAATCAGCTCAACAGCAATGGGTTTAATGTAATCCACAAATTAAAGAGATGCTGCTCTGCCGATTGTTGCCGGGTACCATCAGTTGTGCTCCTACTCATAGTGACCTTATGTAGAACAGAGCAAGACGTTGCCCGGTCCTGCTCCATCTTTGTGATTGTCGGTATGTTTGAGTCCACTGTTGGGGCTGTTGTGTCACTCCATCTCCTTGTTTCCACTGACCCTCTGCTTTACCAACTATGATATCCTTTTCTAGTGATTGGTCTTTTCTGATGATGTGTCCAAAATAAGCAAGTTGAAGTCTTGCCATCCTTGGCTTCTAAGGAACATTTTGGTTGTATTTCTTTTAAGACTGGTTTGTTCACTCTTCTGGCAGACCGTGGTATAGCCAATATTCTTTACCAATACACCAGTTTGAATGCGTCAGTTCTTCTGTCTTCTTTTCTCATTGCCCAGCTATTGCGTGCATATGATGTAATTGAAAAGACCATGGCTTGGGTCAGACACACCTTACATATGAAGCTGCTTTCCCAGGAGTTGCACTGGGGCAGATCATTCCACATTATATCGTCAGGACAGCTCCCATTTCTAGGCTTATCAGTGTCTGGGAGGAGCTTTAGAACAGAAATCGTAGGGAGCTTGAACCTGGGCTTATTAACTGACCAACCCAGACATGACCCACCTCTATTTCTGACTGGCCGGCCGGTCCCCCTGCAGTATCTTATTTAAGTGAGCATCAGTAAAGCGTGTGATGATAACCTAAGACCAGGTGGCATTGTGGTTCTTTGGGTCTAATGAGTATAAGAGGAAAAACAACTTTACTGACTATATTGTAACTTATAATATTTGTACAAATGATAAGTAGCTTTGATTAAAAATTAGTTCTTGACAAATAAACCAACTGAAACTTTGTGAGTTTGTTGTTTATTTATGGTCCTACAGCTAATAAGAGGTAGAAGTAGATCTTGAACCCAGAGTCTTTCTGGCTTTGCTCTTAATCACTGGTCTATATTGTCTTGTCTCAGCAGGATGACACTGTCCTGTTCTACTTACATCAAGCAGGACTTTGCACCAGATATGGTTTTCCATTGTTTTCTGAAAACCAATTAACTTCCAAGCTCTATATTATTTGCTTTTAAGCAATAGTGATTAATAATATGTCTCATTGATTTTAAGACAAGCATTTTTCCCTGCATTTTAACATCTCTGAAATTGGATGCTTCTTACAAGTGATGGTGTATCATCGTTTAATTGGCAGCATTTTTCTTTCTTAGTGGCGTATAAAATAATGGTGCACCTCACGATTGATAGCATCTTAGATTTGATAAAATGCAATAATAATGACTTGGTTCATATTAAGGACAAGGAGCATGGAGAAACATACCAATATGAGGGTGGGATACCACTGGCAAGTACCTTACCTCTTTTCCATCCCTTCTCCCATTACTCTAGTTAAGACCCCGGGTATCTCTTAAATGAGCCACTATCTCAGCTTTTCATCTCTTCTCTGTCCAGTTATCTTTTATACCACAGCCAGAGTTTTCTTCTTTAAACACTGTTGTTGTTTGTTGCTGTCAAGTTGGCCTCCGACTCATGGCGACCCCACGCACAACAGAACGAAGTGCTGCTTGGTCCTGCACTGTCTTCATGATCAGTTGTAGATCAGATGTTGTGATCCATAGGGTTTTCATTGGCTGATTTTGGAAGTAGATTGCCAAGTCTTTCTTCTGGGCTGTCTTAGTCTGGAAGCTCTGCTGAAACCTGTTCAGCATCGTGGCAACATAAAAGATTCCACTGACGGATGGTAACTGAGTATGAGGTGCATTGGCCTGGAATCGAAGTCGTGTCTCCCACATGAAAGGCAAGAACCAAAACTAGAAACCCCCTGCCTTTGAGTCAATTCCGACTCATAGCAACCGTATAGGATAGAGTAGAACTGCCCTGTAGGGTTTCCAAGGCTGTAAATCTTTATGGAAGCCAACTGGCTCAAACCACTGACCATACTGTCAGCAGCTGAGCACTTTAACCACTGTGCCACCAGGGCTCCATGAAAGGCGAGATTACCTCTAAAACCTATAATTTCTCAGTGCCTGAAATAAAGGCCATATATCTTGACATGGATGTCAGGGTCCACTCAAGTGAGTCCCAAGTCTGCTCTCTGCCTTATCTCTCATTACATCCCTTCTCTCAGTCAGCTCTTGAGGAACATTGATTCCAGTGTTTTCTAGATTATACTCCAATGATTAGAAATGACTTTAAGTAGTACACTAACATGCCATTGAACAACTCTGATTTATCACAAGAGCAATTTTTACTCTTTAGCATTCTCTCTGAACCTTTGAGAGTATCTCGAGGAGAAAGTCTTAGTTTGATGCTGGGAAGTCTTTGATATCTTATCACTCCTGCTTCCATTTGTAACAAAGACAGGGCAGGCTCAGACAACAGTATTGAGCAGAATGTCACTGTTTTGTTTTCATTTATTTTTATTTTAGTTATCAAATACTTGTGGCAAAGTGACATTGCATTTTCACTTATGGCGTTGTTAGGCTGTTGTTGTTAGATGCCCTTGAGTTGATTCCGACTCGTAGAGACTGTGTACAACAGAACAAAACACTGCCCCGTCCTGCACCATCATAACAATCGTTGTTATGCTTGAGCCCATTGCTGCAGCCACTGTGTCAATCCGTCTTGTTGAGGGCCCTCTTCTTTTTCGCTGACCCTCTACTTTACCAAGCGTGATGTTCTTCTCCAGGGATCGATCCCTCCTGATAACATGTGCATTCTTGCTTATAAAGAGCATTCTGGCTGTACTTCTTCCAAGACTGATTTTTTTCATTCTCCTGGCAGTCCATGGTATACTCAGTATTCTTCTCCAACACAGTAATTCAGTCTTCCTTATTCATTGTCTAGCTTTCACATGCATATGAGGTCATTGAAAACACCATGGCTTGGGTCAGGTGCACCTTAGTCCTTAAAGTGACATCTTTGCTTTTTAACACTTTAAAAGGTCTTTTGCAGCACATTTGCTTAATGCAATGCGTCCTTTGATTTCTCGACTGCTGCTTCCATGGGCATTGATCGTGGGTCCAAGTAAAATAAAATCCTTGACAACTTTAATATTTTCTCCATTTGTCATGATGTTGCTTATTGGTCCAGTTTTGAGGATTTTTGTTTTCTTTATGTTGAGGTGTAATCCATACTGAACGCTGTGGTCTTCAATCCTCGTCAGTAAGTGCTTCAAATCTTCTTCACTTTCAGCAAGCAAGGTTGTGCCATTTGCATAACGCAGGTTGTTAATGTGTCTTCCTCCAATCCTGATGCTGCCTTCTTTTTCATATAGTCCAGCTTCTCAGATTATTTGCTCAGCATACAGACTGAATAAGTATGGTGAAAGGATGCAACCTTGATGCATATCTTTCTTGACTTGAAACCACACAGTATCCCCTTATTCTGTTCGAACGACTGCCTCTTGGTCTAAGTACAGGTTCCTCAGGAGCACAATTAAGACATAGGTAAACATCCGTCTGATATTCTTTGCTTTCAGCCATGATCCATCTGACATCATTTATGGTGGTGACATAAAAATTCCTTTTAAAAAATAAATGCATTTCAGTAAAAAATGAGTCAATTAAAAAAGAATATTGAGCAAATAATAATACAGGTGATATGTGGATATGAAGGAGCCCTGGTGGCACAATGATTAAATGCTCAGCTGTTAACCAAAAGGTTGGTGGTTCGAACCCACCCAGAGCATCTGTGGAAGAAAGACCTGGTGGTCTGCTCCCATGAAGATTGCAGCCTAGGAAACCATATGGGACAGTTCTACTCTGTCATATAGGATTACTATGAGCCTAAATCAACTCGATGGCACCCAGCAACAACAACAACAGGGCATATGACAAAACTTGTGAATGTGGCACTTACGTGATGGAAATGTTGGCAGCAGTGATCTGTTCTGAGTACTTCCACTTCTCCGTGCATTTGTCTATGCTGTTCCTTCATCCTGAATGCTCTTTTCCCTATTCAGTAAGAGTGGAACGCCTTTGCTTCCTAACGCCTTTGCTTCCTCCTCCATGAAGACTTCTCTGATCTCTCTAGTCAGAATTAATTTTGCATACTTACTGGACATGGCTTAAAATTTGATGTAGGAGTTCCATTATTTTAATCTTATAGGTGGCTATTCACATGCCCATATCTATTGTGATGGGAAGACTTAAGAGCAGGGACCACTTCTTACCCCATCTTTATGGCTTCTTCAGTGCCTCTGTCGCTATATGAAAGAATGAATGGATGGAATTGAAATTCATGTTAGCTATTATTTTGTGCAGTGCCCCCTTCCTGCAGATACCTAGCCTGGTTTTAGACAGCTGATTTGCTTTGCTTATATTTAAACTTCAGCATAAGTAGTAGTTACTGAGGCATTTGTAGAACCTACATTGTTCTTCAGCATAAATATTTTGCAAAGAAGGTCATAGAAGCATCTGAAATCACTCATGAGGAAATTAAAAAACCAGTTGCCGTGGAGTCGATTCTGATTCATGGGTGACCCCATGCATGTCAGAGTAGACCTGTGCTCCTCAGTGTTTTCAATGGCTGATTTTTTGGAAGTAGATCGCCAGGCCTTCCTTCAGAGGTGCCTTGATGGACTCAAACTGCCAACCTTTGGTTAGGCAGCTGAGCACGCTAACCATTTTCTCCACCCAGGGATGTCACGAAGAAGTTAACCCTAGGGTAAAGACAATGAAAGGCCAGAAGGAAGCATCTGCCTGCACGCATGTGTGTGTGCACGCACGTATGCTTGTGTGAGCAAATGTCTGTGTGTCTGTGTGTTATGTGTGCATGAGTGCGGATGGAAGAGTAATCCATTGGGTTTAGATCTGTACCTTCTGGTTGACTTCACTCTTCATTTGAAGCCCAAAAGACAAAATTCAGTGACCAAAGATAATGGTAAGCTAAGCAGAAAGAAAGAGAGATAAATAAAATACTTGCAGTTTTTATACTTGAGTGGTCCTGTTATCCTTTTCAGAGTCTTAGATAAGGAGCTTTGCTCAGCTTGCACGAGCTGAGGCAATGGGAAAGTGTGCAGAATTACAAAGATAGATGCCGCTTATGGAAAAAAGTCTGGTTCTGCTACCAATGTTGTCTTCTGGAAGGAGAAAGCAGACAAAGAGCTGGTACCCCAGCACCATCCATTATGTCGGATTAATGGTGTTCTAAGCAGCTCCTAATAAAGCCTACTGTTTACTAATCTTATCTCTGCTAAGGAGGAGTGATGTCAGATACAACAGTGGAAGGGGAGGTGATAAAAATGGGAGGCAGCTTTATGGGAACACACCTTTTATCTTCTTATAAGACTTTCCAAGCATGTCTGGCTGCTTTCTACCAAAAATAGCTCTGCTCAGTTGGTAGAATGCTCTTAAAGAACATGATGAGGGGGCAAGTGGCAGGAGGCCACAAGGTTTTTCTTCTCCTCCTTTGAGGATTCACCTGCTTTGAGGTGCAATCAACATGATAGTTTAATTGTACTCCAAGGAACTCCCTCGGACTACCAAGACTGACACATGATGGTCTATGGAGTGAGATCTTTATTTAAAAAAAAAAAAAAATCTTCACCTGGTTGTCAGTCATTTACAAAAGAGAGTCAGATCTTAATGATTGATGAGATTGGACAGATCCAACAGTCCCTCCACTGCTGAACTTTTCTTGGGCTTTTGTTGGCAGATTCAGGGAAGAAGGGGATGGCAACGAACCTCTTACACTACCAGGTTTTCCTCCCTAGCGATCTGGCAAACTGAATTGGAATGATAATTAATTTGATCAATTTTACATTAAAAACTAATTTCTGCTTGTATCTTCCGTATCCTTTGTCAGGGCACAACCCTGTGGTCTGCTGATATTTAACAGAATCTACAGCATATCTGTTTCAGAGTCCATTGAAAGCAATTTACTATTCACATGTTAAATATATGGGACAGTTGGTTTTGCTGAGCAATACAATTATTCTGGAAAAGTATTTTCAATGATGAACATGAAAAAAATTTAAAATAGTCATAATTTACTGCTCCGGAGTGCTGGGCAGCTGTTTTCTGCCTCGATCTGTATTCTAATAAGTCTTTTAAATGAAAAGATTTATGAGATTATTTTAATTTTGATGTCTTTTTAATGCTTCATGCATTTTAAATACAACCTTTTAATAGTTTTTGAGATTGAAGAATTTAATTTTATTTTATGCTGCAGAAATAAATGTATTCTCAGGAGACCACGCCGTGATTGTAGTTCTTTCTTTCTTTTTTTAATCAGCATATCCACTACATACAGCTCAGTTGCCGGCCAGCACCTATAAAGTTAGATTTCAACAAAGCCTTCCTTTAGGTTGGGGAGTCAGCCAATTAGAAAAAGAAGTGCATATCACTGTGTTACAAGGGAGCTGGTGCAAACAGAATTTTGGGGGGAGTCTAGACGTGTATTTACCTCAGTGGAGAAAAGATATCTTGATGAAAGACAATCTAACATTAGTTGGGTGAGTATTCAGGGACCTATGTGAGTTGAATCTGTTTGTAATGTATAGTTCATGAATGAGGCATGGCCAAGTCAAATTAAAATGTTAGAGAGATCACTGTGGTGTGTATGTAACTCTAAACTGGTTTGAAAATGCAACATTATGGACAATATTTACTCAGAAACATATTTTAGAAAAGTAATAACCGTCTAGTGCAATTAATTCTTTAAGAGCATAACAATAAAAATACTTTTACCCCTACCTTTGTTTTCTAGGCAGGAAAACCTAAGGAAAGCTGATAAAGTTAAAAGATTTGAAGTACTCAAAACAGGGCTATAAAAATGCAAACACAAGGAATAACCCCGAACTGAAAGCTTTTCTCTGGTATTTTTAGGCAAAATTAATTACATTCACAAGCTGCTTTAGACCACTTTACATGTGCTAATTGGAGTTACAAAGGGGTCATGGATCTTGCGTCTCCGTATTATGTCAGAAAGTTTTGAAACGCAGAGAATTCTTGAGTCTATTCTCAAAAAACGTGAGACATCAAAATCTAAAAAGTCACTACGAAAACTATTTATTTTTTAAAAATCTTTTAGAGGCTTGGAGCCCTTGTGGTACAGTGGTTAGGAGCTTGGCTGCTAACTAAAAGGTCTGCAGTTTGAATCCACCAGCCGCTCCTTGGAAACCTATGGGGCAGTTCTACTGTGTCTTATAGGGTCGCTTTGAGTTGGAATCGACTTCACGGCAGTGGGGGTTTTTTTTTTTTTTTTAGAAGCTTTATTATTCTAGCTTTCATGTTTAGGTCTATAATGACCTGAAATAGAATTCTTTTGTATGGCATGAAGAAGGACACAAGAGTCATTTTCTTTCCATATGAATATTTAGTTGATGCAGCACTATTCATTGCAAAGACCATCATTTCTGTACTGCCACATTTGTTGTTATTATTATTGTTTCATGAAGTAATTGTTCATATAGAATAAATAATGTTTTAGAAGGAGCCCTGGTGGTGTAGTGGTTCAGTGCTCGACTGCTAACCATAGGTTGGCAGGTGGAACTCACTAGCCGCTCCTGGGAGAAAGATGTGGCAGTCTGCTTCCATGAAGATTTATAGCCTTGGAAACCCAGTGGGGGCAGATCTACTATGTCCTATAGGGTTGCTAAGAGTTGAAATCGACTTGAAGGTAATGGGTTTTTTTGGTGAATTACATGGGAGATGATCATGATACTTACACAGTATTCCAACAATGAGATGGAGCAGCTTTTGATGACATTAAAAAAAAAAAATCTTATAAACTACAAGAAGCTGGAAATAAAATTTTATACTGGGGGCATATAAATAAGTGTATGCACACATATGCATATCATTCATATACAAAAATCATTACAACATTAGTAGTATTTATTTTGAGGTTGTAGAATTTATCTTGATTTTTCACTTTCTTTTTAATAATTTCCCACATAAACATATATTTTTTATAGCACAGAAAAACCCTAATACAAATACATCTATCTGTGCAATGCAATGCATAAAGGGGCTAGAATTATTATATAAATTGTTAAAAACATAGATATTTGCAAATAGATATCTTCTCTGAATTTGTATTTGAGGGAAGAATGCTAACTTCCTGTCTTGGGACTCTGATCTCATTTTGAAGCTGGAAACACTGACATGGCTGAGGAATGATCATATACCATGAATTGTTAGGATATTGCTGCTAGAACAGTTTCCATAGTGCTGCTTTTTGCAACTTGCTCTTTTCAATCATTTTCTCTGAAAAAATCAGTTACTTACAAGTCATACCCTGATTAATGATTACTCAAGTTTTATCGTACCATTAGAAACTCCAAACCCATCTAAATGACTTGTGAACACAAAGGCAGACCATAAACTCTCAACCAGTTTCACCTCCCTGGATCACGTTGCCAGGATGGACACAGTTTATAGCCTTTCTTCTAACCTAAGCTTTAGAGCAAAACTTACCTCAGCTTTTAGCTACCATCTCTATTTGTGGGCAGTCCTGAGCCCATTGTATTGCTCTCCTGGGCCTTAGTTTCTTGAGTGATAAAATGGGCCTAAGACCTGCCTCATAGAAACTAAAACCAAACCCATTGCCGTTGAGTGGATCATACTCATAGCGACCCTCTAGGACAAAGTAGAACTTCCCCGTGGGGTTTCCAAGTCTGTAATCTTTACAGAAGCAGACGGCTACATCTTTCTCCCACAGAGCAGCTGGTAGGTTCAAAGTGCTAACCTTTCAGTTAGCAGCCGAGCGCTTTAACCACTGTGCCACTAGGGCTCCTTGGCATTAGTATAGATGATAAAAAGTTTAATCCATGTGGTAACGTTTGGAAATAGCTCTTTGTTAACCTAAACCATTTAAAATTGAAGCAAGTTCTGTTAGCCACAGACTGATTAACTCCGCCTTCATGTTGTTGCTATTTGAACATATTCAACATTTTACTTACAGTATTTTAAAATTAAAATTAAGTTTATTGTTAATATTATTCATCTAAAAATGCAGGCAAATTTGGTAACTTCAGCACTTCAGTCACTATTTATTTATACCAGAACTGTCTGACATCTTAATTTATTTGTTTTCAGTAAAATTGGTCAAAAAGGAAATTTTTTATATTTACAGATACTGACTATATAGATAACAGGCTACCAGTCAGTATGATTTAAATGCGTCATACCTGCAATGGATAACTCCGTTTAACCTTGTATCAGTTCTAAACAGGGCTTTGGCGTCTACAAATGAGTCACAGTCTACAAATAGTCTACAAATGCATATAAACACATTTACAGTTCTTTTTTTCTGACTTAGAACTTGTTTCCCTCATATTCTTTTTGGTTCTCATTTACTTTTTTCCCTTCCTTCCTCTCTCATTCCTCTTTTCTTTTCTTCCTCCCTCCCCCACTTCCTTTTAAATGCCAAAAGTTCTTACAAGAACATTGGAAGAAAAATGGAAAAAGAAACAAAAATCATTCTCACAGCATAACTTTAATTTTTTTTTTTTTATTTTGAGTTTGTATACTACATCACCTTCCAGAATTTGTTGGTTTGCACATATAACTTATAATTAATGATATTATGGTCACATTGAACACACAATTTCACTCAAGCTTTGTTTAACGAATTGTATGCATTTATATTTTTCCCACAATATTATATTTTTGTCATAATTACCCTTTTGATGACTGTATGTTTCCGCACTAAGCTAATGTCTATAATTTATGAAGTTTTCCCCCATTGTTGAATTTTTAAGTTGTTTCCATATTTTTGTTCTTCTAGATAATATCCTAGTGAACATACTTGTGCGTATTGTTTTCCTCTATTATATCCACATGATAAGTTCCCAAGAGAAAAATTATTTTGTTAGAAATAATGAATCTTTTTATGAATCTTAATATATGTAATGAATTTGATATTTCAAGTTGAATTGAAAGAAGAGTGATGTAGACGTTGACCTCCTTGTGAACTGAAGTTCCTAATACAGCTTAATGGGAACCGCAGCAAAAATGAAGTTTCTTAAATTTATTTGCAGACTTCTTCAAATAGTTTATAGTACACATTTGGTTTTTATCTAATCAACCTGAAGTCTGTATAATTTTGCAAATGTTATTTGGTTCATTTAAAGCATTTTGCTCGTTCAGTAGACATTTTAGCTAAAAATCAATTCATTCTAGGCCCCAAATTATTTATAGCTATCAGTTGTATTATTTATACTAGCCAAATCTTTCAATTACCTGAGTAACATACAAATTTAAGGAGAGACTTTGGAAATGGGACTTCAGGGATTTTCACACTAACAAAAGATCTTGGGAGTGTGAATTTTAATTGGAAACATGTTGATATGTTTAGAGAAAACATTTGTTCTAGTGTTGTCGTATCTTTGTTTTGTGACTATGTGACTATATTTTTATTAGGTGCAAAAAGATGACTTCATTTTCTAGGTGAACATTACTGTGATTGCAGCTAACCAGTTGCTGTCAAGTCAATTCCAGCTCAAGGTCACCCCATTGTGTTAGGGTAGAACTGTGCTCCATAGGGTTTTCAGTGGATGATTTTTCATAAATAGATCACCAGGCCTTTCTTCCAAGGTGCCTCTGGGTGGACTAGAACCTCTAACCTTTTGGTTAGCAGTCAAGCATGTTAACTGTTTGCCCCACCCAAGGACTCCAGTTGCACCTAGTCACCAATTAAACCATCAATGCCCTCTTCTCCTAGTCCTGTGTTCGCCTCTAATTTTGCCTCTTTCTTTCCTCTTGAGTTCATATAGTCAAATTTGTGGAAGGAGTTGCTATATTCGCTCTCTGCTTAAATCTGGATTATTCCTTGATCTGTTGGAAACTTCTGTCTGTACCACTCACTGATGCTGCTCCAGCCATGGTCAATGAGAATTTTTATTATCAAATCTAATTTATGCGTTTTCGCCCTTATATTATTTGACCTCTGTAGAATTTCATAATTTTAATCATTCTTTTCTTGAAAATCTTTGCCTTTTGGCTTTCATGACCCATGACAATTCCATCTTGATTGCTTTTGCAGGCTTTGTATGCCTGCCTCTAAGTGTTGGTATATCTCAGATTTCTATACTCCCGCTCCTCACTTCACCCAATTTTCTAGGGTGGCTCCATCTACTCCTTTTTTTTTTTTTTTAAAAAAATAAAACCACATTCAGCTGTATGCAGAGTGCTCTCAAGTCTGTTTCTCTAACCTTCCACTATGACTTGCCTACCAAATCCATCAGCCAACTATTTATCCTTATCAAGATATCCAGAGTCACCTTAATTCTACATGTCCAACATCTAATTCACTGTCATTTTCCCCAAATCCACTTCATTCTGGTTTTTGTACCACCGCCCATTTAGTTAGCCAATCTAAAAACCTGGGAGTTACCTTAGACAATTTTTCTCTTTCACCCACATCCAACTGGCCAATGAGACTTGTCTATTCTATCTCTTAAAAAACTCTGGAATTGCTTCTCTTTCTGTTTCCACTGTTCCTGTCTGGGATAAACCTCTCAGAATTTCCTTCCTGGCTACTACTATAGTCTCCTGCTTGTTATTCCTGACACTAGCTTGCCTTCCTCCAGTCCTTGCTTGCTGCAGCCAGTGATCTAAATTACTCATTTGATCATATTTCCTGATTTAACCCCCTTCTAACATCCTCATCCCTAGAAGGCTATACCCATTGTCCTAGTCATCTAGTGCTGCTATAACAGAAATACCACAAGTGGATGGCTTTAACAAGGAGAAGTCCACTCTCTCACAGTCCTGTAGGCTACAAGTCCAAACCCAGGGCATTAGCTCCAAGGGAAAGCTTTCTCTGTCAGCTCTGGAGGAAGGTCAGTGTCATCAGGCTTCCCTTGGTCTGGGAGCTTCTCTGTGCAGGAACCTCAGGTCCAAAGGATGCACTCTGCTCCCAGCACTGCTTTCTTGGTGGTATGGGGTTCCCATTTGTCTCTACTTGCTTCTCTCTTATATCTTAAAAGAGATTGGCTTAAGACACTATCCAATCTTGTATACCTCATCAGTATAACTGCCGCTAATCCATATTATTAGATCATAGTGATTGAATTTACAACACATAAGGAAATCAGATCAGATTACAAAATGGTACACAATTACACAATACTGGGAATCATGACCCAGCCAGGTTGACAGATGTTTTAGGGCAGCACAATTCAATCCATGACACCCATCATTTAAAAAGGATGAAATCAGACTCTTTACCCGAGTAATCTAGGTTTTCCATGATCCTGATATGCCGTATCCATCATTATCTTCTACAACTTCTGGCCATACTCTTTGCCCCAACCAGGCTCTTCATTTTTCTTGTTATTTCCCTGTATGTCATGTTTCTGCACCTTTGCAAATGATACTCCCTCTGTATAGACTGCTGTCCATGCTGTCTGCAAGACCCAGTTCAAGTTTCTCCTCCTTCTCTGACTTTCCACCTTGGGTTACTCCCATGGTACTCTGTGCTCTCTACTTTCAAAGAGATTATCACACTGATGGGCATTTTCTACTTCTCCAGTAGAGTGTGAACTATTGAGAGCAAAGATTGTTATTTTGTTTTCCTTTAAATAACATCTAAAGGAAACATTTTTTATGCTCCAGGATTAAACAAAAACTGTATTTTCTAGTTAAGAATTTAAATAATAAAGTTCAAAGGAGAACATGAAATCACACATTCCCCCATCACTCACTCACTATTTCATCCAATTTGCTTATATGCCTATAAAATTATGTCTTGTAGAAAACTGGCATCATAGGGTTTAGATAATCTTCTGAATCTTTAAATAAGCTAACATTCCAAAAAAACCAAACCCATTGCTGTCGAGTTGATTTTGACTCATAGAGACCCTATAGGACAGAGTAGAACTGCCCCATAGGGTTTCCAAGGCTGTAATCTCTATGGTAGCAGACTGCTACCTCTTTCTCCTGCAGAGCATCTGGTGGGTTTGAAGCGCTCATCTTTTGGTTAGCAGCCAGGTGCCACCAGGGCTCCCTAAGCTACCATTATATTGTGAGAATTTCCCTGAGTATTTAAATAGTCTTCAAAAACATAATTTTTAATGGCTGTACTGTATTTGGAGCCCTGGTGACGCAGTGGTTAAGAGCTTGGCTGCTAACCAAAAGATTGGCCGTTCTAATTCACCAGCTGCTCTTTGGAAACCCTATGGGGCAGTTCTACTCTGTCCTATAGGTGGCTATGAGTTGGAATTGACTTGACGGCAACAGGGTTTTTTTTTTTTTGGTACTATATTTGGGAGCTGTGGTGGCGCAGTGGTTAAGAGTCAGAATCGAGTCAATGGCAGCGGGTTTGGTTTTTTTGGTTTGTACTATATTTGATATACAAATGCCATAATTTATTTAACCATTCCCCATTAATGTATATTTAACTTTTTAAAATCTTTAATATAATAATACTTTGCTGAATATCCTTGGGTTTGTCTGCATTCCTGATTAGTTCTTTAAGATACATTCCTAGGAGTGGAATTATGGGGTAAAAGTATATGAACTTTCTAAGGCTTTTGTTACTTATTTCCAAATTGTTTTCATTCTCAATCATTTTCATGCCTTTGCAATTCCTGTAACTTAAGTCGCATTTAGCAGGTGTATTAATAAAATCAGCAATCTTCAAAGGCATTTTCAGTCCCTTTTTATTGCTATTTAACAGAATTCATGAAATAGAAGAAGGGGACAAAGAAGATTTGCCGTAATACAAGTTTAATTTCCTCAAACTTAACAAATTCAGTCAAAAGGAGATTTTTATGAATAGTAACAACTGCCTGTTTTACAGAGTAAAAACTCTGGGCAGTTGTGTTAACAGTATTGATAATTAAACATGTTTAAAAAAAACAACCTTTGCTGTAGATTAAACATATAGAATGTATGAGAATGATGGTTGCTAAGGACACCTCAGCTTTCCCATTTTCTGACTTTGCAGTAATAGCTTTTTATGTAACTAGTTCATATTTGTGAAGTGCTTTGAAGATGAAAGCTATTATGTAAGGGCAAAATAACTTCATAAAAATGTTACATATAAAATACGAAAATCCGTAGACAGAATTTAAGATTTTCAAAGTAACATCAACTCTTTCATATAATCATATATAACCACTATCTTTAGACTAGTAATCCAGGATTCATTTATAGATTATTCTTGGAGCATTTTGGTCTTATCTGTTATGGTGAAATTGTCTTTATAGTTAAAGGCAGTGGTTGAGAATGGTGTTATTCTTTTTAAGCAAGATTACGGAAGTTGTAGCACAATTTATAAATAGGTAAGGGTAAATAAAAATTGGCCTTAAATTTAAATCTTCCTTTCTGCATCCAGCATTACAATCACACAGATTGGTATTTTAAAGAAAAAAATTTCATCATGTGTTTTCAAGTGGC
Source organism: Trichechus manatus latirostris (assembly GCF_000243295.1). NCBI lineage: Eukaryota > Metazoa > Chordata > Mammalia > Sirenia > Trichechidae > Trichechus > Trichechus manatus. The sequence goes on from NW_004443970.1 coordinate 10,384,271, forward strand.
AGCAATGGTAAATTACACATCATCTTATTTCTTTCACGTATTTAGAGGAAAAGTGTATAGACTGTGTGAGTAATAGACCTGAGGGACGGTTATCTAGGTGCTAAAAAAATAGGAGTTTCCCATGTGTATCAGTAAACAATATTTGACACAGATTGTCATCTAGAGACTCAAGATATCCTGATGTTAACATTTGATTCCTTCGTTCACACAATTTGATTTTCATTTCAAAATATTGCCTTTATCGTTCCTTTGGATCCCTCTTCTTCCTATATACACATTACTAGAATGAAATACTACTGCTGCATCCTGAAACTGAAGCTACATATTTTCAGCGATTACTTCTAATGTCATGAAGACCCACCAAACTGTCCTGTGGTATGTGCACTCTATGGCGAGAACTGAAACCCAGCAATGGAGGAGTTAAGCGTGGGAGCCCAGAACTGTAGTGGCACAAGTGCAAGGACCCAAGCTGAGCTTTGGGTGCAACTAAAGAAGAATATTGAACATATCATGGACTGCTAATAGAAAGAACAAATCTGTCTTGGAAGAAGGACAGCCAGAATGTTTCTTAGAAGCAAGGATGGTGAGACTATGTCTCACATACTTTGGACATGTTATCAGGAGGGAGCAGTCCTTGGACAAGGACATCATGCCTGGTAAAGTAGAGGGTCAGTGTAAAAGAGGAAGACCCTCAACGAGATGGATTGACACAGTGGCTACACCAGTGGGCTCAAGCATAACAATGATTGTGAGGATGGCACAGGACTGGGCAGTGTTTCATTCTGCTCTACATAAGGTCACTATGAGTTGGAACCTACTCCGTGGCACCTAACAACAGCAACAACAATAAGGTGTAATAGTTGAAGTCTAGTAATTTTGCTTTTGCTTTAAGCTTTTTTGCTGGGGTTGATATTTATTTATGCCATATAGTGTCAAGTTTAGAAATTGAAACAAATTGAAATCACTTCAATCTAACATTTTGATTTTTCACTTTTAGCTCCTACTTCCCCTATTCCCAGACTCCTCCTTCCTACCCTCCTCCTACCCCAACCAAGTTGGGGCCTAATTGGTTTCTAGGGATATTTAAGCTCAGGCATATATGAAGTATGAGAAAATTAATGTTGTTCTAGAAATTTTTTTTTGTTTTTTGGTTTCTAACCTTTTTGTGCACTTGAAATTGCATTAATATTTCATTATTACAGGCCTTCCTGTTTAATTTTCTGGATTTTTTTTCACTTAAAATCTGCAAACTTAGTTTTTCAGTACAGATTATGGGGCCTAATAATTCTCCAGCCTATGACAGATCAGTAACTGGTGCCCTCCTGCATTTTTATTGCACACAGTTTTATTGCTAAAAGGTTAGGCCATTTGACCATTTTGTTTTAGACTTATCCATCAAACATTTCTCACAGAGAACTAAAATCATGCACAATTTAAAAATTCACCAACCTTTAGTCATTTCTTTGAAAAGGGTATTCTTCAACTCATCATGAGAAGAACCCCCAGCCAAGAAACATAACAAATGAGTCCGTGAAAATGGAAAGATGGGTAAGGTTGTAGCACAGGTATGTTTAGTACTTCCTACAGCTAACCATGCGGTAACTAAGGTAATGAACACGTATTTCCTAAGTAGCTTTCCCCTTTTAGTCATCCATAAATATTTCCAGAGCGTTGACCTTTAGTCAAATGGTGAATTCTTTCATCCTGACATCACAAGGAAAAGATCAGTGAGCTATTTAGGAAAAGTATCTTGCAATCCATTTTATTTTCCGAACGACTTAAAAGTGATCAAGAGAATTTTAAGATTGGAACGTCATAAAATTTACAACGTTTCTGGTGATGGTGATTGGGAAATGGAAGGATGCTTTGTAAAACTGGGTGTACCCTTTTGTGTGCCTGAGGGCTGATTTATATCCATGGAGCCTATTGGCGACATCTCTAATATGACAGGCTTTCGTGGAGAGCTGACCCCTTCCGACATCCCTCCTCGTCACCCCCTAAAGGGCTGAAGTGCCCAAAGTGACGTTTACTTTGTAGGACATGCACTAAATACCTGATTGCTTTTGGAGTTAACAATTTGATGGAGGACTCTCATACTCTCTGCAGTGGCAAGTTTACATACTTACACAAGCTAAATACGTCACAGACTCTGTATCACCCTTAAAAGTTCTTTAATGAGGTTGATAACAATAATGTTTAGTAATGATAATTTTCCAAAGGAAAATAAAATGTGTGGGCTGTTGGGCATTGTTCAGTGTGTGAATGGAAAGTCTTTAAAGAGAAGAAAGGCAAAATGTGCAGTTTTCTTTCTGCTCCAACATCTCTCATTTTGTACTATCTGCGCAAATGATTTCTGAGTACTTTATTAATATTACTAGTAACCATTCAGCATTGCAACTCAGTGTGGGCCTGTTCTGCCTTTCTTCTTCATTTTCAGATTCCCCCCCCAGTAGGTGCACAATCAATATTTGTTGAATGAATGAATTAATACACGAATGACCAATGTAAGCGTGATTCCTGCTTCCACTAGTTGACCTGAAATTTCCCTTTTAACTGTCTTTTACCCATATTCAGCTTTTTAAAGAAGCTGACTGATTTTGATAAAATTTGGTATAGTGTTCAGTATGAGTCCCATCCTGAACTGGATTTATAACTCAGTCGGTCGTCTTGAATCCAAATGGTGGCAGATAAAGCTTGACAAATGGGACTCTGAACAGATTTCAATACAGTATGGCACATGGTCCGATGTACTATTTAATTGAAATGTGTGGAATCTATATTTCACAAACCCTTAACCCTAACCTTAACCCCCAATCCTATTTTCCTTTTGAATGATACTATTTTCTGCAAAACGTGACACTGTTTGGGGCTATATTAAAAGTGTTTTGGGAGATGAAAGTCCATAAGAAGTTTTAATAGTATTTAGCTGTTTTCTCTAAAAAATCGCAACATCTTCCAATCCGACAGTGTTGGTGATTGGCACAAGGGTTCTTCATGACTTCTGGCAGCCATTCTACACGGAAAAGTCTTCAAAGAGAGAGTGTCAGGGTGTAATTGTTCTCCAACTTTTTCTGGAAGAGTCTAGGTCAGTAGGCCAAGGAGAGATGTTGTCTTGGTTTCTTAGTGCTATTATAATGAAAATATCACAAGTGGGTAGCTTTAACAAACAAAAATCTCTATTCTCATCATTTAGGAGGTTGTTGTTATTAGGTACCATCGAGTTGATTTTGACTCAGAGTGACCCCATATGATGGAGTGGAATTGCCCAATAGAGTTTTCTAGGCTGTAATCTTTTGGGGGAAGGAGCCCTCCTGGTGTGGTGATTAAGCACTCGGCTGCTAACAGGAAGGTGGGTGGTTTGAACCCACAAGCTGCCCCACAGGAGAAAGATGTGGCAGTTGGTGTCCATAAAGATTATAGCCCTGGAACACAACAGAGAGTCCCTGATGGAGCAGGAGAAAGGTGGGGTGCAGAATTCAAATTCTAGTAAAAAGACCAGACTTAATGGTCTGACTGAGACTGGAGGAACTCCGTAGAGCATGGCCCCTGGACTGTCAGCCCAGAACTAGAACAGTTTCTGAGGCCAACTCTTCAGACAAAGATTGGACTGGACTGTGGGACATAAAATGATACTCGTGAAGAGTGTGCTTCTTAGCTCAAGTAGATACGTGAGACTAAATGGACAGCTTCTGTCCGGAAGTGAGATTAGAAAGCAGAGAGGGTTAGGAGCTGGTTGAATGGACATGGGGAATCAGGGGTGGAAAGGAGAGTGTGCTGTCACAGTATAGGGAGAGCAATTAGGGTCACATAACAATATATGTATGAATTTTTGTAGAAGAGACTAACTTGAAATGTAAACTTTCACTTAAATTACAACAATAAACAAACAAACAAAAAAGATTATAGCCCTGGAAATCCTATGGGGCAGTTCTACTCTGTCCTCTAGTGTCACTATGAGTTGGAATCAACTCGAGGGCAATTTTTTTTTTTTAAATCTTTCTTTAAAGCATTAAAAAAACAAAGATACCACTTGGAGGACTAAGGTAAGACTGACCCAAGGCATGGTGTTTTCAATAGCCTCATATGCGTGTGAAAGCTGGACAATGAGTAAGGAAGACTGAAGAAGAATTGATGCATTTGAATTGTGGTGTTGGTGAAGAATATTGAATATACCATGCACTGCCAGAAGAATGAACAAATCTGTCTTGAAAGAAATACAGCCAGAATGCTTCATAGAAGCGAGGATGGTGAAACGTTGTCTCATGTACTTTGGACATGTTATGAGGGACCAGTCCTGGAGAAGGACATTACGCTTGAAAGTAGAAGGTCAACAAAAAAGAGGAAGACCTTTGGTACCAGGAGCGGGGTGCTGCTCTAACAGATACCTAAAATGTAGAAGCGGTTTTGAAACTGTGAATGGATAGAGGTGCAGCAGCGGCAGAGGACCAGCAACAGCAGAGAACTGCAGCAGCGGAGAAGGGGCAGCGGCAGAGAAACAGCAGCAGCAGAACCAGGAGACCAGCGTGAGACAGCACTGGAGCCGATCCATGGAGTGAGAGAGCTGAGTGCCTGTGCACCGGAGGCTCCCTGGTGGAGTGAGGTGCCTCCCAGCACTTATCGGTGGAGTTAGGCTTGCTGGCCCACAGAGCGAGGGAGCTGAGTGCCTGTGCGCAGGAGGCTTCCTGGCGGAGTGGGGTGCCTCTGGGCACTTATCATCACTGTAGCTACAGAGCTTTGGAAAACTTGCCCCAGCAGGGCAGATGCGGGCATGAGGCCCAAGGGCTGAGAGGCCACAGGAAGCAGAAACTGAAGAGACAAGGAACACAAGAAGCCGAGCTACCTCAGTCTCAAAAGGTATGGCCATGATCTCTGGGGTTTCAAAGTGTGGAGCCAGGGCCTCTGGTGTTTCTAAGGGTGGAGTTGTCACTCTGATTGACTAGGAGAATGGTGCGCCTAAAGCCAGGGAGCAGAGTTGCCGTCCCAGTGGGCCTGGAAGGTGGAGCTGAAGCCCAGGGCCGAGGGGCCTCCACTCAGAATCTGGAGACTGTGGCCAATACCCAGAGTCTGGAGGACAGGACTATTGTGTAGATTGTCTCAGAGAACAAAGGATTATTTTGAAATCCTTGAGGGCTAATGTAATGCGTTCTGCTGACTTGCTTGGTGCCTGTTATCCCTTCTTTCCTTCCAGTTTCTCCCATTGGTAACGGAAATGTCGAGCTTGTGCCTGTTCTGCCGTTGTAGCTTTGGAAGCAGATAATTTGTATTCTAGATTTCACAGATGAAGAGGAATTTTTGGATTTTGGACTTGGAGTTGATTTAAGACTTTTGCTATGATATGATGAGATGAATATGTTTTGCATGTTGCAAGGATGTGATTTTTTGGGGGCCAAAGGGTAGAGTGTCATGGATTGAATTATGTCCCCCAAAAGATGTGTTATCAGTTTGGCTAGGTCATGATTCCCAGTATTGTATGATTGCATACCATTCTGTAATCTGATGTGATTTCCTTATGTGTTGTAAACTCAATCACTATGATCTAATAAGATGGATTAGCGGCAGTTATACTGATGAGGTATACAAGATTGGATAGTGTCTTAAGCCAGTCTCTTTTGAGATATAAAAGAGAGAAGCAAGCAGAGACACATGGGAACTTCATACCACGAAGAAAGCAGTGCTGGGAGCAGAGCGCATCCTTTGGACCTGAGGTTCCTGCGCAGAGAAGCTCCCAGACCAAGGGAAGATTAATGACGAGGACCTTTCCCCAGAACCAACTGACATAGAAAACATTCCCCTGGTGGAGCTAATGCCCTGAATTTGGACTTGTAGCCTACTGGACTGTGAGAGAATAAACTTCTCTTTGTTAAAGCCGTCCACTTGTGGTATCTCTGTTATAGCAGCAATAGATGACTAAGACAGCCTTCAACAAGATAGATTGACACAGTGGCTGCAACAATGGGCTCAAGCATAACAATGATTGTGAGGATGGCACAGGACCGGGCAATATTTCGTTCTGTTATTTGTAAGGTCGCTGTGAATCGGAACGGACTTGATGGCACCTAACAACAACCACGACACCACGTGGCTTGTATCTTCCCCTCTGTTTGTGCTTGCTTTCTGCTGTGCCAAATCTGGTCTTTTAAAGTGATTGGTTTAAGACACACCCTATACTGATATTGTTTCATAAACCAAACAAAGAAAACCCTATTCCCTAGTGGGATTACATCCACAGGTTAGGATTTACAATACATATTTTTTGGGGGACACAATTCAATCCATAACAGATGTGGATAGAAGAAAAGACACATTGACCTTGGGTCAGTAAAAATGAAGGCTTTTCCTACATGGAAGATCTGTCCCTCCCCAGGGATGTTAACCATCACATTTCTGCCACAGGAAGAATTTTTAGCCTTGTAGGAAAACTTTTAACTCTGACATCTGGGATCGCCTCTTAGAAATCCATGACGTCCTATAAGATGTTGCATGTATTTTTAGATTGGAAAAATACTGACAAGTGATGTTTTTAAAAAATATAAGTGCCTCCTTGGTTTTGTTTTGGCTTCTGCGCTCCATGCTAGGTTCTTTTGCTAGAGAATTTGCATCAGCATTCCTCAGTGATTTATTTGTGTTTGCTATCACATAGCAATTCCCAGGTTCCAAAACACTGGAAAAGCCAGTGTCAACATTGCAAGCAAAAAAGGTTAAGATACGGGCTGCAGACTTATTTGCTATTTGCAGTGGCAAATTCTGACCCTATAGCCTTAGAAAATATGGTCTCATCAATGGTTAGACCATCAAATATTTATTTGATCTGTTCTTAAAAACACAGCTGTCTCTTTTGGTATTGCAATACTATGTCCCCTGCTCCCCGCCACGTGCCTTTCCTCTATTCCTTGCCCCTTTCTCTCATTGATAAATTTGTGTGATATGCTTCATTTATTCCTTTCACTTTTTTCTAACAATAAAAAAAAATTATATTCATTGTAGATTACTGGGGAGCTTGGCTGGCACAAGCAGTTTGTGATCAGCTGCTAACCTAGCGGTTAGCAGTTTGAACCGACCCAGCAGCTTCTTGGAAGAAAGGCCTGGTGATCTGCTTCCGTAAAGGTTATGGTAGTTCTACCCTGTAGCACATGCGGTTGCATGAGTTGGGGGCTGACTCAGTGGGAGCTAACAACAACCAAAACACCAACATAGATTATGGACTCAAACATACTGATGATCATGAAGTTGGATCAGGACGTTTTCTTCTGTTGTATATAAGGTTGCTCTGAGTTGGAGCTGACTTGACGGCAATTAACGTAGATTTGTAATCTGCAGAAATATGAATCAAAGAGACTAGAAATGACCCCCAAGTTCACTACTTAGAGACAAACCATATTAACATTTTAGCACGTTTCCTTCCAGTCTTTTCCCTATGCCTAGTTTTTTTTTCCCCTCCTAGTTTTTGAGGGCAAAACTAATTTTTAACAGCAATCTTATAGCTTCAGTGCTGAATATTTTCCTTGCTGCTTATCCTCAGTGTCCTGAGAAATTCATTCCACGACACTGCCAAAGCTGGAAAGGGCAAATATCTTTTTATTTTCCTCAGCTTTTTCCTCCTCCATCTGCTGCAAACACCTCTCTGCCCCACTATCACGGACTCGACTCTTTTCCTCATTAGGTCCCCGTGACCCTTTGCCTCCCTCTTTCTGCTCTTCTGGCGGCAGGAGTCCATGACTGGCCTACTTATCTCATGGCCTGCAGTTCTGTTAGTTCACACTTGTAGCTTCTCCCTTTCATGGTGTAGAACTGGATCGTATTTCTGCTTCTCTACAGCTGCTTGGGGGAGGCCGCTGCTGCTCACGCAGGGAGGCAGAGCTTTGAAGCTCTAAGTGTTCCCTGGCTGTCCTTGGTCTACTCAGCCGAAGACTGCTCTTAGGGGTTCTAGAAATTCAACCTGGCCTTCCTCCAACTCTCGTCTCTGTCAGCACTGAACCTCTCATTGCATCCAGATTGGAGGGAGGAGTGGTGATTAACGCTTACTCAGTATTTGTACTTTATATGCACTCACTCCTCACAGTAATCTATGAAATAGGTATGATTGTCCCCATTTTAGAGATGAGACAGCTGAGGGTAAGAGAGACTAAGTGGCTTGCTCAAGGCTGCCACACTGGTAAGTAGTGCAACTAAGATTCCAAATGAGGTCTGTGTAGTTACAGAGCCAATGTTTTTCACCAAACTACAAAGCCCTCTTTGGAAAAAGAATAAACTTCAGCTCCTTGATACTGGCATTTCTCTGGATAAGGCTGAGGACTGAAATTGCAGTGAAGGCAAAAGTGTTTACTGATAAAGACTGTGTATAGCAAATGGAAACAAGAAAAGGTCACCAGCCCCTAATTTAGAATCAGAGCTTCAAAGAATGTGAGAGCTAGACGGGACTTTAGAGATCATCTAAGCCAGGGTACTCAACTCTGGCTGCAGCTTAGAATCACCTAAACCAAAACCAAACCCGCTGCCGTAGAGTCATTTCCGACTCATAGCGACCCTATATGTATAGAATCACCTGGGAAGCTTAAAAAGTACAAATGTCTAGCACCCACTAACCCTTTAAAGAATCAGTTTCTAGGTGTGGGGCCTGGCATGGGTATTTCCATAAAGCTGTTCAGATGATTCTAATGCAGAGCCATTTTTGAGAACCACTGATTTAGGCCAACCACCTGATTTGTTATTTGGGTAAACTCAAAGCCAACAAGTTAAGTGACATGTCCAAAGTCACAAAGTTAGTTAGGAAAGGACTTGGAAGCAGACTGTAGCTTGTGGTCCTTAGTTTAGCTGCCTCTTGCCCACCTGGCGGAATGAGAATGGAGCTGGAGTGGAATGAGAATGGAGCTCTGCATTAAAACTTGATCATATCAGAAATGCATGTACCCTTCTCAGACTCTGAAGACCAAGGAAGACATGTATCCCGAAGTAGCACAGGGAGTTCCAGGAGAGAGGAGACCCTAATTAAAAATGAACCCATTCTGTGTGTGGATGGTGCAGCCTCCCGTGTTCACACTGAATCAGGAATTCTTCCTCACCCTTTCATCTTTTCCTCTTCCTCATAGATTTTGAGTTCCTTTTTTTCTGGAAGGTTCTGTCACCACTCTTTTGTAGAAGGCCATGGCCGGAGGTTGGGGACAGTGTGGGTAGGGGGTGGGTTTCACTACTTAAAAGCATTTTTGAGTGTCCTATAATATAAGTCTCTAGGCAGCTTGATTATTTTGGAGGAAGGTGTATTAGGAACAGAAAGGTTTGTAAGGTTTGGAGGTGGGATAAAATTAATTTATATTAGATTCAGAAATGACTTGTATATTTTATGTGTGTATGACATAATTTACATAATGGAGATGAGAGAAAGCAAGATGATGGGGAGAGGATAGGGTGGGATGTCTGTCGGGCTGGAGTATGTACTTCTTTCTGGCTAACCCAGAGCGAGGGCCAATCTGCAGTGAAACCAGAAAGCCCTAGCTTGGACTGAGCAGAGAGTCAAATTGTCACGGCTAAGGGTGTTGTATTGAGGAATGAGGAATCTCTAAGTGGCATAAATGGTTAAGTGCTCAACTACTAACTGAAAGGTTGTTGGTTCGAGTCTACCCAGAGCCACCTTGGAAGAAAGACCTGGTGATCTAATTCCAAAAGATCACAGCCATCAAAAGCCCTGTGGAGTGTAGGTCTACTCTGAAACACATGGGGTTGCCATGAGTTGGAATCGACTGCAATTTATTTTTTTTAAATTTATTTATTGAGGAATGAGATACCAGCTTACTACTAAGACTGTCCTAATAATAAGGCTTCGCAAATTGAAGTCCTTGATCTACTGTCTGTCATTTTTGTCATATCTATATACCATCTCTATTATTTTCTACCTATCTATGATGTATCCATCCATTAGGCTGAACTATAGGAAAGTGCCAATTGTTGACCATTTCTGAACTAAAAAGAAAAAACAGAAACAGTGACTTCATATGTTCAACCTAATATATTTATCTCACTTAATTCCCTGCCGAAAGTTGATTATAGAAGAAATTTTATATCACTATTTTAAATAGAAAATTGGTATCATTTGCTATAAATAGAAGGATACCTAAAAGAAGTTAAAAGAGCATCAAAAAGTTAGTATATTTAGCTAGACACTGTTGCCCACTGAAGCCTATGTCCCTAAGACCTGATTTCCTTTGTTAAAAAGGGGTGTTAGCAAGTCTTGGTGGGTTAAGTGATGTGCTAAAGGTCTGTTAAGACTCCCTGGGTGGTGCAGACCGTCAGGCACCCAACCACTGGCTGAAAGGTTTGTGGTTTGAACTCACCCAGAGGCTCCTCAGGAGACAGCCTAGTGATCTGCTTCCAATAGGTCACGGTCTTGAAAACCCTGTCGAGAGGTTCTACTCTGCATACATGGTGTCCCGTGAGTCGGAATCAGTTTGGTGGCAACTGACTTAACACCAGCAAAGGTTTGTTATCTCCAAACCAAGACTTTCTCCTTGATTGAAGCACAGTGTTTGAAAAAAAGATTAAATAATGCATTGTTCAATGCTGTGTGTACACACCTAACACCGTCTGCTCTTCGGCAGTGGAGCCATCTCTCACCATGGGAAACACTGAGCTATAGGACATATAGGACAAGATCGTGACTCTCGCTAAGCCCCTGCTAACTTGGTGGGCTGGTGGCATGAAAGACTTGGCTGCCTTTCTTCATTGTGATTTAGCCAAATGTGTTGACGGGGCAGTTGTGCGTTCTTGAATAATTATGCAACACCAAATAATGCCAAAATTCTTCTTGCTGCATTTATAGCTACAGCTTTGCAGGGTGTTAAAAAAGCATGGCGTGCTACCAGCAATCAAGTTTTTTAAAAGTGAATGAGTTTGATGTTTTGTAGTTCTTTCTCTGTGTGACCCCAAGCAATTTTTTTATTCCTTCTGAGCTTCAGTTTTCTCATATATAAATGGGGGATCATGCCACTTCTCTTACCTACTTCATGGGATTATAATAAGTACAAATGAGATAGTGATTGGAAAGTACATTTAAAACGGAAAGTGTGCTATTATTCTAATTCAAATTAATTTACTTTTAACTGAGTCATTGGGAATATTCCCCCCGCTAATTGCCTTGACCAGTGAAAATGAACTGAGTTACGGCTTGAATTGTGTTCCTAGAAATACGTGTTGAAATCCTAACACTTGTACCTGTAACTATGACCCTGTTTGGAAACAGAGGTTTTCTTTTGTTGTGTTAATGATGTCACACCATTGTGGGGTGAGTCCTAAACCTAATCACTTCTGAGATATAAAAAGAGCAAAATAGATATACAGGCAGTCCCCGGGTTATGTTTGACTTACAGACAACTCGTCCTTAAGAACGGACTGCTATAAAGCCTATTATATTTAAAGTTTGAGTTAAATACAATGGTTTGTAATAACAAACACATGCACTTCTTTGTGATGCTCATGAAAAACCTTGGGTGGTTTGGGAGCATTTAAGCGTTTTATGTGTATAGAAAGGTAAAATGTATACTATGTACTAAGACAAACATCTGACCAACTGACGCTAAACAATAACTGTATGTACTTATTCCAACTTACCCACAAATTTGACTTAAAGACAGACTTAGGAACGGATCTTGTTCGTAACCCAGGGAGTGCCTGTGGAGACTCACACACAAGATGCCATCTGACTGTGGAGGTAGATGAATCTACAAGTCCAGGAACACCAAGGATTGCTGGCAGCTACCAGAATCTGAAATACATGAAGAAGGACCTCCCACTAGAGCCACACCCTGAATTTGGACATCTAGCCTTCTGAATTGTGAGAAAATAAATTTCTGTCTTTAAAGACACCCATTTGTGGTATTTGTGTTATAGCAGCACAAGGTAACTAAGACAAACTGTTAGAGGGAAAATGTTTCCTTGTCCTTGGTCTAGTGGTGGATCCCAGAGTTTGGACATGAGGTGGGAAGCTGTTAAATTTTAATTCTGTTTTAAAAAGTAATTTTAATGGCTTTTTATCTGTACATAAAAATAATGTACATGTTCAATTAAAGCATTTGGAAAACAGAAATATGCAAAAAGAGGAAATAACAAGTATCCATGTTGTCACCGTGCCCTTCCAGTCTTTCTTCCCCCTACTAATAATAATAATGATAAAAAATACCAAACCCATTGCTGTCAAGTTGATTTCAACTCACAGCGACCCTATACAATAGGGTAGAGCTGTCCCATAGGGTTTTCAAGGCTATAAATCTGTATGGAAGCCGACTGCCCACATCTTTCTCCCTCGGAGTGGCTGGTGGGTTGGAACTGCTGACCTTTGGGTTAGCAGCTGAGTGCTTAACCACTGTGCCACTAGGGCTCCTTCCCCATTAATACTTATGTTAGGTTATCATAGATCTTTAAATTCAGTAGCCTTGGGAAGAGAAAATAAGCCTGTCCAAGCTTCAGTGTCGCTTCTGAAATGGTGGTTGTCAGAGTCAGATGGGGTGCTGATAGAAAGAAGAATATGGCAGAGAGAAGCCCAGGGGTATATGACTTGTCTCCATTCCATTGGCCAGGGAGTTTGTGAGTCTTCTCATTTCAAAGGAGAGACTGCAACTGAGTTGAAATATGATGAACTCATATAGTGAACTGACTGTAACTCAGCTGGAATAAACTAAGTTAACCGGCCACAATGCCATCTCCTGACCTTTCCCTTTCTGCTGCTTCTGTGTCTCCTGCGTGATGGGCCTCATCCTAGTTTTTGTTCTAGGAGACGTTCTACCTTTTAAGCATGTTAGGTTTCAGCTACGTCCCTTTAGTGTAGTGCTTAAGAAGTTAATTAAGATACTAATCAGTTTATTGCACAGCCTGTTGGGAACAGTACAGTTAAAGATCTTTTTCACATTTTGCACAATGTAAGTTAGAAGTGAGGATGGTGAGACTTTCTTGCTTGCTTTGAACATGTCATCAGGAGGGAGCAGTCACTGGAGAAGGACATCATGCTTGGTAAAGTAGGCCCTCCGTGAGATGGACTGACACAGTGGCTGCAACAATGGGCTCAAACATAGCAGTGATTGTGAGGATGGCGCAGGACCAGCCAACATTTCATTCTGTTATACACAAGGTTGCTGTGAGTCAGAGTGGACTCAACGACAAACTGACAACAACAAATTATATGGTACAACCGTATAAAGTAATATATTAATATTTTAAAAGCCCTTGTTCAGGGGATCTGTCTTAAAATTACTAAGTTCCATCTTGAAGAGAGAAACCCAAGAATAAGATGCCATTATTGTAGGAATCTTAGTTATTCTTCCTCAGATAGGAATATAGAAAAGAGAAAGCTAGAAGTGCTATCAGAGAAAAGGGGAAAGAAGATTTAAAAAATAAGTTCTAAATTTGTATGCAGGTTACCATGACTACAAAATATCTTTATCACTTATCGGTAGTATCTGTTAACCTGTGGGTGTCCCATCCATAGCTATATTTTGGGAATGCTACCCTCAAATTGTGTAGAAGTTCCCAGTTGCCACTGTAAGAGATTGTGGAGTCTGAGTTGGAGGAGTCCAGTTTTTATGTAAATGGGGTTCAGTAGTCACTCCTTTTTCTCACAGTTTCCAGCTCACATTTGACCCAGCTGATTAAGACGATTCATGTCTCACATCTTAACATACAGCAGAGCATTTAGGTTTTTGTGATTTGAAAGTGAATTAGGACTATCTCAGTCATTTTGGCAAGTTGTGAGAAGATATTTTTAGAAAAGCTTACTTATATAATTTTGATGTCTTTTCCTCTCAATGTAGAAACCATAGGTGAGTGTATAAAAGTACAATATGTTGGAGGACAGTGATGTTTGTGTCCTTTGAATCAAAGGTTGAGTTTCCTAGACATACTTCTGGAGGGACTGGAATAGGATTGTAGTGATTGTCTCTGTCCATTGGAGTGTTTTACAACTTCTGGTTATGCTGGTCTGTTCCAAAACACCACCTACCTCTTCAAGCACATGCGTGCGCACACACACGCACACACGCGCGCGCACACACACACACACACGCATGCACGCACGCACACAAACCAAACCCGTTGCCCTCAAGTTGATTGTGACTCATAACGACCCCAAGTGTTTCAGAGTAGAACTGCACCCCATAGGGTTTTCAATGGCTGTAATCTTACGGAAGTAAATCGCCAGGACTTTCCCAGGTGGATTTGAACTGCTAACTTTTCTGTTAGTAGTCCTGCACAAACCTTTTGCACCACCCAGGGACCTTCAAGCACAAAAGGAACCAGGAAGTGGCCAGATTTGCTGTTTTGTTCTTTTTTCCTTACAGCAACAAAGAGTATCTTCATTAAAGCAGTACAGATGTTAATTCATGTCTACCCAGAAGGGAAGGAGCCCTGGTGGTGCAGTGGTTAAGTGCTCAGCTGCTAACCGAAAGTTTGGTGGTTTGAACCCACCATCGACTCTGCAGAAGAAAGATGTGGCAGTCTGCTTCTGTAAAGATTACAGCCTTGGAAACCCTATGGGGCAGTTTTGCTCTGTCCTACAGGGTCCCTGAGTTGGAATCAGCTCGACTGCAATGGGTAAATGGATAACCCGGAACGGAGTCCCTTGCGTGGCACAGATGGTTAAGCACTCAGCTACTAACTGAAAGATTGGCTGTTTGAATCCACCCAGAGGTGTGGAAGAAAGGCCTGGTGATCTACTTCCCAAAGGTCACCCAAAACCAAACCAAACTCATTGCCGTTGAGTCGATTCTGACTCAGAGCGACCATGTAGGACAGAGTAGAACTGCTGCATAGGATTTCCAAGGCTGTAAATGTTTACAGAAGCAGACTGCCACATCTTTCCCCTGGTCATGGCCTTTGAAAGCCCTACAGAGCACAGTTTTACTCTGACATACATGGGGTCACCAGGAGTCAGACTTGTTGGCAACTGGTTTGTTTATTTTTAATGTGTCAGAAGAGATAAGAAAATTTAAGAATATATCTCAGATTCTCTGAGTTTTTATATGACTCAGTGTTATTTATATAGTACTTAGTTTTTCTACTGTTATCTTCCTACTGTTTCCTCTTAATTAGTATTTGCTTTCATCTGGACTGACCTTCCTCTTTCATAACTGAGTCTCCTGGAGTTGTTTGCAATCAGGGTGGCTTGGCTAACCAGATTCCTGACATATCAGAGCTCATTGCAAAGCCTGTATCGTTTGGAATTTTCTGGTGTATGAACCTATTATTTTTAAGCTTTCAATAAGTGCCTTTTAAGTCAAGATGGGTGTTGAGGACCAGAACTTTTTTTCTGTGTCTGCTCTTTCAACCTTGTTTCTAAATTAAGCAATTTGATTCTTATGACTCATTTGTTCTAATCATGGCTATTTAGTCTACATTACTCTGATGATGGAAATTTGGGGTTACCTCTTCCCTGTGACTTTCCTGAGACACACACCCCCCATTCCTGCTTCAGGTAGCCATTTTTCCTTCCACAGGAGTGGCTACTAACCTTTGGACTCCTAATAGTGATTACCAACCATTAACCCAAATGCTGCTCTTGACAGCAATTGCTTTTCAAAAGGACTAAAGCCACATTTGAACAATTTTGTCCATTATGACCTATTTTGAAAATGCGCACGAGAAGAGAGGACTTTAAAAACATACAGCCTTGTGGTTTCTCCACAAGTGTGTACGTAAAATAATAATCCTTCAGTCACTCATTTCTCCCCCCTAGAATGTTCCTGGATGGAATCCCAGCATAGCTGTCATCTTGAGAGCATGATCATAGCTGGAAGGGAGCAGAAAATGAAGGAAGCAACTTCTTTTTATTTCAGGGAACAACAAGTCCTATTTGTGGCTGGTATCAGAGAAATCCTCATGTGAGTGACCTCTAAGAAGTCCCTACCCATGTTAGGTTATGTTGGCTCCTGATTCACCTATCTATCAGTGGTCAATTGTATGTTGCATGCTGAAACGATGAAGAGTAGGTTTCAGTGGAGCTTTCAGACTAAGATGAACTAGGAAGAAAGACCTGGCGATCTGCTTCTGAAATCAGCCAGTGAAAACCCTCTGGATCACAATGGTCTGATCTGCAGGGTCATCGTGAGCTGGGATTTGACTCAATGCAGCTAATGACAACAATTCATTACAGTGGGGTGCTGACTAAAAAATACACAAGAATTTAGATCTTGGAGGAGGGCAGAGTAGACAGCCTTGAACTTGAGGTTCAAAACTCTAGAGTGCAGCTGTCTGGGTAGGCATGGCCTTGGATCTTCCAAAACTTTAAAGCTATTAGTTTAATTGGTATGAGTTTATGTCACCCACTTCTCTTGAAACAGGAGAAAAATATTTGCTGTTCGTTGTGGTATGGAAAGGCTTAAAATGGAAGCAAAAGAAGTAAAAAACAAACAAACACAGACTCCCTTTCTTAGCTAGATCACCAGTGTTGAGTCAGATATAATAGTAGGAAAAAAAAAAAGTCATCAATCAATCTTTTTTGGAATAGAAAGGCTTCAGGTAAATATCAGCTCTCACATAAATTGTACAGTCAATAAAAATTGGTCCAATCATTTCAATAAACATGACATGATTTCTTTTCCCATTAAAGATTTAAGGAGTAATGCTACATAAACTACAACTCTCTTCGATGAATGAGACTGAATAAAATATGTGAAAAGAAAATTTTGGCTGACTCTAGGAGGAGAGGCTGGTGTTTTGGCTTACATGCCAAAAATCACATTTTCTGACTTAATATTTTGATGGCATGAATTTCAACTCTTGGCTAGGTAAGTTCTGACTGATGACTCTTTCCAACTGGTGTAAGCCCAGCATCTTACATCCAGTAGGTCAGAGAGTAGGTGGCAGTGGTGGTTCAGTGGTAAAATTTTCACCTTCCCTGTGGGAGACCCAGGTTCTGTTCCTGGCCAATGAACCTCATGTACCACCACCACCCATCTATCAGCGGAGGCTTGTGTGTTGCTGTGATGCTGATCAGGTTTCAGCAGAGCTACCAGACTAAAGATGGACTAGGAAGAAAGGCCTGGTGGTCTACTTCTAAAAATCAGCCAATGAAAACCCTGTGGATCATTGTGCATAGGGTGGCCATGAGTCAGGGGCCAACTCGATTGCAGCCAACAGCAACAACAGCAGGTCAGAGAGGAAGGAAATGTATAGACCTTTTTTCTCCTTTGCCATCCTTCCCTCCCAAGTTGATGACTATGAGAGAAGCCAAAATTGGAAAAGTGTAGCATACTAAGTGATCTCCCTGTTCTGAATATTTCTTTGTATAGTCTCTAATTTTGAACCTGTCAAATATTATCTGTCAATCATCTGCATATAGCTTGTTAAGATTACAGAGTCGTGAATGTGCATAGGAGACTGACTAAATCTTGTGACTGGCAACAAAACCTATAAGAAAAAGAAAAAGCCGAAGCATGCATTAAAAAATAAAAACCGACCGCTAATAAAGACCCCGACATTTGCTTACAAAAAATAGAAAATAAATGATTGAGATTAAAAGGTATTTTGGAGAATGCAGCACAACTAGAATTTATCTGATGTACATTTAATAATATAATAACAACGCTGCCACACCTGTGATGCTTAAGAACAAGAGGGATTATTAGATTTGTGCATGGAAGGTAAAATTACTGCAAAGAATTGCTTTGGGGAATATACAAGATACAGGAAATGAAATGAAATAAATACAGGGGCAGATGACTGGTTTCTCTCTATTGCTGAGTAGATTTAATTAATTGCTAATATAGTACTGAGCCATGAATTACTCAATCATTGCCATTGTTTCAGTTTTATAATTTTTCCCCTTAAATACCCATTCATTAGAAAAAACCAAAATGTCACTGGGCAGGGAATAAGTTTCTGATTTTGAATGCTAACTTTTCATAGTCAGCTGTAAAATATTGAGGAATGTTGTGAAGATGTTTTAAAAAAAAATTTAAGTTTCTTTTTTCTTCTTTTTACGTGGTGGGGTAGGGAGTTTATTGTCTTTACAAGTCCCATTGAAACCTGAAAATAAATGAACTTTTCAATTATTCAGTGCCATCTCTGCATTAGTTTGTTAATTGTAGGTATTTGAGGATCATCTGGGTGTAGTGAAAAGGGCAAGGATTTTAGACTCACACAGATATGGTTCAAATCCTAGATCAGGCATTTGCCGGAAGTGTGACCTTAGGCAAGTTACAAAACTTCTCTGAGCCTTGGTCTCCTATTACGTACAGGCATACTGTGAGGGTGAGTAATGATTCATTCATCTCCTATTCATTGAGCCTGACAGTCTACCAAATACTGTGCTAAAGGCTCTGGATATAATCCAATGATGACAATAATTGCAGCTAACTTCGACTGGGAGCTTATTGGGTGCTAGGCATTGTGCTAATCATTTATGTACATTGTCTAATTCAACCCTCACAACAACTCTGTGATACAAGTGTGTGTGTATATATATATATACACATCTATCTATCTATCTATTATGTTGTTAGCTGACATGACTTATTGTGACCCCATGCACAATAAAACTAAACACTGCCCATTCTTGCGCCATCACCATGATCGCTTGTGGATCAAACTGCTGTGATCCATAAGGTTTTCACTGGCCAATTTTGGGAAGTAGATCACCAGGCCTTTCTTCCTAGTCCATCTTGCTGTGGAAGCTCCACTGAACCCTGTTCAGCATCATAACAACATACAAACCTCCACTGACAGATGGGTGGTCCCTGATCATGAGATACATTGGTCGGGAATTGAACTTGGGTTTCCCACATGGAAGCTGAGAATTGCGTACGTTTGTGTGAGTGTGTGTTTGCATATATATATATGTGTGTGTGTTTATGTGTGTGTGTATATGCAGTGTAGAGCTATGGCTGCTAACCAAAAAGGTCGGCAGTTTGAATCCACCAGCTGCTCCTTGGAAACCCTATGGGACCATTCTACTCTGTCCTATAGGGTTGCTATGAGTCAGAACAGACTTGACGGCAATGAGTTATGTGTGTATGTATATATATATATATATATATATATAGTTACATAATACAAAAAAGTTGCCTTTGAGTCAATTCTGACTCATGGCCATCCCATGTGTGTCAGAGTAGAACTGCATTCCACAGGGTTTTCAATGGCTGATTTTTCAGAAGTAGATCACCCGGTCTTTCTTCCAGGGTGCCTCTGGGTGGATCCAAACCTCCAACCTTTTGGTTAGCAGCCAAGAGTTAACCGTTTGCACCACCCAGGGACTCCAGTTCCATAATAGGAGTAGACTAATTTGCTCTTAGGAAAGATCTAATTTGCTCTTAGGAAAGATCGGTTTCTCCATCAGAGATAAGTTTGACATGCTTCTTTGGGTTTTCCTTTCTCCTTTTGTTAATCTGAGAAAGGAGAAAGGCTTGACTATTACTAACTTGAACAATTAGAGAAGAAAATATGAGCGCATGATGTCATGAGAGCTGAGGAGAAACCCAAGAACAACCTCTGGCAGAGTTGGAGGGTGGGCTCTTGAGCCGACATCCATGGAAACAGCACCACAGGAACATATAGTTTACATGCTTACAACTTTTTAATGTAGCACTGTGTGGCTGAACATCACTTTTGTTAAGAGTTTTGCCATTTGAAATGTCATGCAGACCAAAGTTTGCCATGTATTAATTCATAGAGAAAAGGGACAGTATGATTGCCTGCAGGAAATACTTTCATCCAGTTTGTACGTCTTTATTATAAATAAGCCGAAATCACCTTAACTGAATGCACCTTATATTCATCTGAATGGCCTGCTTGTCTTTCCATGCCTGAAAGCTAGGAGTGATGGATCAGCCACTGTTTATATTTGCAAGCTGTTTATTTTGCAGTTGGGGTGGTTGTTAAAAGAGGAGGACTTATTCAGGAGATCTTGGGCATCTAAAGCTTAATCTCGTAAGAAAATCTTTAGCCAAGTCAGGTTTTTAATCACTGTGTTAGTCATCCTACTGATTACATAAGGAACGCTGTAGGAGCATTTCAAATGCCATCAGCTCTTGGCAGTGGAATGACAATGAGGATGAAGTATTAAAAACGAGGTACTCAAAAGGCAAACATGGTGAGAGGGTCTCCAACTCCCTACTCCTAAGTATGCCTCTACATTAATTCAGCTTCTTTACAAGAGAACTCACTGGAAGAAAAGCATAATTTGAATTAATTATTTGCACATATGGTGCATTCCCGATGTCAGCTAATGCTACATTAAGGACAGCCGTGCTGGGCACCCATTAAATAATCAAGTAAATATTTGTATTGTTTATGATAAACTGATTCCTTCTGTGAGTATTTTCTGGGTGTTTGTGAACATTCCTTCAGCAGGCAGACTTTGTTTCTTTGGGTTTCATACCAGGCTTAAATCTGACAAAGAGTGCTGTTTAAATTCCAAATCCGACAAAGAAACCTCACACCCACTGTGTTTTTGGGAGCTAAGTGAATATTTAGTAACACTTTAATAGCCGGATCATTATGGTATATTACTGAACTGAATGCTATGTTAATAACATTAATCACATGGACTCTTTCTCGTCCTAGCCTGAATGTTATAAGCACTTGTATATGATTTCCACTATAATTCAATAGTAATTAGTAATACAGTTACTTTAAACCGGTGCCAAATGTTTATATTGAACCAACATGAATGTTTGGTCTCAACATATAAGTGAGCCCAGCCTCTGAATAAGAGATTGGGGCTGAGGTAAGCCAACCCAGTTTTTCTTGGGTTATATAACCGGAATGTATACACAGATGGTCAGTGAAAAAAGGAAGACCCTCAATGAGATGGATTGACACAGTGGCTGCAACAATGGGTTCAAGCAAAACGACTGTGAGGATGGTACAGGGCTGGGCAGTGTTTCATTCTGTTGTACATAGGGTTGCTATGAGTCAGAACCTACTAGAAGGCACTTAACAACGGCACCAACATACACGGCTTATAAATGCTCTGGGTACGTGAATGAGGTTGACTTTCACACCATTCGTTGAAGATTACATTGTCCCAGGGAAGTATGTAAAGGCATAATCTATGGATAAACTTCTCTGCAAAGGGCCCAGTGTTTGAGAAAACCTTGAAGTCAGTCTGGGAGAGAATGATATCAAGTTGAGGAGGCGCCTCAGGATCTGTGATTGGCAGTTGTCTGAATATAAATTCCTAGTGATGGTTAGGATCTTCTGGAATGAGGTCCTCATGATGATTCTTTCAATGATCTTTAGAAAATCTTGATATTTTTAGCACACTTGATATTTCAAAGGGGCCTCTGTGCACTCAATGCCTCTTGTCTCATAAAAGGAAGGTTAGCATATGCTTGGCATTGTTTTACTTAAATCCAAGCATGGAAGTGAGTGGTAGCTCTTAACCAGGATTCTTGGGGAAAAGGCGTGCCTGACTGTGATATCTAGTAGAGATTAGTGTAACTATTTTGATAAAAGGATTTGCAAACAACCGTTAGACATTTCTTGGGAAGTTAGAAGAAAGGATCTCATTCATGTATAATAAGTGAAGAGAAGGGATCAACAAATACTTCTATTTACTTTAAGGCAATGTAATTTATAATTGACTACTTCTGGGCTGTGGAATTTAGTTTGTGGAGAAAAATC
Source organism: Trichechus manatus latirostris (assembly GCF_000243295.1). Lineage (NCBI taxonomy): Eukaryota > Metazoa > Chordata > Mammalia > Sirenia > Trichechidae > Trichechus > Trichechus manatus. The sequence goes on from NW_004443970.1 coordinate 10,405,868, forward strand.
CTAATCACTCTATCTCCCCTGGCATCCTGCTTTTTAAATAAACCTCTAAGTGTATTTACTTCTTTTCTTACCCCACGGGCAGATCCCTGATTTCTTAATGAAAGACTCAATTAATTAATTCATTCATTCACTCAGTCTCTTGCTCAGCCAACTTTTGCTAGGTCTCAGGAACTGTGCTTAATGCTGGAATTGGCCCAGAATTCTGTAATATCTATTTTGAGGGAGCAAAATGAGATATTAAAACCAAACAAACCAGACCAGTTGCCGTGGAGATGATTCCAACTTATGGTGACCCCATGTGTGTAGAGTAGAACTATGCTCCATAGGGTTTTCAGTGGCTGATTTTTTGGAAGTAGATTGCCAGGCCTTTCTTCTGAGGCATTTCTGGTGGACTTGAAGATGATCATGACCAGCATCTTAAGGAGGTGAGCTTCTGAAAGGGCAGGCACTGGGAGTAGGGACTGATGACTAGAGTCCCTTCAGGACAGGACACCAGGGACAGAGGTGTAAAAGAATGTCCTAGATAAATTGCAATACTGAATAAATATGAGTTTTGCATGGGACTGGGTCTTGCTATTATTAAAGTTTTATTATGACAGATAAATTCCCTCTAGAATGTCAGGATTGGGCTGCAGTCTAGTTTATCACTGTGTCTATATTTCCCATGTGGGGAACTCTTTAGAACAATGCATTTGTATTTGTGGAGACTATTTTGTCCAAGGAAGGGAACATGCTTTATGTTCTTGCTTGGTGCTTGCCCCTTTGCCTCTTCTTTCTTGAATTTCTAGATGTCAGAACAAGGTTTCTTCAACTGATCATGCAGTCTTTGCCTTACTCAGCAACAGAAAGTGGACATGGTAATGTGGGAGCAGAATGCTGGTTCTTTCTTTGTATGGGGCTTCTGAATATAAAGTTGCTAGCCTTCACCTGGATATCTTGCATTTAGAAATAACTCTAGACTCTTCTCTTTGATTTTTAGAACTGGATTATTTTTAAAGTTAAAAAGCTAAAATGGAGGCATTTCAACAGTAGCCAAGGTTATCAAACTCGGTGTGTTACATACACATCCCATCTGTAGAGGAGGGTATTAGTGAGAGAGAGAGAGAGAGAGAGAGAGACCGAGAGATGTAGAGATGGAGAGAGGGAGAGAATGAATGGATACATCTCCTCCAGGAAAGCTCGTGAAATTCTTGCTAATACTATTGTGAAAGGAAAAATTCTCTGTTTCAGATCTTGTTGCCTATATTACAACAAGGTTCAACTCTGAAAGGTAAACTGGGGATTCTAGGTTCTCACCAAATCCCTGCTGTATTTCATATATACAGTTTTCACGTTTATCTCTAAAATCAGACTGTGTCTTTCCCGATGGCCTCTGCATGGCTTACCAGGCCTTTTGGGATCTGGCCCATGCCTCTATCTCCCTCATCTTCTGCTGGTCCCCTTTTTCCCTCTGTCTGCTGCCCTGTCTGTTGTTGCTATGTTCTATTCTATGTTCACAGCAAGCAGTCGCCTGAATCCCTCCTGCAAGTCCTCGCCTCATTATCTGTTCTCATCTGCCTGCAATTCCTGTTCTCCTCATCCTCTGAGAGCTAGTTCAAGGGACATCTCCTCTATAAGCCTTTTCTGTGCCTAAATGAGCACTAGCTAACATTTTATTGAATTGTTACCATGTAATAGACACTGTGCAGTTATAGTTAAGCTATATCTAAGATTTATATCTCTGTTTTAAGCTACCTAATGTAATATAGCTATGCTAGGTGCTGTTGAGTCGATTTTGACTCCCAGTGACCACATGTGACAGAGTAGAACTGACCCAAAGAGTTTTTTAGAAGTAAGGATGGCTTTGTCTCACTTACTTTGGACACATTGTCAGAAGGGACCAATCCCTAGAGAAGGACAACATGCTTGGTAAAGTAGAGGGTCAGCGAAAAAGAGGAATACCCTCAACGAGAAGAACTGACACAGTGGCTGCAACAATGGGCTCAAGCATACCTACTATTGTAAGGATGGCGCAGGACTGGCAACAGTTCCTTCTGTTATAAACAGGGTCACTATGAGTCATAGCCAGCTTGACAGCACTTAGCAACAACAAGCTATGCTATAGCTTATGCTTGGGAGACCTGGGTTGAATTCCTGGCCAGTGCACCTCAAATGCAGCCACCACCTATCTGTCACTGGAGGCTTGTGTGTTGCTATGATGCCGAACAGGTTCCTGCGGACCTTCCAGTCTAAGACAAAGTAGAAAGTAAGGCCTGGAGGTCTACTCCCAAAAATAGCCAGTGAAAATCCTATGGATCACAATAATCTGATCCACAACTGATAGCGGGGGTGGCGCAGGACTGAGCAGCGTTTCTTTCCATTGTGCATGGGCTCGCCATGGGTTGGGGATAACTTGATGGCAGCTAATACTAACAACAACATTATAGTTTATGCTGGTATTTCATTATCCTATGGGGTAGATGTTATTATTATTCCCCTTTTAGGGATGGAAAGGAAAACTGAGCTGTAAGACAGAATTAGGCATTACACCATCTATACCACAGCTGCTGTGTATGTACCCTGTCTCCCAGCATGGATTGCTTCAACAGAGGTAGTGAGGGTCTTGGATGAACCAGGCATTGTTCTAGGTGCCTGGCAGACAGTGTTGCCTGCCTACACATCCCACACACACATACACGAAACCAAACCAAATCGCCATCGAGTCGATCCCGACTCATGGTGACCCCATATGTTCAGAGTAGAACTGTGCTCCATAGACTTTTCAATGGCTGATTTTTAGGATGTAGAACACTAGGCCTTTCTTCCGAGGTGCCTCCAGGTGGATTCGAACCTCCAACCTTTCGGTTAGCAGCTGAGCATGTTAATCACTTGTGCCACCCAGGGACTCTGTATGGGGGTTCTATTTAGGTAACCTCTGATCAGATAGGAGGTCAGCGGGCTGGAGCAGAGAAAGACAGGAGAGAGTATGAGGAAATGAGGTCAGGGAGAGGTAGATGGGACCATAAGGAGGAGGGCCTTGTGAGCCATGGTATGTAGTTTGGATTTTATTCTGAAGCCCTAGGATGCTTGAGTGAGGGGCAAAATAATCTGATTTATGTTTCTTTAAGATTAATTCTGGTGGTGGGCTAAGAGTGGCAGCAGGGAGCCTAATTAGGAGGCTTTTACTCCAACCCAGGGAGAGTTGATTGTGGCTTGAATGAGTGGCAACTGTGGGGGTGGTGAGAAGTTTGGGACCAGGGACAGATTACCCAGTAAGCAAGGAATGCATGGGCTTACCTGTACTTACTGACTAATCTGTAGTGCACATCTTTGATGTGGTGAAACCCATGTGAAATTTTGCACTACAGATTAGTAAGGAAAGACGATTAAGCCCGTGCATACCTTGCTTACTGTAAGCCAGTGGGTACCATGCTTACTGGTTTATCCACCCGGGTTTGGGATGTATTTGAAGGTTGAGCTGATGACATTTTCTGATGGATTGAATGTGAGGTATAAGAAGTGAAAGAAAGGAAGAATGGGCCTGATCAACAGAAAGAGTGGATTTACATTCTACTCAGATGGGAGGTGCAGTTTTTGTGGGGTGGATCAGGAATTTCCTTTTAGTCAAGCTAAGTTTAAGATGGCCCCTGAGTGGTGCACACAGTTTGAGCTGGGCTGCTAATGAAAGGTTGGCAGTTTGAATCCACCCAGTGGCACCACGGAAGAAAGACCTGGTGATCTGCTTCCGTAAAGATTGTTGTTGTTTTTGTTGTGTGCCGTTGAGTTGATTCTGACTCATAGCTACTCTATATGACAGAGTAGAACTGCCCCCATAGGGTTTCCAAGGCTGTAATCTTTACGGAAGCAGACTGCCACATCTTTCTTCTACTGAGTGCCTGGTGGGTTCCTACCGCTGACCCTTCTGTTAGTAGCCCAGCGCTTAACCACCATGCCACCATGGCTAAGAAAACCCTATGGAGCTCAGTTTTACTCTGTAATACGTGGAGTCTCCGTGAGTCGGAATTGACTTGACGGCAATTAGGCAAATGGGAAGTCTAAGGTGCCACTGGCTATCCAAAGAGAGATGACATACAGGTAGATGGACACAAGGGTGTGGAGTTCAGGGCAGGGGCCTGGGCTGGAGGCACAAATGGGGGAGGCATCAGCATAGAAATGGTAGTTCAAGCCACAGGACTGGGTGGGATCCCTGGAGAAGACAGTGTATGTGCTGAAGAAGAAGAGGTTTCAGCACTGAGTTTGGGATGCTGCAGTATTCAGAAAAGGAGCCCTGGTGGCTCAGTGGTTAAGCGTTCAGCTGCTAACTGAAAGATTGGCGGTTCGAACCCACCAGCCGCTCTGTGGGAGATAGATGTGGCAGTCTGCTTCTGTAAAGATTTATGGACTTGGAAACCCTTTGGGGCAGTTCTACTCTGTCCTACAGGGTCGCTGAGTTGGAATCAACTTGATGGCAGTGGGTTTAGTGTTTAGAGATCGGGAGAGGGGAAGAGGAGAAGGATTGGCATAGTAGCTATCTGTCCTTGTGTCTGTCTTTCTTATGAGGCTCTGAGCTCCTGGAGAGCAGCAACCATCTGTTATATTCCCAGCACCCAGCTCTGGCGCTGACATAGAGAGGCTCTTTGTAAGAGTTTGCTAAATGAATGAACAGTGACATTTCTCTGTATGGTTTTTCAACCTCAAATAAATGTACACCATCAGTGGCAAAACAACAGAGACAGAAATGGGGGTGCTGGCCTGTGTGTAGCCAGCTCAATGTGTTTGTGATGTCCACCTGCCATTCTGAACTCTCAGCCTGGTACAGAAGAAGGACTTACCTGTGAGAATGGCCGTGGACCAGGAGGAGTGCCTCTCTGCTTTGCTGAGCTTCTTTGTGCGACCCAGCTGCCTAAAAAAGGTCTAAGTGCCCTCATCAACCTAAGTCCTGTGTCAGGGCACAGAAGTCATCTTTGCATTGGGCTGCACAGTGGCAGCTAGGCTGAAAAATTGGCAAATGGGATGGAGGGTTTCCATGGGGCGTGGACGGCATGGTGAGGGATCTAGAAGTCATTTCATTCAAGTCATTGCTAGAGAAGGGAGACCAAGTGAGGAGAAATAGGATTGCCATCTTTGAATATTTATAGTTCAATCAAGGGAAAAGGGAATGAGATAGTTTTGTATTCTGGAAGGCAAAACTAAAAACAGTGGGCAGAAGTGATACTGAGGACATTGAAGTGTAGCGTAAGAATCTGTGTCAGAATACAGCATCATGGTTAAGAGAATTAACATATAGTAGTGTTTAAGAGCATGAGCTACAAACCACAGTGCCTGGGTTTGAATCTTGCCTCTGCCATTTACCTCATGGCCTTGGCAAGTTACCTAACCTCTCTGTGCCTCAGTTATCCTATCTGTAAAATGGGGATAATAAAAGTACCTACTTCCTGTTGTTGTTGTTGAGTGCCATTGAGTTGATTCTGACTCATAGCAACCTCATGTGACAGAGTAGATCTGGTCCATAGGGTTTCCTTGGCTGTAATCTTTATGGAAGAAGATCACCAGTTCTTTCTCCCGTGAAGCTGTTTGCTGGGTTCAAACTGTCAATCTTTTGCTTAGCAGCTGAGCATTTAACCATTGAACCACCAAGGCTCCTTACCTACTTCATAGAGTTATTTTAAAAATTAAATAACTTAGCATTTAAAGAGCTTAGAACAGTATGTGGTATATGTAAGCCATATTTTTTGGGGTAAGAGAGTCCTGGATTTCAGTTCTAGCACCGCCACTTAGTACTTCATGACCTTGAGCAGCCTCTGTTTCCTCATCGGTAAAATGGAAATAAAGACAGCTGCTTGCAAGGGCTGTTGTGAGGATTGGGGAGATAATATGTATAGCATCCTGGACAATCACCTGGTAGATCATGAACACATGTAAATGTCAGATCTCTACTAGCAAGAAGGACTCAACCATCCTTGGAGACAGGTCAGATGATAGGTATGGGGGCCAAACACCTGGGCTGTAGGGGATGGAATGGTTGCCTTAGAAAGGAGGTCAGAATCAATGCTTGCTATAGTATTTAAGACTATTTTAGCCTGTGGAGGTGCTAGGAGTAAAATGGGCAGGAAAAAATTACAGCAAAAATTTAGAAAACTCTAATTCCAATTCATTACTTGAATGAGTTGATTAAATATGCCAGATGTGGGATGGTGAAATTTTGATAAAGATGCCAGGCAGCCCATGATGAAAACAAACAGTGTAATATAGAGGGTAAGACTATGGAAAGGAGCCCTGGCAGTGCAACAGTTAAGTGCTCAGCTGCTAACCTAAAGGTTGGTGGTTTGAACCTACTCAGTGGCTCCTTGGGAGAAAGACCTAGCGATCTGCTTCTGTAAAGATAACAGACAAGAAAACCCTAGCAGGCAGTTCTACTCTGTCACATGGGGTTGCTATGAGTCAGAATCAACTCCATGGCACCCAACAACAACGCAGACTTTGGCATCAGCCAGCCAGGGTTGAGTCTCAGCTGTGCCATTTGTTGGTTGTATGGCCTTAGGCGAGTATTGTAGGTTGGCTTCTCCCAAAAGCCTACCCCCAATTTAGTATTTGCGTTTCAGTTATTTATTTGGGAGGTGTCTTAGATACCTAATGCTTCTGTAACACAAATCCCACATGTGGGTGGCTTTAAGAACAGAAATTTATTTCCTCACAGTTCTGGAGGCTAGAAGTCCAAATCAGGGTCTGGGCTGTGTTGATTCCTTCTGTGAGCCTCTCCTAGCTTTTGGTGACTGCCAGCAATCCTTGATGTTCCTTTACTTGTAAATGATCATCACATGTCACCTGTCTTCCCCTATGTGTGTGTGTCACTGTGTCTAATCTGCTATTATTATAACTCAGAAATGATTAGATTTAGAACCCACCCTACTTGGGTTTGAGTTAATTAGTATAATAAAGAAAACTGTATTTCCAAACAGGATTACATCCGCAGGTATAAAGGTCTGATTCCAACACATGTTTTTTGGGGGACACAATAGAATCCATAGCAGGTACTGATTCCAGGGAGGCACAATGGTGCAGAGAACACGGAAGCCAGTCAAGGGTGTGTTCATGAGCAGTTACTGCTGTGGGCAACTGTAGCCCAGCCCTGCTAGGACCTCTGGGTGGCAGTGTGCAACTCACTCAAGAGGAAAGGAAGCTCGGGTATCATCTACCAACTCCCATTTGTCATTATTTGAGGCTGCGCCTGGGGACATTAATTTCTCAGTGCCTTGAGGAATGTTAACTCATTGGCACTTCCATAGTGCCCTACTCAAGGGTCCAGGTGCACCTGTGACCAGTGAAAGCCCTCAGAGAGTCACAGGGCCTTGCAGGAAAAAGCTAAGTATGCTAACCTGTGAGTATGGATGGGGATATGGGTGGGGCACTGGCAACATCTGCTAAGACAAGTCATTTGAACTCTCCAAACCTCCTCCTCTATAAAATGGGAATAATAATAAAAATGTATATCTCATAGGTCTCTGTAGGGATTAATGGACATACAAGGTTTAGTTTATATTGGGCTACCTGTGGAACACTGGAGCCTGGTGGTGCAGTGGTTAAGAGCTCGGCTGTTAACCAAAAGGTCACCAGCCACTCCTTGGAAACTCTGTGGGGCAGTTCTCCTCTGTCCTGTAGTGTTACTATGAGTTAGAATTGACTTGACAGCAACTGCTTTTGTTTTTTTTTGTTTTTTTTTTTAATGGAATGCTGGCAATGCTAGCCATTATTGTTATAAAAGAGAATGGTATGAGCAAGGAGACTCTGCCTCCCAATGAATACTGTCCACAGACACTACTCTGGAAATAAATTATTAGAGGGAATTTGTGTCCGTTTAATTTGCTTGGACAAGTGCCCATAATAGAATCTTATACACTTAGTCACTTAAAAGAATTATGTGTGGCCGACACATTGAAGTCGCATTTATCCACTTGGACAGAAGGTTCATCTTGAATATAGAGCCTGGAATTTACTTACAGGTGTATATGGTAGGATAACTCAGGTTAATGTCCATGAACAGAGACCAACAATTAGCAAGTTAATTAGGGTCCTGATTTTAGTAGCAAAGGATAATCATTTATTAGCTTAGGTCAGACCTGGGTCTTCCTGTGAAGTGACTTTCTATGAAAATATTGACTGAGAGTGAATCCCTGCAGCTTCCTCCATACAACTCATGCATGCTCGGGAAACTCATTATCTCTGATAGAGAGTAGTGAGGACTACACTAAGTTTAGGGGCCTTGGCTTAAGCCACCTTATATTAAGTTAGTGGCTGGGAAAAAAAGAAAAAAGAGGATTTGCAGTGGTGGTTCAGTGGTAAAATTCTTGCCTTCCATGCAGGAGACCAGGGTTTGATTCCCAGCCTTCAAGTGCATCCACCACCCTTCTGTCTGTGGATGCTTACATGTTGCTCTGATGCTGAGCAGGTTCATCAGAGCTTCCAGACTCAGACCAACTAGAAAGAAAGGCCTGGCGATCTACTTCTGAAAATCAGCCAGTGAAAACCCTATGGATCACAATGGGTCCTACCCCCAGCAGATCATGGGGATGGCGCAGGACTGGGCAGCATTTTTTTCCATTGTGCATGAGGTTGCCATGAGTTGGGGTCAACTCCATGACAACTAACAACAACAAATACAGCAATATGAATCCTTCCCCCATCCCTCTGCTGGTTTATCAGAGTGTGAGCTGGCATGATGCTCTTTTTCAGCATAATAATCTCAGATAAATTAACATTATCATTTTAACTGAGGCATTTGTTAGGGAAAAGAAAAATACAAAGGGTTGCATTGTGCCTTGGGGCTAAGTAGCTTTGGGGAGTGGTAAGCTTTCCTTTGTTCTTGTTTTTCACAGTGACAGTCACTGACCCACACCTGGGATTCTGTGTAAGGGGCTGGAGACTATAAATCCAATTTAGAGAAGGGGAGAGGGCAAGGATGGAAGAGGCGTCTTGTAATGGCGGAAGATGTGAACAGTGGCTCCTCTTTTTCGGCAATAAAAGGCGTGGGGTTTATTGTGTCTGTTTTGTCTTTTCACTGGGGCACTTCTTGCCTTTTTTTTTTTTTGACATTGGTGCCTGCTTAGCTTGGTTGGAAAGTTGCTTAGCATGTCCCTTGACTAATAAGGTGGAAGCTTGGCCATGCCTCATAAGCTGTAGAAAGGATGATGGACAAGGCTTTTAAAATCTGTTTGGCTCCTGTTTCCTACCCCATCAGTCATGGATTGTTTTAAGAGTGAGTTGTTTCTGTTTGTAAAATAGGAGCAGAGATGAGGTCGTGACAAATGTAGCTTTGGCAGTCACTTCAGCTTTTTGTTGTAGGCTGATCCTGGGCTCCAGAAACATTCTCTGGCCTCTCTTTGCTGGGGGCAGATTACCTAAACATTTTCCCCATTTTGGTTTAAGCTGAATTTGCCAAAGGAAAGCCAGATATTAAAACTCCAAGCCAACAACAAAGGGGGAAGTTTTAAATTGCATGTGTCCTGGAGTTGTTTTTTCTTAACACTATTTTTGTAAATGTAATTTTAGCCGATAAAAAAAAACACAAAATGGTGGAAATACCCCACAAATCATTTTCTGCTGCCCAGGTCCTGGCAATTCCAGACGTAAATTAGTAAACATTTTAATGAATTTTTAATGTTCAATAAGTACTCTTGAGTGATAGGCAGAATAATGGCTCCCCAAAGATGTCCATGAAGCCCTGGGGTGCAGCGGTTAAGAGCTATGGTGAGCCACAGCTACTAACCAAAAAGTCAGCAGTTCGAATCCACCAGCTGCTCCTTGGAAACCCTATGGGGCAATTCTACTCTGTCCTAGGGTTGCTATGAGTCGGAATTGACTCGACAGCAATGAGTAAAGATGTCCACACCCTAATCCCCAGAACCTGTGAATATGTCACCTTACATGGCAAAAGAGACTTCGTGGATGTGATTAAGGTTACAGACCTTGAGATGGGGAGAGTAGCCTGGAATATCTAGGTAGGTTCAGCCTAATCACATGAGTCCTGAAAATTGGAGACCTTTTCCTGGCTGTGGTGAGAGAGAGATGACAGCATGACAAAGATTTGATACCTCGTTGCCAGATCTGAGATGTAAGGGTCTGTGTGCAAGGAACTGAATTTGGTATACCAACAACACAAATGAGCAAAGAAATGAATCTTTCCCTAGAGTCTCCAGAAAGGAGCACAGCCCTGCCAACCCCTTGATGTTAGCCCAGTGATACCCATATTGTATTTCTGCCCCACAGACTGTCGGGTAATAAATTTGTGTTTTTATAAGCCACAGAGTTATAATTTGTTTCGACAGCAGTGGAAAATGAATATCTCTTATTTGTTCTGTTCTAGAGTTTTCCTAATGAGAAAGTTGTTTCTCAGTCTAGTATATACCCTGCAATCATGGAGGGTTGAATAATTTCCTCAAAATCATAAGCTCTGGCTTCAGTATGTTTCAAAGAATTCCAACCTGTGGTCTTGGGTTTTATGAGAAGTCTTGGGTGATGGATCACCAAGGAGAAATTAAAGAATGTTAATGGCACATCTTTCCTCTACCAGACTCTGTGTTGATTCCTCTATTCGTTATCTTACTTAACGCAAGAACCTGTGAGGTAGAGATTATCATATCTTACTGCTGGGGAAACTGCTTCAGAGAAGTTAAGTGATTTTCCTGAGCTCACAGAAGTAGTAAGTGACACGGCAATGTTCTAAACCTCCAAAAAATATGCTCTTTTTCTTATGTCACTCTTGCATTCTTCTTAGCAAGCCTTAAACCAGTCTCCAGTGAGTGGATTTTGACTCATGGTGACTCCATGCGTGTCAGAGTAGAACTGTGCTCTGTAGGGTTTTTAATGGCTGATTTTTTGAAAGTAGATGGCCAGGGTTTTCTTCTAAGTTGCCTTTGAGTACACTCAAACTTCCAACCTTTCAGTTAGCAGCCACGCTCCTTACCTGTTTGCACCACCCAGGAACTAACAAGCCCTTGTTTCTGTTAGTTGCCGTAGACTTGGCTGTGACTCATGGTGACCTTATATATCACAACAAATGTTGCCCAGTCCTCAGTCATCTTCCAAAAAAAACTCTGCTGTCAGGTCGATTCTGACTCATAGTGACCCTATAGGAAGCAGACTGCCACATCTTTCTCCTGTGGAGTGGCTGGTGGGTTTGAACCACCCACCTTTTGATTAGCAGTCGAGCTCTTTAACTACTGCACTACCAGGGCTCCTCCATTCTTCTGGTAGTCATGGTATATTCAATATTCTTTGCCAACACCACAGTTTAAATGCATCAATTCTTCTGTCTTCCTTTTTCATTGTCGAGCTTTCTCATGCATCTGGCAGTCAGAAAATCAAAAGTTTAATGGCCGAGTCTTCCACTATAGAAAACAAGAAAATAGAGTCGCTCGCCAGACTCTCCTTAATGTTTCTTCAGTTGATAAAACATTGATGAAGATGGAGGACATCGCCCTGCCTTTTTTCACAACCCACAAAGGGAGGGGGGACCCAGATGGATGGCTCATCTCTCAATCTCCACTTAAGTTCACTTCTATGCTCGGCTTCCCTGATTACTAATCAGCAGTGCTTTGTGGCTTGCAGAATAAGCACCTAGTTTGTTAGTAAAGAAATCAGGTTGGTATTTAAGACGAAAGAGGATTTGAAAAAAATTATTGATAATTTTAAAGGGTCACTTGGGACTGGCTTTGCAGATCCTACTGCATTAAGCCAGATTTTGGTTCGATCGCTGGCAATGCCGGTTGGATTAGATGTGTGGACCATGCCCTTGCAATCCCAAGATCCTCTGCCAGCCATTAAATAGTTCTACACATTGCCCAGAACGAGCATAGGTTATCAGCAAACAAACTCCAGGCCCCCATGCTGCAGAAGACGGGCTTGTTTAAATTCAGTCATGATCCTGGCAGAGACCTTAAGACAGGATTTGTTTAATAGGCGGTTTTAAAACACTCACTCAGCAGCATTAAGTTCCACGAGAGCACAAAAGAAGAATAAAAAGTGCTACCTGCTTCTGAGGAGCTTCTAGCCTAGAATGAGAGAGACGGCTGTTTAAAAAGACAAACAGGTTTTGGAAAACAAATTGTCCCGTGATCCTCAGGTGAGGAGGAAACACAAATATTGCCTGGGCACATCCTCCGGGTTGGGGCAGGCAGTTGGGTGTTGGCAATATGTTTGCCAATGTGTTGGTTGGCGAGGATGTCTAAAGCAGCCCTAGCATCCTCTGTGGTTTAGAATCAAGTCCTCAGACCTTGGCCATTCCTTAATGCCTGGGCCTCTTTGAGCTATTCATGCATCTGTCCACTAGACCCTAATCCCTGAGTTCTAAGGGCTAACCTGGGCAGCCTCTGGGCACTCTTGTCCACATGATGTTGAATGCTAGTCCATTAGTGCTTCTAAACTCCTTTCCCTAGAGCTGTATCATGCTTCTAGAACCTTCTCTTCGGCTGTTAGAGTCCTGTCCACTCCGGGTGACCATTTCTTCCCTAGCTGCACCTCCACCTAGCTTCTGACTAGGGCCAGTGCCTGATATTTTTGTGCTTTCGGATGGATTGATGCTTGCATGCTATTGGCCCCAGCTTGTAACTTGCTCTACAGACACAAAGTCCTCCCTCTACCCATGTCTGTATCTGGGTCCGTCTCCATTCCCCCATGTCCCTGGAGTCCCTGACTTCTCCTGGCCTCTTACTTTTCATTTGCTGGTGGTTCTGTATTTTTAAAGTCCCAGCATACCTTATGTGGGAGTTGGAATAGCAACAGAATGGACCCAGATCAGTCCCTCTGGAGCCTCCTTGATTTATGCCCATTAGGTTTTTAACTCCTTTTCCAAGCTTTGGCTGTGACCCTAGAGCCCAAAGACCATGGTAGCCGGCTCGGCAACTTTTCACAGTAACTGCCGCAAAGGATAGAATTAAAATTCTTACTGAAATAAAAAAAAGTGAAAACCTCTGTCTTCTTTGTTGACTACAGGAGGCCTTTTTTTAGAAGATCATATTAAAAAAAAAGAACTGTGATTTTTAGGTTAGAACATAGTCTCAGAGTACACTATGCCCTAAATCAGGATGTGGTATGTTTTCTGTACCATGAAATTTTTTTTTTTCCCTCCAACTCAACTCCTAAAATAATTTTAAATACTTAAGACTAAACACTTCTTGCAATGCATAGTGTTTTTTGGAAGGGGTTTTGGGTTACATCTGGCTTTATTTCTGTAAACTCTTTAGTTTTTTTTTTTTGTAAATTGAATCATTTAATGTGCATCGTAGTGGTTTTTTATAAGCTCCCCTCTTCAGCCAAGACATCTGTTTTTTCTTTGTTGTGTGCCGGCAAGTCAATTCTGACTCATAGAGACCCTACAGGACATAGGGTTTCCAAGACTGTAATCTTTATGGGAGCAGATCGCCAGGTCTTTTCTCCCTCTGAGTGGCTGGTGGGTTCAAACCATCAACGTTTGGTTAGCAGCTAAGAGCTTAACCATTGTGCCACGAAGCCTTCTAAGCAAGACATCTGCAGGTAGAATAATCTGTTTTAAACACTGTTTCTGTCATATCCCTCCTCTGCTCAGAAATTTTGAGTTGTTTCTTAATCTCTTTTTCCTCTAAATTTCAATGTCTGACTTTCCAGAGCTACTATCACTCGACCCCACCTAAACTTTTCCTTTTCAACAGGCCTTTTTTTTTTGTCCTCTCCCCATGTTCTGCTCACAATGAGAGGTTGTTATAGTTGGTGACAAAGACCCTGAAACCAGAGTTCCAGGGTTCAAGTTGTGTCTGTTAGCTGTGTGACCTTGGCACATTGTATAACTTCCTTCCTTCAGTTTTGTCACCTGTGAGGTGGGAGAAATAATAGGACCTACCTGATAGGGTTAATATGAGGATTAAGTGCATTCATATATGTAAAGTTCTTTCTGGAACGCAATAAGTGTTCAATAGGTGTGAACTATTATTTGGCACAGTGGGTAAGTGCTCGACTACTAACTGAAAGGTTTGAACCCACCAGCCAGTCCACAGGAGAAAGATATGGCAGTCAGCTTCTGTAAAGATTACAGTCTTGGAAACCCTATGGGGCAGTTCTGCTCTGTCCTGTAGGGTCGCTATGAGTCAGAATTGACTCGACAGCAATGGATAATGGGTTTCATGAGAGCATAGAGTCCTTAGGTAGCACAAACTGGTCTGCTAACCAAAATTTGGTGGTTCGAATCCACCCATAGGCACCTTGGAAGACAGGCCTGGTGCTCTGCTTCAGAAAGGTCACAGCCATTGAAAACACTATGGAGCGCAGTTCTGTTTGGAAACACACAAGGTCGCTGTGAGTTGGAATTGACTTGACGTCAACTGTTAGTCATTTTTTGGTTTTCGTGAGAGTATAGGTGATTTGGATAAGGGAAATATTTATGTCCTGTTCCTCTTTTTTTTCCTTATTACCAGGTGTATGTACCTGACTATTCTTTCTCTAGGTGTATCCTGAAATTGGCATACCATTTAGAACATTTGTTTTTCTTTTTTTTTTTTTCAGATGCTATTTATATTAGTCTAACCTCGGGACAGCTTTGTTGGTTCAAAATGTAGCAACTAAAGAATTTTCCTAAAAGTAGCACACACATCAGCACTCTATCCTCTGCCCTAGCCATTTGCGTGTGCGTACAAGGTATTACCTTTAATTCAGAAAGTCGAATAAGTTGTAGGTTTGGGTCACTTTTCCTGTATTAACTCCCATGCCATTGGGATTAGCTTGGGAGGTTTAGGCTCAGGGCGATTCAGCTATGAATAATGGTTTGGTTTGAATCAGGGGACTGGAGAAGCAGAGTGTTTTTAGTGATGGTTTTTGCTATTTTGAAACGTTCTATTCTGGTTCTTCCACCCCGTCCCTCCAGATAAATCCTACAAGGCCATTGACCTTCAGAGCTTAGTTTGAAACTCACGAAGAACATCAGAAAATGAGAATGCCACAGTGGTCAGATTTCTAGTCGCTTCAGCTCAGTTTTCTGTCACTGATATGGCGGGAAGCATTGTTTTATGGGAAGACATGACAGATATCTACCATAACATAATCTTCAGGAAGTGATGGGCTTACACTAACAGCTAGCAATGCAAAGCATCCCAACAGATTAAACTGGGTTAGGTGCCCACGATGGAACCTAAAGAAGTCAAAGGCTCGAGGTAAGAGTCTATAACATTTTTCACCCAAAGTGTAGCTTAATGAAGAGAAAGTGGTTTTGTTTTCAATCACTTCACACGTTGGCTTTAAAAAACCAAAACCTGTTGGCGGTCGAGTCGATTCCGACTCACAGCGACCCTATAGGACAGAGTAGAACTGCCCCATAGGGTTTCCAAGGCTGAAATCTTTATGGAAACAGACTACTACATCTTTCTCCTGTGGAGGGGCTGATGGGTTTGAACCAACGACCTTTTGGTTAGCAGCTTAACTGCTGCACCACCAGGGCTCCTGGCTTTAAAGAACATACCCTAATGAGGAAAAGATGGTTTACATTCCTGCTAATGTAATAAAGGAAAGACTTCCTTATATATCATCTGGTAGCCATGACTGAAAGAGAAATGAATGGAGTTCTTATTTTTACATTTTAGTTGAGGGAGGCGAGATAATGTAATGGAGAATAGAACAGGCACCACGGGTGAAAGATTTGGCAATTGTCAGCAACATGACATTGGGCAAGTTTTCTAATTTGTAATTAAAAACAAATAATAAAAATTACACACACGCATACTTAATAGTTCTCATTGTTCGTGGTAGTCATGCTCTATAAATTTGCCGTGAACCCTGAATTAGTGAATATCAAACTGTTACTCCTAGGAGAAATACAGGGTTAGGGTGAGATTCCTGTGAGCCTCTGGTCACATTTTTATTAACCGATCAATACATGACCTTGTTTTATGTGTGTTTCTATTTAAGGATACATTATTTAATATATGCTGTTGATTCATTAACGTTGAACTCGGCCAACAGCACCGTGCTTGGGGTCCATTTTAAACAGCAAAATCACCAACACAAAGCACAAAAATGTGAAAAATGCTGGCACTAGTCGACTGCAGACAGGACACATGTTTAGTATGACAGCTGAAGCAAGAAAGCAGCTGGGAACATGCACTGCAGGAGACTCAAATTTTTTGCTGCTCTGCACATATTTACAAATGAACGCAAAAGTGTCATAAATGTGATTTTGGGGTTACAAATACATTTTAGTGTGGAGGTGAATATAGAAATATGGAATCTGCGAATAATGAGGATCGACTGCATGTACATCACAGAACTGTACTGCAACCTGAATGAAGCAATGCATGCAGCACGCTTAGGAACACTACCTGGCGCATACTAATGACTCAATAAATGCAAGTTCAGTTGCTAAGTCATATGAAAGGCACAGGAACCAAAAAAATGAGTAAAAATGGCCTCTGCCTCTGAGAATCTTACAATAAAAAAGATATAAAGGAGTGTGGAAAGTCTGTAGATGTAGTCAATAAAAGAGGAAATGACTTAGTGATGAGTTTGTTTGGGTGTTATGGTGGTATGATGGAGGTATCTTCAAAATGGTGGCATGGCCTTCTGTGTACTGGCTTCTGCCTCCTTGAAGAACCTCATTTTAGGCTGCTCCCCTCCCTGTTCATTACAGTGCAGCTACACTGGCCACGTTCACTTGATCGACGACTGTTTTGTAGATATTTAGTGAGCACCTTCTATGAGCAAGATACTGTTCCACGCACTGTGATGGACAAACCAGATCCCGACCCTGCATTCATGAAACATATGCATTTTCAGGGTCTCAAACATGCTCAGCTCTTTCTTACCGCAGGGTCTCCAATCTTGTGTCCCCTCTGCAGAGAATGTTCTTTCTCTGATGCCCTTTTCACACTAACTTCTGTTCATCCTTAATGTCTTAAATTTCACTTCCTCAGACAAGCTTCTTGATCTCCTACCCCTACCTCAGTCTAAATTAAAATTTGCTTTTATCTTTTCTCAAAGTATCCTTAACTTTTATTTCAAAACCTTTTTCTTAGTTAATTTGTATCTTTGTTTTCTGTCTCATTCATGGAACTATAAGCTTCACGAGGTCAGACTGTGTTGATTTTGCTGTTTTATCTACACATCTAGGAGGGGGCTGGCTCACGATCGAACTCATGGCAACCCCATGTGTTTCAGAGCAGAATTGTACTCCACAGGGTTTTTCAATGGCTGTGATATTTCAAAGGTAAATTGCCAGGCCTTTCTTCCAAGGCATCTCTGAGCTGGCAACCTTTAGGTTAGTAGCCAAGTGCTTAACTATTTAGAGCTCCCAGGGACTCCTCACTCACAGTAGGTTCTTAACAAATATTTGTTGATTGGATAAAGGAATCTACTTAGTATTAAAATATATTTTCCAAAAATAAAAAAAAAATAATAAAATATATTTTCCTTTTACAAGCACTGATGCAAACTTTGTGCAGATTTTTAGTGGTGATAATGCATTTAGATTGGTAGGTTTATTTTGGTTCTGCTACTTTTCTTTTGAATTTCCTTACTGATTTTATATACATATGTATATATAATTTTTTTAATTGCTAAATTATGATCCTGGGGAGATAGTCTTTATATTTGAAAAGCTTTCAAGTAGTTTCTTTTTCCTCCCCACAGGATTAGCATTTAGAGTGAATTTTCCTTGGGAATTTGTCATGTTCTTTAATCTTGATAATAGCATGGGTCACTCAGTATGGAAGTCCTTTGGTGGTTCAGAGTCTCATTCTTCAGACGGAATATGTAAATCTACTCCCTTGATTGCCTGTGCCATGGGTGTAAACCCAAATCTCTGGAGGTAATTTCTAGAAGAAAATGAGTAAATGGATAATGGACCAAACAGATGTTAACCATTTGTGGGGGACAGGGTGGGGAAGGGGGAGGGTGGCCGTGGGGTTTAAATGTGGACAGCTGATCTTGGCTTGAAGCCTTGTTCAAGCAGAAAACTCTGCTTTTTGGTGAAATTGACTAAGCCAGCTCACTGGGTTCCCGTCTTTTAAAAAGTGTTAGTTCAAGTTTCAATAGCGCTATGGGAAAAAAAAAAACAAAAAAAAAACTGCCACTGTGGCAAATGATACTGTTGAATGTGGATGGAAGCCCCATAAAATTGTATGGGTGATATTAATTTAGTCACCTAGGGCTTAATAGTCATTTTATGGACATTAACAAAAAAAAAGTTTTGTAGCCATGTTTTTATCTATCTTTATGGTCTCTTATACTGTGTTTAATCAGTGTACTTATGGGAGAAGATAATTAAATATAGTACTATACAGTTCTTAAGATTTTAGTGCTGTTATTACTAATTTAACCACAAAAAGGATATATAAAACCTAAGCCATTGCAAATCTTGAGAAATATCTAGTCAGAATTTTTAGTAAGCAGTTTAAATAACAGAAGTGAAGCTGTGCTTTCTTTTTTGTCAGTTTATTTCTGTCATTTAATCTATTTTTTATTTATAAGTGAGAGGAAAATCAAGAGGAGATGAATAATTCTACTATATTTTGAACAAAAGTGATTTCTCTCTTTAGCTCAGAGTGGTTACATTAGAAACAGTCTAGTGCCCCAAAAGGCTATCATGACTACATTTTAAAACTGAGATTCTACATACAATACATGTTATTTTATATGTGTGCTCCATATGGAGTCCCTGGGTGGTGCAAACAGTTAACATGCTCAGATGCTAACTGAAAAGTTGGAGGTTCGAGTCCACCCAGAAATGTCTCAGAAGAAAGACCTGGAGACCTACTTCCAAAAAATCAGCCATTAAAAACCTTATGGAACATAGTTCTACTCTGACACATGGGGTCGCTATGAGTTGGAATTGACTGGACCATGGCTGGTTTTTTTTGTACTCAATACACTACACATTAACCATATAATTTTTTTTTCTTGAGCATAAGTGAAAAGTATTTCTTTTTCTTAACTAAGCCAGGTTTTGCCAAAGAATTGACAAATACATTCTGAACTGTCTTGCTTTCGGGAGGCAGCACAGAGCTCCCATTTGCTGTTATTAAAGCCCACGTTTTACAGCTGGTTAGACTATAATCAAAGAGTGCTTTGAACATAGCGGGTGCTCAGTAGTATGTGTGGACCTCCATGGAACAGCATTGTGTAATTGAGCTTGACGAACAGCTAGGATTTAGATTAGAGGAAGCAAGGTAGAAGGTGTGCTAGGATGGGGGACCAGCATGAGAGAAGGTAAAGAGGCTGCAACTCCTGGGAAGCACCAAGGAGCTCCTGCCTAAGCTCTGGCCAAAATGTAGGCCATGTGGAAGTATGTAATGGGGAATAAGTTGAAGTGAGAGAGAGAAAAAATAAATAAATAAAATAAAAAGTAAGGTCAGAATGTGGAAGGGTTAGAATGCCATGCAGCAAGTACTGGGCTGAATTCGGTCAACAACAGGGAGCCATTGAAGGTTCTTGTTGGAAAGAGGATAAGATCAAAGTGGCAGTTTTGGAATTAAGCTATTGCCTTTTTTTTAGCTTTGTACTTTTCCTGGAGATCTGTGTTTGAGATCGCCTTTGTTGCTACCACATAGGACGATGAGTCTTTAGTCACTATAATCTCACGAGAAAACTAACAGGGTTGATGGATGAGAATTTCTAATGAAGAAGTTGTAGTTAAAAGTGTGACTAAAAACCCCTTGCCGTCAAGTTGATTCCGACTTACAGCGACCCTGTAGAATAGAGTAGAACTGCCCCGTAGGGTTTCCAAGGCTGTAATCTTTACGGAAGCAGACTGCCATTAGGACACTAAAAATGATTTGAAATGGAGGCTGGTATCCCGTATTTGAAACACCAAAATGTTCCTTAGAAGTGAAGATGGTGAAACTTTGTCTTGCTTACTTTGGACAGGTCATCAGAAAAGACCAATTGCTAGAAAAGGGCATCATGTTTGGGAAAGTAGAGGGTCAGTGAAAACAAGGGAAACCCCCAATGAAATAGATTGACTCAATAGCTACAATGACTCGCTCAAACATATCAAAGATCATGAAGATGGTGCAGGACCAGGCAAAGTTTCTGTTATACATAAGGTTGCCATGAGTTGGAGCTGACTTGATGGCAGCTAGCAACAACCGCATCCCATATTTGAAAGACTTCTTGGCAACCCCAAAGAAAATTTAATTCGTCTGGTGCTTCTAGGAAACTTGAGTTGGATGAAGCACCAGGGCCTAATGATGAAAGTTATCAGCCTGGAATTAATGAAATATGTGACTAGATCCTTAGGTTTTAGAGTGGTTTTGTGCACTGAATTGATGTTGTGCTCTTTTTCTTTCTCCAGCAAATATATTCTCATTGTTTGCTCCTAGAAAATGGTTATAAAAGTCATTAAAATACTTCTTTTTCTTTCTTCTTCATTGGAAGAGGCCACAAGTCTACTTTTTCAATTTGAACCAAACCCTTGCTTTTATATTTTAATAGAAACTCTAAATGCCGATGGTGTGGATTGCAGCTGGTGGTATCTTACACCATGAGAATTGCAAAAGGGTTCACAAATCATTGTTTCCCATCTTGGTGTTGGGGCCCAGAGAGCTGTTGTTGGCCCTTTTATAATTCCATTGATTTTCTGGCAGTTAAAATAAATTTTATACCTGAACAGCAAGGCTAGGCATGTCAGGTGCGCCAAGGTCCAGAAAAAAGGAGAGACCACACTGGGTGATGAAGAGAGGAAAGGCTTGATGTACCCCTTGCAGGACAGTGGGGTGTCTGGGAGGAGGCAGGTTGGAGAGGGAAGGTACCTCCCTCTGTCATTACAGATGGAAGGAGGGAGTTGGAGTTCAAGTCCAGTGGGAATTTTCTTTGAACTGATGGAGGCTTTGATTTGGGCCTGGGATGATTTTGACGTAGAGCTTGGAAGGCAGATCTGGGTTTACATTTGACTTCAACCTTTATTAGCTGTGTGATCTCGGACAAGTTATTTAATTCTCTACACCTCAGTTTTCTCATTTATGAAAGGGCAATATACTATCTCCTCATTAGAGATGTTATGCTGATGAATGAGGCAATCCTTGCAATCTTTGTCAGTACATAGCAAGTGCTCAGGAAGAGCAACTCTTACTTTGTCATCAGAGAAATGGTCAGGCATCATGCCCACTGGGACGTGTTTCTGACTTCTCCTTCTCCTTCACCTGGTTATAGATGCTTCTAAGAGCATTTGGAGAACCCTAGGTGTCTTAGTCACCTAGTGCTGCTGTAACAGAAATACCACAAGTGTATGGCTTTAACAAACAGAAATTTATTCTCTCACAGTTTAGGAGCCTAAAAGTCTAAATTCGGGGAGTCAGCTCCAGGGGAAGGCTTTCTCTGTTAGCTCTGGAGGAAGGTCCTTGGCATCAACCTTTCCCTGGGTCTAGGAGCTTCTCAGTGCAGGGACCCTGAATCCAAAGAATCTGCTTTGCCTTGGCTCTTCTTGTTTGGTTGTAATGAGGTTTTCCTATCTCTCTGCTTGCTTCTCTCTCCTTATATCTCTTGTGGGACAAAAGGTGATGCAGGCCACACTCCAGGGGAACCCCCCTTAGAATGCATCAGAGTTGTGACCTGTGTTGCATCCCACCCTAATCCTCTTTAACATAACCTAATCTTGCCTCATTAACCATAGGCAGAGATTATGATTTATAACACATAAGATAATTACATCAAATCAAAAAATGGAGGACAACCACATAATACTGGAAATCATAGTCTAGCTAAGCTGACACATACTTTTGGGGGACACAGTTAAATCCATGTCACTAGGTTACCTTTATGGAGCTCTTGTCTCATGGAGCTGTAGTTTATTTACATGTCTGTCTGCCCAACAGACAGACAGAGACGAACAGAAGATTTCAAAGGGTGGCTTGAGAAGACAGAGTATTATAATGAAATGTGCAAAGACCTGGAGTTAGAAAACCAAAAAGGACGAACATGCTCGGCATTTCTCAAGCTAAAAGAACTGAAGAAAAAATTCAAGCCTTGAGTTGCAGTAGTGAAGGATTCTATGTGCAAAATATTGAACAATGCAGGAAGCATCAAAAGAAGATGGAAGGAATACACAGTCACTGTACCAAAAAGAATTGGTCGATATTCAACCATTTTAGGAGGTGATGTATGATCAAGAACTGATGGTATTGAAGGAAGAAGTCTAAGCTGCACTGAAGGCATTGGCAAAAAACAAGACTCCAGGAATTGACAGAATACCAATTGAGATGTTTCAACAAACGGATATAATGCTGGAAGCGCCGACTCGTCTATGCCAAGAAATTTGGAAGATAGCTACCTGGCCAACTAACTGGAAGAGATCCATATTTGCGCTATTCCAAGACAAGATGATCCAACAGAATGTGGAAATTATCAAACAATTTCATTAATATCACACTCAAGTAAAATTTTGCTGAAGATAATTCAAAAGCTGTCGCAGCAGTACCTTCACAGGAAACTGCCAGAAATTCAAGCCAAATTCAAAAGAAGACTTAGAACAAGGGATATCATTGCTGATGTCAGATGGATCTTGGCTGAAATCGGAGAATACCAGAAAGATGTTTACCTGTGTTTTATTGACTATGCAAAGGCATTCGACTGTGTGCATCATAACAAATTATGGATAACATTGAGAAGAATGGCAATTCCAGAACACTTAATTGTGCTCATGTGGAACCTGTACATAGATCAAGAGGCAGTTGTTCGAACAGAACAAGAAGATACTGTGTGGTTTAAAATCAAGAAGGGTGTGCATCAGGGTTGTATCCTTTCACCATACTTATTCAATTTGTATACTGAGCAAATAAATCCGAGAAGCTGGACTATATGAAGAAGAACTCGGCTTCAGGATTGGAGGAAGATTCATTAACAACCTCCGATATGTAGATGACACAACCTTGCTTGCTAAAAGTGAAGAGGACTTGAAGCACTTGTTGTTGTTGTTATTAGGTGCCATCAAGTCGGTTCGGACTCATAGCGACCCTATGCACCACGGACCAAAACACTGCCCGTTCCTGCGCCATGCTCACAATTGTTGTTATGCTTGAGCCCATTGTTGCAGTCACTGTATCAATCCATCTTGTTGAGGGTCTTCCTCTTTTTTGCTGACCCTGTACTTTACCAAGCATGATGTCCTTCTCCAGGTACTGATCCCTCCTGACAACACGTCCAACGCATGTAAGACGTAATCTCGCCATCCTTCCTTCTAAGGAGCATTCTGGTTGTACTTCCAAGACAGATTTATTTGTTCTTTTGGCAGTCCATGGTATATTCAGTATTCTTCGCCAACACCACAATTCAAAGCACTTACTGATGAATAAAAGACTACAGCCTTCAGTATGGATTACACCTCAACATAAGACAAAAATCCTCACAACTGGACCAATAAACAACATCATGATAAATGGAGAAAATACCGAAGTTATAAAGGATTTCATTTTACTTGGATCCATAATCAATGCCCATGGAAGCAGCGGTCAGAAAATCAAAATCAAATGACGTAATTGCATTGGGCAAATCTGATGCAAAAGACCTCTTTAAAGTGTTAAAATTAGCAAAGATGTCACTTTGAGGACTCAGGTGCGCCTGAACTGAGCCATGGTATTTTCAGTCACCTCATATGCATGTGAAAGCTGGACAGTGAATAAGGAAGACTGAAGAAGAATTGAAGTCTTTGAGTTATGGTGTTGGTGAAGAATATTGAATATACCATGGACTGCCAAAAGAATGAACAAATCTATCTTGGAAGAAGTACAGCCAGAATGCTCCTTGGAGTGATGATGGCGATACTTCATCTTACATGCTTTGGACATGTTATCAGGAGGGACCAGTCCCTGGAGAGGACATCATGCTTGGTAAAATGGAGGGTCAGTGAAAAAGAGGAAGACCCTCAACAAGATGGATTGACACAGTGGCTGCAACAATGAGCTCAAGCATAGGAAGGATTGTGATGACGATGCAGGACCTGGCAGTGTTTTGTTCTGTTGCACATGGAGTCGCTATGAGTCAGAATGGTTTCAGTGGCACCTAATGACAACAACTGCCCAACAACGAGGGCAGTGGTGGTTCAGTGTTAGAACTCTCACATTCCTTGGAAAAGACCCAGGAGCCCTGGTAGCGCAGTGGTTAAGCACTCGGTTGCTAACCGAAAGGTTGGTAGTTTGAACCCACCAACTGCTCCACAGGAGAAAGATGTAGCAGTCTGCTTCCATAAAGATTTACAGCCTTGGAAACCCTATGGGGCAGTTTTACTCTATTCTGTAGGGTCACAATGAGTCGGAATCGACACAAGGGCAATGGGTTTGTTTGTTTTGGTATGAGGAAGACCCAGGTTTGATTCCGAGCCAAAGCACCTAATACATAGCCACTACCTATCTGTCAGTGAAGTGTTGCATGTTGCTATGATGTTGAATAGGTTTCAGTGGAGCATCCAGATAAGATGGACTAGGAAGAAAGGACTGGCAATCTACCTCCAAAAATCAGCTAGTGGAAACCTCTGGATTACTTAGGGATGGTGCAGGCCCAGGCAGTATTTCGTTCCATTGTGCATAGGGTCACCATGAGTTGGGGGCCGGCTTGATGACAGCTAACAACAACTGCCCAACAATCCCATTGTTTCTTTAAATTAGGGATGATGCCCTACTCTTTTACATCCTTAGTACCCAACACTGTCAAAAAGTAGGCGTTCAATAACTGTTCAACTATTGGCTAAATGAATGAATAAGATAATGACTTTATTTGACTTTTCCTGTAAAAAGAAGGACAAAACTTAGAGGGCATAAGCTGTTGACCCTCTGTAGGTGGGGGTTGGGGGTCAGAGCAAAGATTGACCTCAGTGGTTTTTGCCTTTTTCACAAATGACAGATCATTTGTGAAAAGGGGAAGATTATTATTTTCCTTTATAAAAAATTATTATTTACTTTATGAAAATTCTTTATAAAATTGAAAGAAGATCCTTTGCTTGATAATGGATTCGTAGAGAGAGAGAGAGAACACAAACTATACAGGCTTATTTGGAAAACAATTGAACAATATAAAGAATTTTAAAACTATTTATAACTTTGTTCTAGCAGATTTTCTTTTGGAATGATTTTCTAAGTAAATAATTGAAAATTATAGAAGGAGCGTTTTGCACAAAGTTGTTCAAGGTAGCATTATTTATAATAGCAAAAATTTGAAAAAAAAAGTCAGCTGTCTACAAATAGGAGTATATTTTTGTATATTCACACATTACTGATATAAGATGCAACCATTAAAATGGTGTTGATGAGGATTGTAATAACCTGGGTAATGTATGTATATATGCAAAAGTAGTGATATATGCAAATTTATGATATATGTTAAAAAACAGGAATAAAATGCATGCAAATTTAACCATAATTATTTCCATGTTGTTAGTTGCCATTGAGTTGGCTCCGACTCGGCGACGCCATGTACAATGGAACAAAACATTGTCTAGTCCTGCACCATCTTCACGATTAGTGGTGTGCTCAAGTCCATTTTGTAGCCACTGTGTATTTCGAGTGCCTTGCAACCTAGGGGGATCGTTTTCCTGCGCTGTACTGGACAATATTCTATTGTGCTCCGTAGGGTTTTTACTGACTACTTTTTAGATTTTTTTTTTCCAAGTCTTAGTCCGGAAGCTCTGCTGAAACTTGTCCACTATGGGTGACCCTGCTGATGTTTGAAATACCAGTGGCGTAGTTTCTAGCATTATAGCAACGTGCAAGCCACCGCAGTACAACAGACAGACAGGTGGTGGTAATTGCTTCCATATTGCAATGATAATGGGTGATTGCTTTATTTTCTATATTTTTCTGTATTTTCCATAATTATTTGTTACTTTTATAGTCAGAGAAAAAAAAAAAAAAAAAGAAAATATCCAGTTCCCATAAACCATTTAAAATTAGATCCTGGGCCCAATTTTCAGTATGCACCGCAGGAGGAAATATCCTAATTCCAGGCATACCTGCATCATCTTTGTCCCCTCCCAGGAGCAGAAGAGGCGAGAGATGAGTGTGTCCAAAGTGACATATTGACACAAGCCCTTGTCAACTGGGAGGTGGGGATCCTGCCACTCTGATATCCTCCTCTTGGACCTAGATTAAAAAAACGGGGAGAAGATGTTCAGGAGATGAAAAGGAAAAGAGTCCCTGAAGAGAGGGACGAAAGAGAGCTTGAGAGAAAGAATGCGGAAAAGAGAAGAATTAGGAGGAAACAGGAATTGAGGTATAGGAAAGGCAAGAGAACATGGGAATAAAATAGGAGAGAAAGACAATTGGTGTTGGAGGAGAATGTAAAAAAAACCCTCAATTAGCCCCTTTGATTGCTCTGAGCCTCCATTATACTTGGAATAATAAATCAATCCGCGCTTCACTTTTACTTTTTTTTGTATTTAGCAATTTAGCATTAGGTAATAAATAAATGGGCACATCCTCCTGACTTCTGTCTCCAGAAAGCATTTGTAATTCAAATTGGAAGCAAGACCAATTTCTACTTCCATGTATCTCTGTCACCTTGAGCAGCTGGTTCTCACGGTGCTGGGAGCCTCAGCTCTGGGTGATGGACTGTCGGGTGACTCTCGTCTACATGCAAACACTTTGTTTTCCCAAATAAAGGATCCTCTGGAACATAGCCTAGTGCTTATTGCTGAGGACTGAGGAATAGGATTCAGGAAGGCGTTGCATATTTTATTCTGAAACCTTTCAGGGGTGGCTTTGAAGGATCACTTTTTCCTATTATGAACCCATTCAAAAATGAGAATACCTTGTTAACATTTGTCATTGACTGGCATTTCCAAAGATTTCTGGTATCTATGTAAGGAACTTTACAGAGGAGGGAAGACAAAAAGGAAAGAAGGAAGAAAGCAAGGAAAGAAACGACACAGTGTAGTGGAAAGAATTTTTGTTTTGGCATCAAACACGTGTGGGCTAGAATCTTAACTCTGCCCCTCACCTACTTACCCCATGACCTGAAAAAATTACTTAAATTTTATGAGTCTCAGTTTTCTCATTTGTAAATGAAGGTAATCATACCTAATTCAGGGGCTCTTGTGAAGACTAAATAACATAATTTGTCGAGACACCTAATGCATACTAATTCAGTTGCCATCAAGTAGATTCTGACTGACGGTGACCCTTGTGTGTCAGAGTAGAACTGCACTCCATTGGGTTTTCAGTGGCTGTGATCTTTCAGAAGTAGATTGCCAGACCTTTCTTCCAGTGTGCCTCTGGGTGGACATTAACAATTTGTACCACCCAGGGACTCCTAATATAAGCTAGGTGCTCGTTTATGTGAATACCTTTTCCATTTATTGACTGCCTACCTTATGCCAAGAATTATGCTAAGTGACTTCTAGGGCCCCTGCCTAGTAATTTAGACAGACAACTCCCATTATTTCCTCTGAATGCAATAAAGTTGTTTTGAGTATATCCTGATAAGTAATTGCTTCCCTTAATGATACTCTAGTGGAATACAATATGGAAACCTCTGAAGGTTCTTATTCTTGAAACTAATTTTTAAGTACAAGTGCTTACAATTAGTCCTGCCTCGGTGTGATTTGTAGCATACCAAAGAGCCCTGCGTCTCTAAATCGAAATATCTTGAATCTTCTGGAAGCCAAATCAGAAAACCTTACACAAAAGGATGATATGCTCATAGTACTCTCCAACATGAAAACTGCATATAGTGTCCCAGGGCACATTGTCTATCCAGTTAATAAACATCTTAAAAAGGGAAGTGTTCATTTTGTTAAGAAGTAATACTGCCCTCCTCCCCCACTACACACACCCTTTACAGCACATAAAGGGATTTCCTGGAAAAATAAACTCAGCAATTGAAACAAAAACAAACAAAAAACCCGTGGCTGGTAATGCTTGGATGTGGCGTACTTTGCCAAGATGGCGGTTACAGGTTTCCCATTCAAATAATAACATGACAAAAACATAAGCATGTGCTAAGTGAGTGTCCTGGAATTTGTTGTTGTTGTTGCTGCTGGTGACCCCATGCACAAGGGGAAGAATTGCAGCCCAGTCATGTGCTATCCCAATGATTGTTGAGGATCAGACCGTTGTGATCCATAGGATTTTCAGTGGCTGATTTTCAGAAATAGATTGCCAGGCCTTTCTTTGTAGTCCATCTTAGTCTGGATGCTCCACTGAAACCTAGTCAACATTACAGCAACGTGCAAAACATCACTAACAAATAGGTGGTGGCTGTGCATGAGGTGCATTGGCTGGGCATCAAACTTGGGTTTCCCATGTGTTATTTATACTCCGGCATGCTGAGTCCTGTGATAGAGAAGCTTTCAGCGGCTGCACCTTATTTGGACTTTGCTAAGCACTTCGTAGGTGTCATGTCTTTTTAATTCTCACAGTAATAACTCCCACAATATTTTTTCAGTAGATGGAAAAAAAATGGACCACAGGTTAATTGACTTTAAGGATACAGTGACTTGGTTAATCATTAAGCCAGAATTATAACTGAGCTTATTCTTTGAACTTCAGCTTCTTAACCTATAAAATGGGTATAATAATACTTACCTCACAGTGTTGTTACAGAGAATAGAAGGAGTTAATATATGAGAAAGCAAAGTGCTTGGCTCTCAAAGTGTGGTCCCTAGACCTCAGCATCAGCATCCCTTGGGAATTTATTAGAAATGCAAATTTCTAGGCCCCACCTCAGACCTCCTGAATCAGAAACTCTGGGGGTAGGGTGTAGCAATTTGTGTGTTAACAATCCCTGCCAGCAATTCTGATGTCCCCCTAAAATTTGAGAACCACGGGACTAGGCTCTTTTGCACTGGCGTCTGTCCCAGGGCCCATTTTGTAGGATTGATTGGTTTTGGCTCTATAATAGTATCTATAGACTAGATGCTCCAGAGTTTTGATTTTTGTTTCACTGTTCTAACTTAGGAGCCCTGGAGGTGCAGTGGTTAAGAACTGGGCTGCTAAACAAACGGTCGGCAGTTTGAATCCACCAGCTGCTCCTTGGAAACCATATGGGGTAGTGTTACTCTGTCCTATAGGGTTGCTATGATTTGGAATCAACTTGACAGCGGTGGGTTTTTATTTTAATTTAACCTCTGCCTCTGGTAAGATTGAGAAACTTCTATACCACAGGCTCATTCACAGAAAAATGAGGAGAACAGAAAATCAAACTACTGGTTAAGAATTATAAAATGATTAGGAAAAATTTTCTAGACTGAACATTTGGTACAAACATGTACCAGTCATTTGTGAATGCACCAAGGAACTCAGAAATAGTGTAAAATGTATTAAGTTGATTTTTTGCTTCAAATGTGTTTTATGTCTTTGAAATGTCAGAAAGATGGAAAAATTGAAAATATCAATTAGCTCATGTCCCTACCTCACTTTTAACTCTTCAAAGTGTTTGCTTATCTATTCTTTTATTTTAGACTCATAATAAATATGTTGTCTTCAATGTATAGATGAGGAAACTGAGGCTCAGTGAGGTTGAGGACATTTCTAAGTTTTCACAATTAATGTTAATATAGTGTCACATCTGTTAACCCTCAACCTCCACCCAGCCTGCATTTTCTTTCAAGACGTTTCTACTTGTACAGTATGTATTTTGGGGAGCATAGATGATCATTTAAATTTAAATTTTGCTTTGTGCCAATTAGCATAAGTGGTTTTACAACTTATTAGCTACTACTTTTTGGTAAGGTCACATATACAACATAAGAAATGTGACCTGGGTACTTGTACATATTTATGAAGTGATAAGATACAAGGCAAAAATGTTTCATTAATTTATTCATTCAACGCGTGTTTAGTGAGGGCTTACTCTGTTCCAGATACTGCGTTGAATCTGTGTTTACAGTAGTGAGCAAAGCCAATCTTTGTTAGATTTAATATTCTCTTTTCATTGTCTCCTGCTTGGTGGCCTTTATTAATGCTTATGATGCTGTGAATTAGACGTGCTTAGCCTCCCTCTCCTTGGGGTGACCCTGGAGGCACCTTTTAGGACCATACTTTAAACCACGGATCTCCAGAGAAACTTCAGCCATAAAGAATGGTCAGTGGTGGTGGGACAACAAACCAACATGTAGGCTACTGCCCGACATCAACAACAGGCTAACCACAGAGTTTCCCTTAGATCCAAGTATACATGTTTTTACATGAGAAATGGAAAATTGTACATTATAGTAGGGACACAGCCGACGTATTAGGGGAAAACGGTGTGAATTAAAATTTTGCAAATTGAATAATGCTTTACATACATTAGGAAGCCTGCTCTGTGGCAAAACATCTTAGGAAATCAAGATTCAATAAGCACACTGAAAAATCAATTGTTTATTTAATAATTATTTTTTGAGAAGTTATTATGGGCCAGAAGCTAGGGGCTAGGACTATAGCAGTGAACAAGATAGGAGAGTTCTCTGTTCTTATAGAACTGCTTTCTAGTTGGAGAGAATTAAAAGATAAATAACTATATAATATAATGCAGGGTAGGGAGATAGTGAATGACAGGCTAGGAGAGGGGAGGGGTGGCTCATTTAGACAAGATAGTCAGGGAAGGCTGCTTGGAGGAGGAGTGATTTGAGCTGAGATCTGAATGCTGTGAAGGAGCAGTTCCTGCCGACATCTGAGAAAGCACTCCAGGTGTGTGTGTGTGTGTGTGTGTGTGTGTGTTTGGTGGGGGGGCTATTGCCATTGAGTTGATTCCAACTCATGGTGACCCCATGTGTTACAAAGTAGAACTGCTTCGTGGGGTTTTCTTGGTTGTAATCTTTATGGAAGCAGATCACCAGGCCTTTCTTTCATGGTGCTACATGGTAGATTTAAACCGTTAACCTTTAAGTTAGTAGTCAAGTTTAAACCATTTGTGCCACCCAGGGACTTCACTCCAGGGAAAGGGAGCTGCAAATGTAGAGTTCCCCAGGAGGGAAGGAGCTGGGCCTGTGCAGCTGGAAAGGGCCTGTATTGAACGTGCAGTATTGTGCTGGGCAGTGTGGGATGGGCAAGGTTTTATTGAGAGATGGGCAAAAATGAAATAAAATATTTGGTCTCCACCTTCAAGAAGATGACATATGAAGTAATGAGGTAAAAATAAATGAGATCATGAAGCAAAATATAGCATGAAAGAAATAATACCAGAACAATTAAAGGTGGCACTACATGCCTGTCTTAAATAAGGAAGGTGAAGGACGTGGAGCTTAGTGGAGGATTCAGAAAGGGGGTCATGACAGAGCTAGGGGATTAGATAAGTGGATAAGAGGAAAAGGGAAGGGGACCCTCCTGGAGGGCAAAAGCAAAAGAGACTGTTTGAGCTGAAGTCAGAGGGAGAGGGGGCCTCTCATGGAGTGGGGTGGTAGCACAGAGGGTGGGAGCCTGGGTTCCGAAGCCAGGCTGGCTGGTTGGACTCCTAGGTCCACCTTTTACCTAGTGGGTGGTTGTGGGATTCCTGTGTCTTGGTTTCCTCATCTATAAAATAGGAGTTATAATAGTGCCTATGTGTTCTGGCAGGGGTAGATTAACCAGTAAGCACGGTCCGTGGTAAAAACCAGGTGAAATTGTGCACTACAGATTAGTAAGTAAGCAGAATAAGCCAGTGCATGCCTTCCTTATTGGGTAGTCTGTCTCTGTATTCTGGTTATCTATTGTTACATAACAAACCTCCCGAATACTTAGTGGCTTAAAACATCAGTTCATTATTCTCTCTCACAATTTTGGGTGTTAAATGGGCTCAGCTGAGTGGTCTTGCTTGGGGATTCTCCTGTGTTTAGAGTCAGAGATTGGCTGAAGCGGAGTCAGTTAAAGCTCAGCTGGGCTGGATATGCAAGATGGTGGCTTCATTTACATGTCTGGCACCTGTGCGGGGAGGCTGGAACAGCTGGGGGCTGGCCAGGCATTCTCTCTCTGTGACCTCTCCTTTTGACCAGCGTGGGTTTCCCACCTATATGGCAGTCTTGGGGAGTCATACGGTTGTTTTTCCTCAGAGCAAACATTCCAAGATAGAAAATGGAAATGAGCATGACATCATTTTTGGCGTACCCTATTGGTCAAAACAGTCATACAACCAGCTCAGAGTCAAGGGCAGGGGACGAAGACTCCACCTCTAAATGGGAGGAAAGTCAAAGAATTTGTGGACTTGTGGCCATCTTAATCTGCCAAATGATTTTATGAGTTGTAAAAAAAAAAAAAAAAAACCATGTCCGACTGTCAAGTCCAACTCATAGTGACCCTATGGGACAGAGTAGAACTGCCCCATAGAGTTTCCAAGGCTGTAAGTCTCTATGGAAGCAGACTGCCACATCTTTCTCCCAGGAAGCGGCTGATGGGTTTGAACCACTGACCTTTAGGTTAGCAGCTGAGCTCTTAACCACTGTACCACCAGGGCTTGTACTTTATGAGGTGTGGTGAGGCTTAAAGGGGTTAATAGAGAATACTTGGCAGTGCACATGGAACATAGTACCCATTCAATGATGTTATCTATTACTATGATGATGATAAGGGAGGGTCTTGAAAGTCAGGCAGGAGATTTGATAGGACCACAGCCCTGATAGGATGGCAGGGTCATCTGAAATCCTTGTGCCCCATTGATGGGAGAGGAGAGATCAGAAAGAAAAATCTCTCCCTAGTTTATGCACGTATAAAATGAAGATTATGTTCCTTTTGGTTTGCTTTGTTAGGTTCTTTCATTGGCAGGCAATAGCTCTTGCATATCTACTTCATTCCTTTATTCATCATTCATTTGACCTACCAAATGCTTGGCATTGTGCTAAGTGCTAGGTGAGCAAGACAGACACATCCTTGCCAGTGGGGGAGCAAAATTCTAAACCAGTAGTCCAACCAGTTGCTGTTGAGTCAATTCCAACTCATGGTGACCCCATTTGTTTCAGAATAGAACTCCACTCCATAGGGTTTTCAGTGGCTGTGATATTTCGGAAGTAGATTGCCAGGTCTTCCTTGAGGCACCTCTGGTTGGATTGGAACCACCAACTTTTCTGTTAGTAGCCAAGCACTTAACCGTTGGTGCCACCCAGGAACTCCTAAACTAACAGTCCCTAGAAGTTAATTATTTGTGATTGTGCTGAGGACTGTGAAGAATGGATACACAGGGCCCGAGGAAATCCATAACGGGGCACCTAGCCTAGTCTCTGCAGATGATATTTGCTGGAGAACATGAAGGATAAGGAGGAACTGCAAGGTATAGCGAGGGGAAGAGCCCCAGGGGGAGGGCCCCAGCCAAGCAAAAGCTGGAGGTAGAGAGGCTCTTGGGACATCCAGAAACCTGAGTGGTGCCGTTGGGGCTGAGAGCAGTAGGTTGTGGGGCCAGTGGCAGGAGCTCGAGCTGGAGAGGTGTGTTGGACCCCATATGCGGGACCTCGGAGGTTCGAAGTTTCCTTAAGGATTGCAGATTTTATCCTGAGGGTAATGGGGTTCACTGAAATGGTGGTATTTGAAGAGTTCCCAAAGTTGCTAAGTCTTTTTGCTTGAAGAGAGAGAGAGAAAAAAAGCTTAAAGAGATGGGAGATGGTGTTGAGGGATGAACTTGGCTGGTTTCACTTGAACAAATAAATCACCGGTTGCCATTTATCCCCAATCAGCAATAATCCCAGCATTCTCACCCTAGGTCATTCTGGACAAAAGCGGCCCACTCTGTTCCTTTCCACATTTGTCAGCCTGTAATAGCATCCTTATCTTAGGAAATCTCTAGATTGTTCCCCGACATAAACTGTTTGCCAGGCAGCCAGGGTTAGTTGTGCCTGCTAAGCTCTCAGACTGACCCAGGTGCCCTGTTTGAACTGCGGAGGGTTCAACAGAATTGAGGTGGCCAGCCTGAGGTGGTGGTGTTTACTGATACAGGTTTGAGCCTGGGGCTTTAATTTCCCAGAACCTGTGAAAACCAGCTGTGCTAACTGGTTCACGGGCTGAATGGCCAAGCAACACACGTGGCCCAAAAGGCCATTGCTTCCTCCCGCTGCCCTCAAAGAATCGGATCCTTTAAAACAAGCTCTGTTCATGCAAGGAGAGGGATTCTTATAGAATGGGGTGGGTGGTGTGGGAAAAAAGCCCTCAAATAACAAAAAACAAACAAACAAACAAAAAATATCCTCGGGTTTCCCTCTTTTGTGCCAACATTGAAACAAAAATAGCCTCCCTTTGAAAGGGAAGGGATTTTAGTGGGTGAATGCCTTTAATATTGGCTAGATACTGTGCGCTTAATACATTTAAATACTTTAAATATTTTCAAATGAGCAGTTTGGTTTGAAAAAGTCTCCTGGCCCAAAGGGGTTAAAAATGTGGACCATGTTTCCTAGTGCCTCTTCTTTTGTTAATGGGAACTGACATTCCCTACAATCAAGTGGGACTGAGCTTAATCATATTCTCCATGACAGAAGAAATTAAGATCTGTGGTAGAAGACATTATAATCCTGACAGAATTTTCATGCTCTCCAAAAGCCCAAATTACTCTGTTTACTAAAATCACACATTGGCAGATCTTTGTTTTAATGCTCTGATTTGGGGGCCGGCTAATTTCCATTTGTGGGGAGAGCAAAGCCTTCAGTGTGATCAACAGTGTCCCATCATTTCTCTTTAGACGTGCTTGAGCGGATAAGTGGCTCTGTCCCACCATCCTTTGATCAACAGTCTCCCCCACGCTGTATGACTTCAGGGTTTGGACTGGCTAAAGGCAGCAGAGAGAACTGACTCATTTTGCTTTTCTCTGAGGCTCAGCATGGCTTCTTCCTTCTCAAATGATCTGTTTGGAATCTTCTAGGGCTTGAATTTCCAGAATTTATTCAGCAGAGTACCTGAGGTTCAACCCCATGCTCCAAAAAAAGAAAAAAAAAAAAATATATGTGTGTGTGTGTGGTGGGTAATATGATGGTATGTGCTGCTTTTGGTGATTTTCAATTATTAAAAAAAGAAAAAAAAAAAAACAGTTGCAATGGAGTTGACTCCGACTCATGGCGACCCCATGTGTGTCAGAGTAGAACTGTGCTCCGCAGGGTTTACTGTACTACAAAGGGTTTTCAGTGGCTGATTTTTTGGAAGTAGATCATCAGGAAGAGCCCTGGTAGTGTAGTGGTTAAAGGGTTAACTGCTCAGCTGCTCCATGGGAGAAAGATGTGGCAGTCTGCTTCTATACACATTAAAACCAAAAACCAAACCCGTTGCTGTCGAGTTGATTCCCGCTCATAGCGACCCTATAAAGATTACAGCCTTGGAAACACTATGGGGCAGTTCATCCCTGTCGTATAGGGTTGCTATGAGTTGGAATCAAATCGATGGCAACGGGTTTGGTTTTTTGGTTTAGATCATCAGGACTTTCTTCTGAGGCACCTCTGAGTGGACTGGAACTTCCAACCTTTTGATTATCGGCCAAGCAAATTAACTCTTTGTGCCACCCAGGTCTCTAGGACTCCTTTCAGTTATACCCAAAGAAAAAGTAGACATCACAACTACATTATTTGGTTACACATGTGTGAGAGTGATATTAAAAATACTACACAATGGTTACAGAATGGTTATGAACAGTTAAAGAGGACAGTATAGCCAATGAGGATGGACGCCTGTGTAAACAACTGGTATACCTGTAGACAGTGGTGTGCTTGTAAATATTTAACAACTAATTCTGCGGAAAGGAGCCCTCGTGGCACAGTGGTTAAGTGCTCGGCTGCTAATTGAGAGGTCAGTGGTTCGAACCCACCAGCCACTCCACAGGAGAAAGATGTGGCAGTCTGCTTCCCTAAAGATTTACAGCCTTGAAACCCTATGGGGCAGTTCTACTTTGTACTATAGAATCGTTAGGAGTCGGAATTGACTCGATGGCAAGGGGTTTGGTTTTGGTTTTATTTCTCCAGAAAACTTCACAAGGTCCTGATTTATAGTGTGTGCCGATTTCTGTAGTGTAAATACTTCCAACATGGCTGATTTTGAGCTACCAATGTGATGTCAAGCAGCTTGCAATATTTCAGCAAAATTAACAATTGGCCCTCGAAAGCCCATGTATAAGCCACTCTAGTACATGTTGTCGTTAGTTGTCAGTTGTGACTCATGGTGACCCCATGCATGCAGAGTAGAATCGTTCCGTAGGGTTTTCGGAAGCAGATCGCCAGGCTTGTTTTTGGAGGTGCCTCTAGGTGCGTTCGAACCTCCAGCCTTTCGGCTAGTAGTCTATCACCTAACCGTTTTTGCCACCCAGGAGCTGTAGCAGTATAGACGAGCTTGATATCCCTCCGCGCATGTGCATACCCACGCAGCCACACACACATACAGATTTACATGCATCGCAGAGATACTTTTCTGTCTCCAAAACTGTGAAGTTAAAAATGACATACAGGAACAACTCAGCTGGGAAAAAAGTGTCTGAAGTGTTAGCACATGAGCCATCAGGGTTGTCAAGAGGAAAACTGCAGTTTGATTATTTTCTGCTTCTCCATTGTGACGCTAACAACTCAAGCTTCGTTTTCCAAATACAGTTCTCACCAAATGCTTTTTTGTAATACACTTCAAACTGAGGAGGAAAAAGAATTTTGTACCCTGGACACCAGCGAAGCTAGCTCTGAAGTCACCAATTTAAAAAACCATTTTCAGATTTGGTACGTGAGTAAAATAAGTGGAGGCTGTAATCAGGCAATCTGCATAAGAGCAAATGGATTTGAGCTGATTTTAACGCGGGGGGTAAGGAATTCGACAGCATTATCATTGGAACAATTCCTTCAAGGCTTCTTGGGGCAGCTATGTTCTGAAAATGGTTGATGCTTCTATTAGGTCAGTGTTCCCCATTAATCCGTGATCTATTTGAGGAGGTAAAACAATCCCACGCAGCCGGTGAGATTTTTGATTCGAGCACCTTGGTCCGAGGCTGATTATTTCTCTTTTACGGACAAGTTCGGAGTTGCTCCTTACAAGTGCAGTCCTTACAAGGAATTCTAATAGGCATCCTGCTGGGTTGTTGACTGTTCTTAAGTCTCTTTTCATTTGAATTGAAGAAAAATAGCAGTCGGTTGTAATACTGGTCTCTTTGGCAGTGGCCTTTGCAGAGCTAAACAAAACTAACGTTCATCATCACACCTTACGACTAAATCATTGCAGTCAAATTGCATGTAGCAGGGAGATGGTGATTTCCGCATTCTACAGTCTCTGACAAATATTGCCCTGATCCATCCATAAACATCTCTACTGGTGCCTCTCTGGATTCTGGCAAAGCGGTTCCAGCAGGGTACTGCTGTGAAGACATTAAAGTCAGAGAAATACTTGCATTGTCCTTTTTGCCTTAATTTCTTTACATATCGAAATTAGTTTCTGATTCCCACTTGGGAGAAAATAATACAGTAGCTCCTGGTGGAAAGCCTGTCTTCAGTTATATTTAGCAGGGAAATGAGTCAAACTATTGAGGGGCTGCCAGCTTCATCATTATAGGATTATGCATTTTAATGGGACACAAGTTCAAAGGCCTTTGGGTTTGATAGTTGCGTCACTCAGATCTTATTTTTCCAAGTATTTCGAGGCCTGGAATCCATCTAGTTTTTAAAAGCCGGGCGTTGGGTGACCTCTGTTTTTTTTTTTTTTTTGCTTCATTTTAATCACTTGATCCTTCTTACATGGTATGGTTCGGGATGAGGGAATTGACACCAGCAAATTTAATTCGAAGGGCACCTCTATTTTGGAAGCTTTACATGATGACTTAGCACAGAAATGCATTTTCTCTTCTTCAGCACTTGCTTAGCTAGTTCAGGTTGGCACAAAGAGGAGTCAGGTCCTACATTTTTTAACTGTTCGTTAGTACAAGTGGGCTGGATGAGAGAAAACGGGGCCTGGACATCCTCGTGGCCTTGTAAGGCTGATTTCCGGGAACCACTGGAATAGTCTGGTAATTACAGAGAACTATTAGGGCAGGCTTTCTGGGAGTCATTTTCTGGCCACTAACCTTGTTTGCACAAGTTCAGTTTTTATTGATATAATAAGCAGATATTCAGAAGTTTATTACCTAGTTTTCTACAGTTGTCTATGTGTGTCTCTCTGGCTGAAATTTGGAAATCTGGAGGATTCCTGTAACATGCGTTCTTAGGTAAAGCCTTTGCACCTATTCCCAAAAGCTCCACTGAACTTTGGCAAGGGAGACACCTACTTACTGCTTTAGGCATCAGTACCCTCCTATCTATTTTTATATCAAAGAATGCTCATTATTTCAAAGGACATTCACTACCTGGCAAAATATTTTCAAGTTCCTAATGCATAATAAGTATGAAGTCCTTGGGTTGTGCAAACAGTTAATGCGCTTGGCTGCTAACCGAAAGGTTGGAGGTTTGAGTTCACCCAGAGGCACCTCAGAAGAAAGAACTGGTGATCTACTTTGGAAAAATCAGCCATTGAAAACCCTGTGGAGCACAGTTCTACTCTGACACAAATGGGGTCACCATAAGTCAGAAATGACTCAACAGTAACGGGTTTTCTGTTTTTTTTTTAAAATGCTTTAGTATAGTTGGAAAATGTCAAAAAGAGTGAAAGCCAAGTCCTCATTTTCAATGCATTGCTTTGAGGAGAAAAGGAAGGAACTAAGAGAAGGTGGGTATATATCATGACTAATATTGAATGCTAATGTTATTTACTTTCCTTTGGACCTTACCAGCTCAGTGTAAATCCAGTAGAGTAGAATCCAGGAAGCATATTACTAATGATGTGGTATTTATTTTCCATGAAGAAATGATATTCCTAATTCTGGAATTAAAAAAAAAAAGATACAAAACTTTTTCCTTCATATGATGTGACATAGGAGATAGAAGATAATTTTAGAAAACATCACTTACAGCAATTTCCGAGGCCAACTCTTCGAACAGGGATTGGACTGGACTGTGGAACATAAAGTGATAAAGGGATACATAAAGTGAGGACTGTGCCTCTTAGCTCAAGTAGATACAGGAGACTAAACGGGCAGCTTCTGTCCGGAGGTGGGATGGGAAGGCAGAGAGGGTTGGGAGCTGGCTGAATGGACATGGGGAATCAGGGTGGAAAGAAGGGGTGTGCTGTCACAGTATGGGGAGAGCAATTAGGGTCACATAACAATGTATGTATGAATTTTTGTATGGGAAAAAATAAAAAAAGGAAACATCACTTAAAACTCCGGGAAACAAAATGCCTTGAGAAGGTTTAAGAGGTTGTGTTGGTGGTTCAAGGCAAAATTCAGAAAATTCAGTATTTAGAAATTTTAGTTTATAAAACAAATGAAAAGAAATCTTCTCTAGTGTTT
Source organism: Trichechus manatus latirostris (assembly GCF_000243295.1). Lineage (NCBI taxonomy): Eukaryota > Metazoa > Chordata > Mammalia > Sirenia > Trichechidae > Trichechus > Trichechus manatus. The sequence continues at coordinate 10,445,048 of NW_004443970.1, forward strand.
CTTTAAATGGTGCTTCCTCCTGGTGTCCTTAGAGCCCCTTGGTGGCACAAACGGTTAAGCACTGGACTACTAGGCAAAAGGTTGGCGGTTCAAACACACTCAGAGGTGCTTTGGAGGGCATGTCTGGCCATCCGCTTCTGAGAGGTCTTGAAAACCCTATGGAGCACAATTCTACTCTGCACACATGGGGTCGCCGTGAGTCAAAATCGACTTGATGGCAACTAATAACAACAGCCTGGTGTTTTTATAATTCAATTTTAGTTATTCCAGTTGCTTTATATTGGTATTTTTGGGAGGTGTTGACTTACATAATGTGAGGCACACTCGTGTCCAGTAGGACTGTTCGAGAGCAATTGTCTTTCTTTTTGATGATTCAGCTTTGTAACAACAAACACAAAGTTAAAAATAAAGAAGTCCTTATGTACTCCGATATCCCTGTGGATGTAAAAAAGTACTTCAGAGAAAAGTAATACATCCCTCTTACAGAGTGTACGACTCATTCTGCAACAAGGTAATGGAAGGAGAAATTTCTTCCGCACCCTAAATGTCTGCCTTGAGTTATGAGTATCACTAACACTAGTCATAACTGCAGATAGAACTTACTTGTATGAAAATATAATTCTGTTAAAAAATAGGGCTCACCAAGCTACTTGGGAAAATAGTATCTACAGCAGTGAATTCCAAACATTAATTGTGTTATGTTAAAAGCACTTCCTCAACACATTTAATTTTTTCTCTCTTTAATTTCATGGAGTGTTTCCTTGGTCTTGCCTTGTGGCACCAGTTAACTAAGAGTATTCATATGGCATATTCATGACCTTCATTTACTAATTATTTCATGCATACTTTTTACCTTTCTTGATACTTCTCTATTTTCCCAATAAAGTAACTCTCATCTCAGGACAAACTAGGACTTTTTTCAAATGGGTAAGTTTTGTTACTTCTGATCTCTTTACTTCTCTGCTCCCAATCCGTTTTTTTGAATCTGGAATGACCTCTCTGTTCCTCTCCATCCATGAGAATAGTATTCATCTTTGAAGAAGTTGTTCATATCCTACCTTGTCTGGGAAGATCTTCAGACTTTCTTGGCTGAGTCATTAATTTGGCATAGCCAGCGATACTTAATTATCTCTTGTGTTTATAAACCCACCAACCAGATTGCAGGTTCTTGAGAGCAAGGATTCAGTGGCTTCCCAAATCACATCCTATGCCTAATCAGTATTTGTTGTTTGATTAACTCAAAGACTGTTCTGACAATAGCATAGTCAAAGATAGGTCATAAGTGGATTTAAGTCATAGCCTGATGTTATGGATTGAATTGTGTTCTCTCAAAATGTGTTGCAAATCCTAACCCCTATACCTGTGGATGTTAATCTCATTTAGGAATAGAATTCTCTTTGTTATGTTAATGAGCCCATATCACTGTTCAGATTCAGCACAGAAGAGAGGAAACACACATAGGGTGAGATAGATGGCACACCATATGAAGATTGCCAAGGAATTGAGGAATTAAAGCTGAAAAGAGCCAACAGAGACAGAAAGCCTTCCTCTAGAGCCAGTGCCCTGAATTTGGACTTCTAGCCTCCTAAACTGTGAGGGAGAAAAAAAATTCTGTTCATTACAGCCACTCGTAGTATTTCTGCTATAGCAGCACTAAGACATCTACTAATATTTCCTGTGTATTTTTCAGGGCTTTACAAAATGCCTTATATAGTTTATTGGCACTTTGGAAATGCCACACTCAGAACAGGCCTTCTCATGAAGGTGTCCATTGGTACGATTATAGCTTTCTCTGAAGAAACTATCACTGACTCCTAAACAATCAAACAAACAAACAAAAAAAACCCAAAGCAGTCCCCTTCGAGTTAATTCTGACTCATGGCTCCACACGTCTGTCAGAGTGGAACTGTGCTCCATAGGGTTTTTCAATGGCTGATATTTTGAAAGTAGATTGCCAGGCCTTTCTTCCCAGGCATCTCTGGGTGGACTTGAACCGCCAACCTGTTAGCAGTGGAGTGCTTAGCCACTTGTGCCACCCAGGGACTCCTCTTAACCAATCTAGACCCACAAAAAATTAAAAAAAAAAAAACCCAAACCAAACCCATTGCCATCGAGTTGATTCCAGTTCATAGCGATCCTATAGAACAGAATAGAACTGCTCCATAGGGTTTCTAAGGCTGTAATCTTCACAGAAGCAGACTGCCACATCTTTTCCTCATAGAGCTGCTGGTGGGTTTGAACCTCTGACCTTTCCGTTCGCAGATGAGCGCTTAAACACTGCACCACCAGGACTCATTACACAAAAATACAGCAGGGTACAAATGTTTACTCTGCCTTTTCCCATGCTCCTTTTGATCCTGGATTGCTCAATTTGATTAATTCTTTTTTATTCTTTCTGGTCCTACTATAACTTCAAGCTGAAGAGTTTTAAGTATTTTCACAGCAGGTCTCAGAGACCTTACAAATATCACGTCTAATCTCACCATTTCACAGGTCAACAAATGGAGGTGCACACACACGCACACACACATACACACAATAGTAACATGCCCAGGCTGGGCCTCCCACCAGGCTCCCTACCACCATCCTAGGCCAGTGCTTTTTCACTGTACACGTGGCCTCCTGTCATTAGCTGCTTGCAGTTTTCTATTTACTGTACTTCATTTGACAAATCATTAAAAATAGATAGCACAACACTGGCCTCAGAACTAATCTTTGAGCAACCCCATTATTTTCAGCTTCCCATGTGGAGAATTGGCTATTTATTCCACTGCTTTGTTTCCTCTCGGTTAAGAAGCCTTTAATCATGACAGAACTTTACCTTTCACCCGGTAGTTACCGACCTGCCTGGCCGGCTTTAATAGCCTCCTATGAGAGAGACCTTCTCAACAGGCTTTAGAAAGTCTAAATAAATTATGCCCACAGATTCCTTTTTATCTGCTGTTTTTAGCACACAATTTTCCCCAAACAAAAAACCAGGCCAGAGTGCACATTCCTCTTGGTAGGTGCTTTGAAATGCCTTTCTATTGCATTTATTCTTTTCTCGTGTTTGGGTAAAGACGTACCAGTCTGAGTACTTATTTTTTTAGCAACAGCCCTTTTGGGGTTTGTTGTCTCCTCTTCTTGCTTAAGTCCTCCTAAGACTCGGCTTCTCAAAGTCACCTGTTTTGAAGCCCGTTGGGACCTTCCTTCTCCCATCCTCTCTCCTTCAGCCCCCAGAGCAAGTGGGACCTCTGCTTTCTTCAGCTCCATGGTTCCCTCCACAAGTTTTATCATGGACCTGCAACATGTTATAGCATTCCTTTATTTATATTTCATACCGTCGGACTGGTCACACCAGCACAGTGTCTGGCAAACAGAGAGCACTTGAGAGAAATCTGAATGAATGAATGAATGTTGTATCCCCAGTAGCTAACATAGGACTGGAATACAGCAATAATTCAGTAAACGTTTGTCAATTGATACACGAATGAACAAAGAGTGAATAGCTTTGGCTTGTGCTGTTATTTGTTGTTAGTTGCTGTCGAGTTGGCGCCGACTCATGCCGACTTTGTGTATAACAGAATGAAACCCTACCTGGCCCTGGGCCATCTTCATGATCATTGGTATGTCTGAGTTCATTGTTGCAGCTATTGTGGCAATCCATTTCATACAGGTTTTCCTTCATTTTAGTTGGCCCTCTACTTTACCAAATGTGATGTCCTTTTTTAGTGATTGGTCTTTCCTGATGATGTGTCCAAAGTAAGCGAGCTGAAGTCTTGCCATCCTTGCTTCTAAGAAGCATTCTAGATGTATTTCTTCTAAGACTGATTTGTTCGTCCTCCTGGCATGAATATAGGCTTGGGTAGCTGTGATTAAAAGTAGCATGCTCCTCAGCTAGCTGAGTGACCATGGATAAGCTACTTACTTACTCTTTTAAGCCTCATTTTCCTCATTGTATAATAGGGATAATAATACAGGTAGTCCTTGACTTTTGACATATTCAACTTACCACGAACCACACTTAGGACAGTCTTTTTTTTTTTTAATTCATCTTTTCGCTAGTAATAATGTACGACATACAGTGTTGCAGCTCATAATTTGCTGCTGTTATCATTCTCATGCCAACCCCTAAAGACAAATAAAGATCAGATTTATAAAGAT
>NW_004443970.1:10449290-10473651 GCF_000243295.1 Trichechus manatus latirostris
AAACGGAACTCCATCCTCAGTCGAGGACTACCCATATTACCTACCTCATAGGGTGATGGTGAAGATCAATCCACATAAAGTGCTTAGAACAGTGCCTGGTAGGTAGGAAGTTCTCAGTTACAGTTTGATATTATGATCATTATTTTTATTTTTATTTGTGAATCAAAATGAAATAACTTTTCTTTTCCACCTCTTCTCCATACACAGCAGAAATAAATGTGGATATTACTTTGGTAAAGAACCACTGGCGTAGGGTCAGTGGCATGTGAAACCTTGGCATGAGCAGAGCTAGTCAGTGAAGACTTAGTTCAGTGACATATCTCATATCCCAGGTGTACTTCTGAATGTTCAGCAGCCTGTGTAGAACCAATTCCTCTTGGACTGAATTTTAGATGTTTAGAGCCCAACTCCATAAAACACCACCATTTGCATTTTTGCATATCAAAGACAGCCATTTTCTTCAAGTGGCTAAACCTGGCATAGCAGATACATAGCTCCAACTCTTTCCCCACCTCCCAACTCCAGTGCCCGTAGCAGACATTGAAAATCCATTATGGCACTCTTTTCCACTGAGCCTGAGTGGGTTCAGCATTTTTTCAACACAAAACCAAAGAAACCAAACCTGTTGCCATTGAGTACATTCTGACTCATGGAGACCCTATGTGTTACAGAGCAGAACTGCTCTATATGGTTTTCTTGGCTGTAATCTTTGTAGAAGGAGGTCTCCAGGCCTTTCTTCCATGGTACTGGGTGGGTCAAACCACCAACCTTTAGGTTTGTTGTTGTTGGGTGCTGTTGAGTCAATTCTTACTGACGGTGACCCCATGTGACATAGTAGATGAACAGAAACCGTTTGCGCCACCCAAGGACTTTGTTCCAGGAAACTATAATTATTCAGAAATAAGAACAAGGTATCAATGTAACCTATAGCCTGCTTATCATCTCTGTGCTTGACCCTATAAGTCAGTTAAAAGAGAAGACCAGAGATTAAGGCAGTGGTGCGAAGGCCTTCCTGATGTCCGAGGTTTGGATCTTTGGTTTCTGTTCTTTCCTTAACATTTGTAGGCATCGATTGTTTTTTCTATAAAATGGAGCCAAAGCCTCCTGGCAGGAAAAGAATGCCAGAAGAGCTGTTAATTATCCTTCCTGGCTTCTTAGACAGTGGAAAGCAGATAGTTTTAAGACTGTAGACATGCTGTCCACGTCATCATAATCTAAGTTAGTAGAGATTATTTTGTCCACTGCTCTGGATTTCTAAGACAAATTTTGAGCTCTTGGCATATTCAACAGTAACCAATTTAATAAGTTAAGCTTTGTTTCCAGGTGATGGGCAGAACACATTTGTTTTTCCTTTGAAAAGTAAAAATAAATAAGAAAATGTAGTAAGTACTGTAACAGAAACTTTATTACCACCACCCAGAATTAATAATTGTTAAGATTTTGTCCTATTTACCTCAAAACTTTTTTTAAATCAAAGAAATAGATCTTCACAGCTAAAGTTGAAATACTTACTAATCCTCTACCTAATTCCACATCCCTCCCAATCTTTCCAGAGACATGCCATATTATGAATTTATTATATATCTTACAAGTGTATCTTTTACTCTTTTATTTCTACAGATATGAATCCATGAAAAATGTATTCTTTTGTTTTAGGTGTTATTTTAAATTTTTTACATATGTTTTATCATGCAGTTTGTATCCACCTGTCAACTTGCTTTTTTCACTCAGTGTTACGATTTTGAACTCTAAGTTGATACATATATAATTAATCAAAAGTTAAAAACTTCTTTATAATATTCCATTGTCTAAATCCTGACTTTTATTTATCCATTCCCCTATTTATGGACATTTGTGTTGTGTCCAGTTTTTCACCTTTACAAATAATCTTGAAGTGAACAATCTTGTGTGTTTCTCCTAAAGTTTTTTTAGCTATATGCCCCACGGTGGAATCGGTGTTTCATTGGGCACACATTTTAAACTTTACTAAATAATGTAAGTATTCTCTAAAGCTGATGGTACCAGTTGACACTCTCGCTAGAAGTGTGTAAGAATTTCCATCTCCACGCATTCTCAGATGGGCTGGGTTAAAGCTACCTTCTCTTGCTTGTCTTTGGATCAATGAGCCAACTGAGTTATGATAAACTTCCTGGACATTTTTCAGTATGGAGATCATTCCACCATAGAAACTGGGTAAACTTTCCAACCATGATAGAATTTAACTAGCCTTCCAGTTTGCCATAATATGAAGCCTTTTAACTGGCAAATGATAAGGTTATAAGGAATCAGAGATTACAGGGATTTTGTGTTCTGGATTCTCTGGTGAATGCCTCCTGCTTTGGCTGGAATATGGCAAATACCTTCCTTCACTGTTTGTTTCACTGACTCATGGCTGCCTTTGATGTCTCAATCTGAGCTTGGCTTCCCTTTCGCATAACATGATTTTCCCTCTCTTTCCTTTACTGCTTTATTCTCCAGTGTGAAAACTGATGCAAATACATTATTTAGTTTCCCTGCAATCTCCTTATCCTTTTGAATATCTCCTTTGTGTGCTGCTTGTCTAGCTGATTCACTGATCCCTTTGTAGCAGTCTTATTTCTGATGTACTTAAATAATTTAATATTATTTGTTGTATTATCATTGGCTGTTTGTTTTCAAACACCATTTTTAATCCCTTCTAATCTACACTTTACATCTCACCTGCTAAAGTTTATTCTTGTGTAAGCCTCACACCGGAATAGATTTCAATTTTTTGGAAGATCCTTTTCTTTGGTCTCAGTAAGCTCCTGAACCTTGCTGGGTAACCAGCTAGATTTGCTTTTTGCCACTCTTTGGCTCACTTTTAAATTTTTGTTCTGGTGTGACTTTTGTTCTGATTTATGGATTTAAAATTTGTAATCTTTCTTTTTCAGGACATTTTTCATGAATAGAATTACTGGAAAAATGTTATAAATCGTTTCATCGTGAGATGAAGCAGTCAACAACAAGAAAAAACTTGTAGAAAGCTTATTTCCTTTGTTTTAACAAATCCCTGCATTTTGCAGTACTGGTTAGGTTCTAGTAACCAAGTAGGGACAGAGGTCAACTAGTGGGTCAGTAACTGTAAACTTACTTTTTGTTAGTAGATAGAAGCCCATTTTTGTGGTTGGATTTGTAGAAATAAGACAGAGAAAAGCAGCACAGCAAAGCTGATTTTCTGATAAGTGAGGAAACTGAACAGCTCCTTCTCTATTATTTTTTGTTGCTTCCTTTCCTCTACCAAAAAACCAAGCGCATTGCCATTGAGTCGATTCTGACTCATAGCAACCCTATAGAACAGAGGAGAACTGTCCCGAAAGGTTTCCAAGGAGCAACTGGTGGATTTGAACTGCTGACCTTTTGGTTAGCAGCTGAGCTCTTAACCACTATGCAACCAGGGCTCCTTTTCCTCTACAGAGCCTCTGGAGTGGCCCCGGGCTCATTCCTTCCTCTCTGTTTTCGTATTACATGTAGGTAATTCCATCCAATACATATATTTTTTAAAGCCTTCCCTGATCTCAGTTCTTCTTTTTCTCTCTTTAAGAAAAAAAAAAAAAATTATTATGTTTTAGGGGAAAGTTTACAGTGCAAATTAATTTCTCACTCAAAAATTTATACACAAATAGTTTTCTGACATTGGTTGCAGTCCCCACAATATGTCAGCGCTCTCCCCGTTTCCCTTTCCACCTTAATTTCTCCATGTCCATTTGTCCAGTTTTCCTGTCCCTTCCTACCTTCTTGTCTTTGCTTTGGGCAGGTGTTCCCCATTTGGTCTCGTATACTTGATTGAACTAAGAAGCATGTTCCCCATGTGTGTTATTGCTTGTTTTACAGGCCTGTCTAATCTTTGGCCGAAAGGTGGATTTTGGGAATGGCTTTAGTTCTGAGTTAGCAGGGTGTCTGGGGGCTATAGTGTCAGGGGTTCCTCCAGTCTCTGTCAGACCAGTAAGTCTAGTCTTTTTGTTTGTGAGCTAGAATTTTGTTCTACATTTTTCTCCCGCTCTAAGACCCTCTATTGTGATCCCTGTCAGAAAGGTCGCTATCCAGTATTTTTAATTACACATTTGTTGGACATTTTAATATTATCCCATAGTTTTTTGAGGCTCTGCTTGTTTTTTTTCAATGTTTTTGTCTCTGTTCTTCAGATTGTATAACTATTAATCTATATTCAAGTTCATTTAATCCTTCTTCTGTCATTTCTGTTCTGCTGTTAAGCCCATCCAACAAGTTTTTTTTTAAAGTATTTCAGATATTGTATTTTTTTTAGCTAGAATTTCCATTGGTTCTTTTTTGTAGTGTTTATTTTTTCTGTGAGATAGTTTATATTCTCAGTCATTGGAAACATATTTTCTTTTACCTTATTAGAGCCAAGTTCTAATAGTTGCTCTAACATCCTAGTCGGTTAATTTCAACATCTGGGCCACCTTGTAGTTGATCTCTATTGGTTGTCTTTTCTCTTGAGACTGAGTCACACTTTCCTAGATTTTTTTGCATGTTGATTAATTTTGGATTGTATGAGAGACATTGTGAATTTTATGTTGTGGAGATTCTGGATTCTGTTATAGTCCTCAAAGAGTGTTGATATTTTTGTTTTAGTAGGCAGTTACCTTCGTTGGACTCAAACTGAAAAGTCTCATCTATTTTGGGCCAGCTGAGATCTCCCTTCAGTTCTTTTATCCTTAGTTGAGCTGCTTGCAGTATGCCCCATGCAATTATGGTTCAGGAATCAGCAAAGATTTGGACTGAGTTTATACACAGAATTTAGGGTTCCCTCTCTTGCTCTCTCCTTTCCAGGATTCTTGTCCCCTACTTCCTGGTAGCTATGGTTGCTCCAAATTCTGTCCTCTGATTCTTCAGAAAGAGGATTATTTTTTTCTAAATACCCTAAAAACCATGAAGATGGGAAACTCGCTTGTCACAATATCTTTTTACCAATATTTATTTCTCTCCAAAATTTGCCTACTTCTATTACTTTCCAGAGCCTTCAAGTAGTTGTTTCTGATATTTTGTCCAGAGTTCATACTTGTTATCTGTAGGAGGCCAAATCTGTTTTCAGCCATACCAGAAGTGGAACTCCTCAGCCTCATGTTTTTAAACACTATCTCTATGCTTGTGAATTCCACATTTTCATCTCCAGCCTTGAATATACTCTCTTGAGCTCCATGCATATATAGTCAGTGGCCTACTCATTATCTCCATTTGGATATCTAATGGGCGTCTCAAACTCAATATGTCTTTAAAATGAAATTTTTTATTTCACATGCAAAATATATCCCTTTCCCCTTCAGTCTCAATAAGTGGAATACCATTGTCCTAGATATTAGAGTCGCCTTGAGACCCTTTTTGTCAATACTTCTCCCCATTCAGTCTACAGCAAATCCTATTGGCTTTACATGCAACATATCCTTTGAATTCATCCACTTCTTTCCATTTCTAATATTACCACCTTCATCTGAGCCATTATTATCTCTTTCCTTGATGGTCAGTATTGGTCTTCCTTTCATCTACTCCACACTTCCTGTGGCAGCCAGAGTGTTCTTCAAATATAATTCAGATTATGTGATTTTCTGGCTAAAAATCCTTCAGTGATTTAAATTCATTGCTCTTAGAATAGAATCTTTTTTTTTTTTTTTTAAACCACAGTCCACATAGCCATCTGTGATTTGCTTCCTGTCCACCTCTCCAACCATGTCTTGGCTACTGTCTTCACCAGGCTTCAGCCATGCTGTCCTCTTTTCTGTTTCTTGAACACGTCTCAATCTTTCTGGGGTCTGGAGTTTTGTACTTGCAGTTCTTTTTATCTGGAATGCTCTCCCTAACCCCTTCACATGGCTAACTCCTTTTCCTCCTGCTTAAATTCAAATAGCACCTCCTCAAAGCAACGTTTTCTGACCAATACGTACAATGACTACTGTCTCATCACTTTATTTTCCTCAAGGCACATGTCAAAACTGTATTTATTTTGCTTATTTATTTGTGATCCTTTTTTTCCTCCTATACTAGAGTGTAAGCTCCATGGCAGCTGGATACTTTTTGTCTTGATTGCTGGTTTTCCTCAGTGTTTGACACAGCATCTGGCATATACGAGGTACTCAGTAATATTTTCCACCACTTGTCTGTCATTTTTTCATACTGTGGTGGCTTGCATGTTGCTGTGATACTGGAAGCTATGCCACTGGTATTTCAAATACCAGCAGAGTCACCCATGGTGGACAGGTTTCAGCAGAGCTTCCAAACTAAGACAGACTAGAAGGAGGACCTGGCGATTTCTCAAAAAAAAAAAAAAAATTAGCCAGTGAAAACCTTATGGATAGAAGTGGAACATTGTCTGATATTGTGCTGGAAATGGAATGCTTGAAGATTGATATCCTAAGCATTAGTGAACTGAAATGGACTGGTATTGGCCATTTTAAATCAGACAATCATAGAGTCTACTATGGTTGGGAATGCCAAATTGAAGAGTAATGGTGTTATATTCATTATCAAAAAGAACATTTTAAGATCTGTCCTGAAGTACAATGCTGTCAATGATAGGATAATATTCACATGCCTACATGGAAGACTGGTTAATAAGATGGTGATTCAAATTTACATGCCAACCACTAATGCCAAAGATGAAGAAATTGAAGATTTTCACCAACTTCTGCAGTCTGATATTGATCAAGTATGCAGTCAAGATGCATTGATAATTACTTGTGATTGAAATGTGAAAGTTGGAAACAAAAAAGAAGGATCAGTAGTGGGAAAAATATGTCTTTGGCCATCAAAACAACGTCGGAGATCCCGTGATAGAATTTTGCAAGATCAGCAATGTATTCATCAGAAATACCTTTTTTCAATAACATAAATGATGACTGTACAGGTGGACTTTGCCAGATGGAATACACAGGAATCAAATCAACTACATCAGTGGAAAGAGATGATGGAGAAGCTCAGTATCATCAGTCAGAACAAATCCAGGGCAGACTGTGGAGCAGACCATCAATTGCTCATATGTAAGTTCAAGTTGAAGCTAAAGAAGATTAAAACAAGTCCACAAGAGCCAAAATACCACATTGAGTATACCCCACATGAATTTAGATACCATCTGAAGAATAGATTTGATGCATTGAACACTAATGAACAAAGATCAGAAGAGTTGTGGGATGACATCAAGGACATCATACATGAAGAAAGCAAAAGGTCATTAAAAAGACAAGAAAGAAAGAAAAGACCAAAATGAATGTCAGAAGAGATTCTGAAACTTGCTCTTGAACACAGAGTACCTAAAGCAAATGGAAGAAATGATGAAGTAAAAGAGCTGAACACAGAAGATTTCAAATGGTGGTTTGAGAAGACAAAGTAAAGTATTATAATGAAATGTGCAAAGACTTTGAGTTAGAAAACCAAAAGGAAAGAACACACTCAGCATTTCTCAAGCTGAAAGAACTGAAGGAAAAATTCAAGCCTCAAGTTGCAATATTGAAGGATTCTATGGGCAAAACATTGAATGATGCAGGAAGCATCAAAAGAAGATTGAAGGAACACACAGAGTCACTGTACCAAAAATTTTATTGGTTGACATTCAGCTATTTCAGGAGGTAACATATGATCAAGAACCAATGGTACTGAAAGAAGAAATCCAGGCTGCACTGAAGGCATTGGCAAAAAACAAAGCTCCAGGAATTGACAGAATATCAATTGAGATGTCTCAACAAATGGATGCAGTGCTGGAGGTGTTCACTCATCAATGCCAAGAAATTTGAAAGACAGACAGCTACCTGACCAGCCGATTGGAAGAGATCCCTATTTGTGCCCATTTCAAAGAAAGCTGATCCCACAGAACGCAGAAATTTTTAATTATATTGAGGAATTTCCCTTCTATTCCTATTTTATTGAGAGTTTTTATCACGAATGGGTGTTGGACTTTGTCAAATGCCTTTTCTGCATTGATTGATAAGATCATGTGGTTCTTGTCTTTTGTTTTATTTATGTGATGGATTACATTGATTGTTTTTCTAGTGTTGAACCATCCCTGCATACCTGGTATGAATTCCACTTGGTCATGGTGAATTATTTTTTTGCTATGTTGCTGAGTTCTATTGGCTAAAATTTTGTTGAGGATTTTTGTGTCAATGTTCATGAGGGATATCGGTCTGTAATTTTCTTTTTCGAATGCGGAAATTTTTGAACAATATCATTAATATCACACGCAGGTAAAATTTTGCTGAAGATCATTCAAAAACAGTTGCAGCAGTACATCAGCAGGTAACTGCTAGAAATTCAAGCTAGATTGAGAAGAGGATGTGAAATGAGGGATGTCATTGCTGATGTCAGATAGATCTTGGCTGAAATCAGAGAATACCAGAAAGATGTTTACTTGTGTTTTATTGACTATGCAAAGGCATTCGACTGTGTGGATCATAACAAATTATGGATAACCTTTCAAAGAAGGGGAATTCCAGAACACTTGTGCTCATAGAACCTGTATATAGACCAAGAGGCAGTGGTTTGAACAGAACAAGGGGATACTGCATGGTTTAAAGTCAAGAAAGGTGTGTAGTATCCTTACACCATACTTATCAATCTTTATGCTGAGTGAATAATCTGAGAAGCTGGACTATATGAAGAGGAGCATGGCATCAGGATTGGAGGAAGACTCATTAACAACCTGCGTTATACAGATGACACAACCTCACTTGCTGAAAGTGAAGAGGATTTGAAGCACTTAGTGATGGAGATCAAAGACCACAGCCTTCAGTATGGATTACACTCAACATAAAGAAAACAAAAATCCTCACAACTGAACCAATAAGCAACATCATGATAAACGGAGAAAAAATTCAAGTCGTCAAGGATTTCATTTTACTTGGATCCACAATGAACACCCATGGAAGCAGCAGTCAAGAAATCAAAGACATATTGCGTTGGGCAAATCTGTTGCAAAAGACCTCTTTAAAGTGTTAAAGAGCAAAGATATCACTTTGAGGACTAAAATGTATCTTAACCAAGCCATGGTATTTCCAATTGCCTCATGTGCACCTGAAAGCTGGACAATGAATAAGAAAGACAGAAGAACTGATGCATTTGAATTATGGTGTTGGTGAAGAATATTGAATATACTGTAGACTGCCAGGTGGTGTAGTGGTTAAGAGCTATGGCTGCTAACCAAAAGGTCGGCAGTTCGAATTCACCAGGTGCTCCGTGGAAACTCTATGGGGCAGTTCTGCTCTGTCCTATAGGGTCACTATGAGTTGGAATTGGTTCGATGGCAACAGGTTTTTTTATGCCAGAAGAACGAACAAATCTGTCTTGGAAGAAGTACGGCCAGAATGTTCCTTGGAAGAGAGGATGGCGAGACTTGGTCTCACTTACTTTGGACATGTTCTCAGGAGGGACCTGTACCTGGAGAAGAACAATTATGCTTGGTAAAGTAGAGTGTCAGTGAAAAAGAGGAAGACCCTCAATGGGATGGATCGCCACAGTGGGCTCAAACTTAGCAACGATTGTCAGGATGCAAAGGCCTGGGCAGAGTTTTGTTCTGTTGTACATAAAATCCATTGCCAGGGAGTTGATTTCAACTCATAGCTCCCCTATAGAATGGAGTAGAACTGCCCCATAGGGTTTCCAAGGCTGTAATCTTTACAGAAGCTGACCGCGTCAAGTTTCTCCCCTGGAGCAGCTGGTGGGTTCGAACCTTGTGGTTAGCAGCTGAGCACTTAACCACTGTGTCACCATGGCTCATCTGTTGTTCATGGGTTCACATGAGTCGGAAACCATTAGACGCCGCTTAACAACAACAATGGTAATATTTGAATGAATGAAACCAGGAGTGCTGAGCTATTTCTTTCTTTAATATACAAATTTCTAACTATTCTAAGCCTTATGTTCCCTTTTTAACATCTCTTGCTCAGAGGTTGAAAATAAATCACTGATATGAGTTTGATTTTCTCCATTTGTAACAGTGTTCTTGGAATTTTTACCCTTACCCCTATTATTAGTTAGCTGCATGATCCTGAGTAAGTCTCCTATCTTTTGGGGGCCCAGTTTTTTCACCTGTGAAATGAGGAGATAAAATGAGAATGAGAATCAGTGGCTTACAGTTTTTTTAAGCAGTCGGAAACCCTCCTCCCTTTTATTTCAAATGAAGTCTTATGCAGAACCTCAGACAGCTCCCATTTCAAGCAAAGTAGAAAGTCTGAGGAATGTGTGAGTGGTGCAAATGGTTAATATACTCAGCTGCTAATCAAAAGGTTAGAGGTCTAAGTCCACTCAGAGGCACCACAGAAGAAAGGCCTGGCAGTTGACTTCTGAAAAATCAGCCATTGAAAACCCTATGGAGCACAATTCTACTCTGACACAATGGAGTTGGAATCAACTAGACGACAATGGGTACTAGATTGGGAAGCCTGCAGTTCTTCCCCTGAGACACCTCTGCAGAGTGTGAGGTCCCAGAATGCAGCCCAAAAAAGCTTTGAAGTTTGAGGCCCAGCAGTCTCTGGCTCTCTAACAAGATCAAGCAGCTTCAATAACATCAGTTTTCGGAGATGAACTCTAGGTAAATAAACCCCATACTTTCCACTGAGGTAACAAGTATAATTAATCCCTCTGTACTATATACATCAGAAAATATTTGCTCTTGTTAAAGAATAAGGTAAAAAGCATACGACTCCAAGACCAGCAAACTAAATACAAGTTAGCCTGATTTCAGTGCACCTCTGAGAACACATGCTTTTTTTTGTTGGTGTTTGTCTTTCCTTTTTCTCCTGCGGGAATCATCCTACTGTTAATTGGGAAAGGTAGGGAATTTGGGCCTCGCAGCTCTGGAGCAAGGATCTGTGTCCCTACCCACACTCCTAAGGATGAAGTAGGGGATATCGCTGCTGTAGTATTGTCTTGGGTATTCATTAAAACAGGTAGGGCAGGTTAGTGGAAAGAGCCAGGACTGGGCATGAGGGTGGGCTCAGGAATCAGCTGGGACTCTTCTCACTGCTAATTAATGGCTCAAACCCACTTCGACTTCTGAACCAACCCCTCTGCTGGTATGAAATCAAGACTTTTCTTTTTATATACCTGTGCTCCTCAGAGAATCTGCCCTTACAAATCCATGGTAGCTTTGTAGTCTTTTAAGTGTTTCACAATGACTCTCTACTCTCCTGACCTTTATATATATATATATATATACATATATATATAGTAACAGTAGAAGTATTTATTGTAATCCAATTAGGGCTCAGAAACTTTGGAGTTCATCAGCCTCTGAGAGTGGTCAAAATGAAGCATTAGAAAAAACAGAAACATTTGTTAACAGGACATTACAAAATAAAATTGGTGATATAAGCTTAAATGGCCAAAGTTCTCCAAAAGAGATTTTTTTTCCTCTATTTTTGATGTTACCTATGTCTTTTATTTTTATTGTGGTAAAATATATGTAAAAAAAAAATCAGCCAATGCAACATTTTTTACATGTACAATTCAGTGACATTGATTTGCATAGCATGATGAGCTTAATCAATCTCTGGATTCTTTTGAACCATTTCCAGTAGCAAAATAGAAGTGTTTCACCTTCTTCTTTGCCTCCCCTTATTCAGGGAGAGTGTAAACTCCTGGAGGCAAAGGGTGATTTAGAATTGCCTCAAGATGTCAAGAATGCCTAATATAACGTCAGGCTTACAGCATGTGGTTTTGACATTATTCAACTCAAACAAATGTTTAAAAAAGCATATTTTCCTCCTCACACAAATTAATACATATTTATTGTAGAAAATTTAGTATAAGCAGAAAGGAAGAAGTGTATCGCACGTGTCAGCCAAGGAGAGCTGCCTCAAATGTCTTGATAGATTGGCTGGAACTCGCATGACATAGTTAATGGAAATCAGACACCCTTTTTAGCACTTTTAGATGCTTTGTGAGTCTCTAGAGGCTTTGTGGCCACGTGGTCCCCTCTGGCTCCAAACCACTGCCTCTGGAGGTGATGATGCCTCATGGGTGTCCTCCTACTTTGGACTACATAGACACGGAAGTGAACCTCTTTTTCCTTGACTCAATTTCGTCTCCACTTAAAACCCACAACTACACATACAAGGTATTTGTATACGTGGCAAACATTACTCAAGGTTTGGGGAGACAGAGGAGCCTTAAGTCAGAATAAAACAACCTTGAATTGAATATTAGACATCCCTATTCTTAAAGGAGGAGCCCTGGTGGTGCAGTGGTTAAACACTCAGCTCCTAACAGAAAGGTTGGTGATTCCGAACCCACCAGCTTCTCTGAGGGAGAAAGATGTAGCAGTCTGCTTCTGTAAAGATTACAGCTTTGGAAATCCTATGGGGCAGTTCTCCTCTGTCCTATATGGTTTCTGTGAGTCGGAATCAACTTGATGGCAACAGGCTTGGTTTTGATTTAAGTTCTTAAAAGCCATTCGACAGTCTTGCCATATTGCTTGGCTGTTCATTTCTTTCTTCTCTACCCACCCCGCTTTTCTCTTCCCTATTCACAAATTCCTAATTTTTTTTTTTATTTTTTTTTATTGTGCTTTAGGTGAAAGTTTACAGAGTAAATTAGTTTCTCATTAAAACAATTAATACACAAATTGTTTTGTGACATTGGTTGCCAACCCTGCAATGTGTCAACACTCTCCGGTTCTCCACCCCAGGTTCCCCATTTCCGTTCATCCAGTTTTCTTGTCCCATCCTGCCTTCTTGTCTTAGCTTTTGGGCAGGGGTGCCCGTTTAGTCTCGTATACGTGATTGAACTATGAAGCATGTTCCTCAAGTGTGTTATTGTTTGTTTTATAGGCCTGTCTAATCTTTGGCTGAAGGGTGAACTTCGGGAGTGACTTCAGTTCTGAGTTAGCAGAGTGTCCGGGGGCCATACTCTTGGGTTTTCTCCAGTGTTTGTCAGACCAGTAAGTCTGATCTTTTTTTTTTTTTGTGAGTTTGAATTTTTTCTTCCACTCTGTCCAGGACCCTCTCTTGTGATCCCTGTCAAAGTGATGGGTGGTGGTAGTTGGGCACTATCTAGTTCTTCTGGGCTCAGGCTGTTGTTTTTTTTTTTTTTTTTTCCCACTACAGAATGTGTTCGGCTAACTCTTTTGATTTTTTTTTTAATTGTATTTTAGATGAAGGTTCACAGAACAAGTAGTTTCTCATTAAACGGTTAGTACACATATTGTTTTATGACAGTGGTTAACAACCCCACGACATGTCAATGCTCTCCCTTCTCGACCTTGGGTTCCCTATTATCAGCTTTCCTGTCCCCTCCTGCCTTCTAGTCCTTGTCTCTGGGCTGTTGTGCTCCATTAGTCTCATTTTGTTTTATGGGGCCATCTAATCTTTGGCTGAAGGGTGAACCTCAGGAATGACTTCATTATGAGCTAAAAGGATGTCTGGGGGCCATACTCTTGGGGTTTCTCCAGTCGGTTAGGCCAGTAAGTCTGGTCTTTTTTTGTGAGTTAGAATTTTGTTCTACTTTTTTCTCCAGCTCTATCTGGGATGCTCTGTTGTGATCCCTGTCAGAGTAGTCAGTGGTGGTAGCCAGGCACCATCTAGCTGTACTAGACTCGGTCTGGTGGAGGCTGTGGTGGCTGTGGTCCGTTAGTCCTTTGGACTAATCTTTTCCCTGTATCTTGTTTTCTTCATTATTCCTTGCTCGTGAAGGAGTGAGACCAGTGGAGCATCTTAGATGGCTGCTCACAGCTTTTAAGATCCCAGATGCTACTCTCCAAGGTAGAATGTAAGAACGTTGTCTTTATAAACTATGTTATGCCAGTTGAGCTAGATGTTCCCTGAGACCGTGGTCCCCACCGCCCTCAGCCCAGCAGTTTGGTCCCTCAGGGAGTTTGGATGTGTCTATGGAGCTTCCATGACCTTTCCTTGTACAGGTTGTGCTGGCTTCCTCAGTATTGTGTACTGTCTTGCCCTTCACCAAAATTACCACTTATCTATTGTCTATTTAGTATTCCCCCCCACCCCTGCCATCCCTCATAACCATCAAAGATTGTTTCTTTTTGTGTGTAAACCTTTTCATGAGTTTTTACAGTAGTGGTCTCATATAATATTTGTCCTTTTGTGATTGACTTATGTCACTTAGCACAGTGTTCTCCAGTTTCATCCATGTTATGAGATGCTTCACAGATTCATCATTGTTCTTTATTGCTGGGTTGTATTCCGTTGTGTGGATATACCATAGTTTATTTATTCATGTGTTGAGGGGTACTTAGGTTGTTTCCGTCTTTTTTTTATTGTGAATAATGCTGCAATGAACATGAGTTTGCATGTCTATTCGTGTGACAGCTCTTACTTCTCTAGGATATGTTCCTAGGAGTGGGATTGCTGGATCATATGGTATTTCTATTTCTAGTTTCTAAGGAAGTGCCATATCATTTTCCAAAATGGGTGTATCATTTTGCATTCCCACCAGCAATGCATAAGAGTTCTGATCTCCCCGCAGCCTCTCCAACATTTGTTATTTCCAGTTTTTTTGATTTGTGCCAGTATTGCTGGGGTGAGATGGTATTTCATTGTGGTTTTGGTTTGCATTTCTCTAATAGCTAGTGATGGCGAGCATTTCCTCACGTGTCTGTTGGCCGCTTAAGTGTCTTCTTTGGTGAAGTGTCTGTTCCTTTCCTTTGCCCATTTTTTAATTGGATTATTTGTCTTTTTGTTGTAGAGGTGTTGCATTTTCCAGTAGATTTTAGAGATTAGACCTTTGTCTGACTTGCAATGCCCAAAAATTTTTTCCCAGTCTATAGGTACTCTTTTTACTCTTTTGCTAAAGTCTTTTGATGAGCATAGGTGTTTAATTTTTAGAAGATCCCAGTTATCTAGCTTATCTTCTGGAGTTTGTGTGTTGTTGGTTATGGTTTATATCCTGTTAATGTCGTGTATTAGGGCCTCTAGCATTGATCCTTTTTTTTTCTTCTATGAAGTTTATAGTTTTTGTCTTTATATTTAGGTCTTTGATCCATTTTGAATTAGTTTTTGTATATGGTGTGAGGTATGGGTCCTGTTTCGTTTTTTTGCAGATGGACATCCAGTTTTGCCAGCAGCATTTGTTGAAAAGACTGTCTTTTCCCTGTTTGATGTACTAGGAGCCCTTGTTGAAGATCAGGTGAGCGTAGGTGGATGGATTTACATCTGGGTTCTCAATTTTGTTCTATTGGTCAATGTATCTGTTGTTGTAGCAGTACGAGGATATTTTGACTACCATAGCTGTATAGTAGATTCTGAGGTCAGGTAGTGTGAGTCCTCCTACTTTCTTCTTCTTCTTCCATAGTGCTTTACCTATCTGGGGCTTCTTCCCCGTCCATATCAACTTAATGATTAGTTTTTCGATCTCTTTGAAGAATGTTGTTGGTATTTGGATCGGGATTGCATTGTATTTGTAAATTGCTTTGGGTAGAATTGTCATTTTCACAATGTTTAGTCTACCTATCCATGAAGGTCTTTTGATTCTTTTATGACTTGATAGTGCATCCCTCCATGTCTTCTCTCCACCACAAGAGACTTGGAAGAAAATCAGCAAATGAAAACAGCTCTTTTTCTAAAGGGAATCCTGGAAGTATATATTTTTTTTCTTCCCTGCGACAGAAGAAAATAAAAACCTCACAGAATACCATCACTAGACTAACCACTGATACCACTTTGGTATACATCTTTTTTTGTCCTTCTTTGTACAACTTTTTTTTTTTCTTAAAGAAAAAGCAACCAAAAATTTTAAGCATGTGTCATGTATAAGGAGTCCCTGAGTAACTCAAATGGTTAATATGGTAGGCTGTTAACTGAAAGGTTGGTAGTTTGAGTCCTTCCAGAAGTATCTTGGAAGAAAGGCTTGGTAATGTACTTCTGAAAAATCAGCCATTGAAAACCTATGGAGTGCAATTCTGCTCAGATACACATGGGGTCACCATAAGTCAGCGTCGACTCGACAGCAACTGTTATTTTTTTACCCGTGTAAGTCACTGAGGTATTTGTTTTACAGTATGGAGAGGTGAACAAGACAGTGCTTAAAAGGAGCTTTTGACTTGATAGGGTGCATAACTGGGTAGGAATAATGGTAGTACAAACCAGAAAATTATTCAGGAGGTGCTATTGCTACTTTAACAAATTATCACAAATCTAGTGGCTTAAAACAATAAAAGATTATTATCGCACAGTTCTGGAGGTCAAAAGTCTGAAATGGGTCTCACTGGGCTAAAATCTAGTGTTGGAAAGATCAATTTTTTTTTTTTTTGGAGGCTTTAAAGGAGAGTCTGTTTCCTTGCCTTTTCAAGCTTCTAGAGGCTGCCCACATTCCTTGGCTTGTGGCCCTGTTCCTTCATCTTCAAAGCCAGCAACATGGGGCTGAGTCTTTTTCATGCTATCTCTCTGGTTCTCTCTTCTGAGTCCCTCTTCTGCTTATAAGAATCCTTGTGATTACATTGGGCACACCTGGATAATCCTATTCTAAGGATTCCATCTGCAACCTTAATTCCATCTGCCATCTTAATTCTCTTTTGCCATGTAACCTAACTAACAAAGTCATATCTTTAGTAGGGGGCATTATGCTACCTATCACAGCTATAATCACAGCTAATAAGCATGAGTCTAAGGGACACAGCTTGGATACTACAGCAGTGAGAAACTGTAGCATGCTTCGACCAATGAGAAGCAGTTGAGGTGGGGAGATTTTTAAAAGAAAAAGCCATACAATTTTAACTTTGGGCCAACCTTCTGATTTGTATAAGAAGGATGATGAAAAAGTAGACTTACTGCTCGGGGCAGATGTGGGTATAGAGGAAGCTGATTCCCTCATTCCTGTTTACTTTTGTCTTTAAAGGCAACAACCTTCAAACCAAAATGGGTAGCTCAGTTATGATGAAGCTGGAGTAGGTAGAAACTGCCACCCAGCCACTGAGCCACCGCACAGTGCCGCAAGGACTTGGGTGTATATCGTAAAACGCGCACTGGTGGTTGTAGGCATACCCCTAGAAAGGAAGCCAGATCAGAAGGTGGGAAATCTATAGATGCCTTAATTTTCATAAAGATGAATTCAGTGGATTTTGGAAATCCTAATAATCAATGAATATTCTATTAATCTTCAGAAACATTCTAGTAAAATTTTCGAGAATTAAATCGCTGGCTGTTGAATGAAGAGAAAAAAGAAAGGTCACTAAAGTCAACTAAAAGGAAGCTAAGGCAACCTCTTTTCTGGTGGATGCTAGACTGATAAATCGGGACATGCTGTAGATAGTGTGAATATTGATTTCATCATGTGTTTGACTAAGGCTCTTAAGGTTATTTTTCTTTTGAGCAGGGGCTGCTGGGTGAGATGGAGAAGTAGGGGTTGACACTTAGAGAATTTATTGCTGATCAGTCAAGTATGTTGCAGATTTTGATATGTTAAACTTAACATGGCTACCAGGTTATCAGCCCCCGCCCTATAAGCCTTCTCTGGTTAATGTCATCATTATCCTTCTAGATGCTAGCCCTTAAAACCATAGGGTCATCTTTAATTCAAAATTCCTTCTTATTTTCCACATTGTTGCTGTTAGTTGCTGTTGAGTTGCCCTTGACTCATGGCGACCTGCAACAGAAAGAAATACGGCCTGGTCCTGTGCCATCTGCATGATTGGTTGCGGATCAGACAGTGTTTCCTTGTGAACCATAGGGTTTCAGGAGTAGACTGCCAGGCCTTTCTTCTTATTCCATCTTAGCCTAGGAGCTCCACTGAAACGTGTTCAGCATCATACCAACACACAAGCCACCACCCTCAGACAGGTTGTGGCTGCACATGAGGTGCATTGGCTGGGAATAGAGCTTGGGTTTCCCACATAGGAGGAGAGAATAGTACCATTGAACCACCAATAAATACAACAATAACAAAACAAACCCGTTGCCATCGAGTCGATTCCAACTCATAGAGACCCTGTAGGACACAGTGGAACTGCCCCATAGGGTTTCCAAACAGCAGCTGGTGGATTTGAACTGCCAGCCTTTGGTTAGCAGCCATAGCTCTTAACCACTGAACCACCAATGCCTCTTGTCAATTTTAATTCTAAAATGTTTTGACTCTGTGCTCTTCAACACCACTGCCACTATGCTGGTTTAGGCCCTTGTTCCTTTTCACCTAGGTTAATGTTCTTCTTGTTTTTAATGTTCTTTTCTTGTCTTGCTTCTCCCCTGTGTCACACACAAGAGTATTCCTTCCTTAATACTGATCTGATCATATCATACCCCTCATCAAAAACATTTGTTAGTTTCCCACTCCTTACAGTTTGGCTCATAATCACCTTTTTATTGCTAGTGCTGAATCCTGCTGACGCCTCTCTCCTTCCCTTTCCTCCATCATTAACCTTAAAATACCAACCACTACTCAGAGTGGTTCTACTGAGAGCTTCGGCTTTGCTTTATTATTCATTCATACACTCACTTAGTCACTCATTCGCTCGTTCAGTGAGGATTTCCTAAGCACTGAGTTAGGTGCTGGAGAGACAGTGATGACAGGACATAGTCCTAGTTTTCAGAGAGCCTGTAACCAAATCTTAAATTCTATTGCAATGCTGGTCTAGTGCTCTATCCCTTCATAGTAAGATTCTCTTCACAGTGATTTTCATGACTCACAGGATTGGGATCTTCACATGTCTTTCTCCCCAGAAGTTTTCAGCCTTTGAAATTGTTTTGAAACACAGCACTTTCCTATCTTATTTATCATATATCCCATCGTATATCATATCTTGAAGAAATGTACTGGCCATTGAATTGGAATTGGAGCCCAGAATCCTCTCCTAACTTTAATGAGAAGAAATGGCCTGGAAATAAACCTGAAAGGTTGATTTTGATTCACACACGGGAGGTTAGAATGAGTCTCAAACTCAGTGCTACTCCATCAAAATGCTGGCTAATTTTATTGATTATTTGTATCTGGTCAATTTTAGGAAGGTTTAGCTCCTTGGAGCGCTGCTGCTTTCTTCTAGGGCTTGCATAGGTTCATAACTTCCTGCTTGGATGAAGATGATGCTGATGTTTATTAAAGTGATTGACTTATTTCCTGCCCAGCGTCCCTTGAAACTATGTTTGGTTACAATGGTAACAATGTGTTTGAAATGTAGGGGAGAAATGAACCTTTTCTTTCTTTTTCTTTTTAAAGCCCTTATGTTTTCCAGATGCATTGTGGCCAATATTTAGCTATTTCACATGACTCCCTCCCAATATCTCTTTGTAGAGAGTTAGATCAAGGGTCCATAAACTAAGACCTGCAGGTGAAATCTGGCCAGCCACCTGTTTTTGTAAATACAATTTTATTGGAACATAGCCATGCTCGTATGTTTATCTGTTGTCTTTGGCTGCTTTTGTGCTACAGTGCGATTTGAATAGTTGCGACCAAGACTGTATAGTCTACAAAGCCTAAAATATTTACTGTCAAGTCCTTTTCGGAAAAAGTCTGGCTTCCTCTGGCCTAGTTCATCTTTCAGAATCTGCAGATAAAAGAACTAATATGCTGGAGGTTCAGTGTGTTTCCAGGGGTCTTGGAGTCGATCTGTGACCCAGCCAAGAACCCAGTGAGCTTACTGACCTTGTCCCCTTCTTGACCATCTGCTCCTGTGGATTGTGTTCTCTTAACGTATTGGTACTGATTCTTTCCTACATCTTCAGTTTTTGGTGTCATTCAGATTTCTTCCATAGAATGAGGATGCATCCCTTCTTTTACTATGCTTATCTCTTTCTAGCTACCTTCAAATGTTGTACACATACAACCAACTAAAGATCCTTTAAATTCTACGTACCTATTTGATTTTGAGTCTACCTAGAGTATGAGGGCCCAGACATCTCAGTAATGATAATGGCTACCATCTGGTAAGCAGTGGCAGACATCATGCTAGGCATGTACCATACATTACCTATAATTCTTGTTATCACTTTGCAATGTAGATATTATTATCACATTTCACAGATTGAGAAATGGAGAATGAACACTCAGAGTGTTTAATTAACATGCAAAAACTCACACAGAGACTAAGTGGTAAAGGCAGAATTAGAATCCAGGTTGATTTTACTCTCAAGTTCATGCATTTTCCACCATAATGCCCCGCTTCTTAGTGATAGCATTATATGTATATACACACACACGTATATATATCATATATATATTCCACTTTTGGGTCCCTCCCAACAACCACACTTGTGTATATTATCACATTTAATTGATTTTTTATTCTTACAATAACCCACTAGAAAGTAAGCTTCATGTGGGCAGGACCTTATCTGATTTATTCTTAGCTATAATCTCAGCATTGGACACAGTTCTTATTACATGGTAGGTGCTTAGTAATATATTCTTGAATGAGTGGATCAGCTCATTAACACTTTCTACCCTTTCTTAAAAGTCAATAACCCATGACTTTTCTGTAAGACCTTCCTTTATCATTCAAACTTTCCTTATAACATGTATACCTTCTTTATAATTTGTGGGGCTACATTTCCCTGTTTGGTCTCATTATTTTGGTTCAGTTATCAATACGACTTCCTTTCATTCTCAAAAGTGTCCTAATTTGGTTAATGAATCACGTGGTCACCCACATATAGTTCTGAAAACATTGCTGAGCACAGGAGGGTTGAACTTGGAGGTCTGGTGGAATGATAGTCTAAGTACAGACTCTGGAGCCAAACCACCTGAGTTTGAATCTCAGCACATTCATACACCTGCTGTGTGAGTTGGGCAAACTACGTAACCTCTCTGTGCCTTCATTTCTTCATGAAGATAAGACAAAGACCTCCCTCATAGGGTTGTTGGTGAGGATTAAATGAATTCATTAAACAAAGTTCTTAGAACACTGTCTGGATCATAGTAAGGACTCTGAAAGTGATAACTATTATGAGTGCTTGTTCCTTAACAGATTATAAGTTTGGGTGCCCATTATTGGAAATCTCTATCCTTCAGCACTCAGTAAAGGTCAAACAAAACATATATCAGCTCCCCTCTTAAAGACTGCCCCCCTCACAACACAAGCTAGTAACCAGTAAGCATTTATTAGATCAAAATACCCTTGTACTGTGTGAGCAATTTGTTCGTAGCTCTCCCAGTCATCCCAGCTTTGTCAGCCTGTCCTCTCTCTGGTTGAAGGAGTCTTCCAGAGCAGAAACTTGTCTTTCCCTATTCTCCTTACATTTCAAGGGAGTTGGGGTGGGACCTTGCAGAAGGGTGTCCCCTTTCAACATCTGCCACTGAAAAACTGCTTTGTATTCCCTGTGTACATTTCTTACTGGGACTAACCCCACAGCAGAAAGAGTTTCTCTTCTACTCCCCCCACCCCCCTTCTCTGGCATTTGCTTTTAAAGTGAAAGCATCTGAGGAATACAGAGTTCAGTTAAGCCAGACAGGAAGAATCTCTGGTTTAAAAGCCACCTGAAACCAACAACAACCACTTTCACCTTTTTAAAAAATTCTTCTGTACAACACTGCTTATTAGACCAGATGATGTACTCAACTCCGAAACATTCATAAGGGGGGAAAAAAAGAATTGTGATTAAAATTGATTTTTTTCCCTTTGGGAAGTTGAAATCAAAAATGGTTACCTGCTCATTTATGAAACAGATTTATTCTGTTGACATGGAGGCTTGTTTGAAATGTAATTGAATTTCTCTTACCTAATGGAAAGTGACAGTTAACAGTATTTATTTTCCATTTGTGTCTCAGCAGATAACATAACACAATTTTGATTTGTAGTTAGCTTTGGAATCTGAGATTGTTCTATCTCTGTAATTGAAAAGATGGGAGTATGATGGCCCCAATACGATCCTTTTTTGTTTTTATACAACCAGTAAAGGTGGCCTTAATACAGTAAACAGCCTCTCTTCAGGGCCGCTAATGGTTATATTCAGATGTACTGCGTGCGTCATGTCTTTCTTATTAGGCTCTAACACATCTTTTTATGTTGATAATCTCTCCATTTGGAGTCACATTTTTTTCCCTCTTGCAACTAATTTCTGTAAATAACCTCTCCTCTGTCTTCTTCCCCCTCCTTTTTGTTCAAAAATAACTTCTCTCTTGGAAATAAAGTGAATATTTTCCACGAAGATTTAAGTTGATCCTGTCTAGCTGACATTTCCTGCGTGCCTTGGGTGTAGGAGATGTGACTTGTGGGGGAAGGATGACTTTGGAATGTGTAGTCCAACAAAGGGCCTTGGTTTTCATGGCTGGGGAAGGAATGTTACCTTGCTTTTTATCTGGGTCTAGACTAGAGAGCTCTCATTTCCTTGTACAAGAATATAATGATCTCTAAAGTAATCTGAAAAAGGGAAAGAACGTTCATTAAGATGGCTTTTTCGTTTAGAGAAGTTGGAATCAGCTCTTGAGCCAGTCTTCCCAGACAATGACACATTTATCTTCCCTTCACTTTATTCCTTGGGCCCCTGCTTTCCCAGAAACCCCTTTGGATGGACAATTCCTGACTGCCATTTGAAAAAGACCGGGTGTGCATGACAAAAGGCAGAAATGGAGGTGTCATGGCCATTGGACTTGATGATAGACTGCTCTGCCTGGCTCTTGCTGTACTAAGTGACCATGGGAAGTTCATTTCATCCACTTGTTAGTGAGGGCCTGGAAGGCCGTCAGCAGTGGTTGGATGAAAGGTCTTCAGTGAAGCTAAAGCATTTTGATTCAAATAAAACCAGCCCTCTGCCTCAGGGCTGCCTCCATCAAACACACTGTCAAAATGCCCAAGTTTAAGACAAGTAGCCAAGATGGCCCAGAGGGCAGGGGCAAAGAAAGGATTGGTTAGATGCTGACCATTCATAACAACAGCCTGCAAGGGGAGAACGGACATTTCAGCTCCTACTAATTTAAAAATTGCCCATCAGTCTCTGTGGGCTGTGCAGCTCTCCCATAGAAATATAATATTCTAGCAAGGACATTAGTCAGGACTCTTTTTTTGTTATTTATTTTTATTTTTTGGGTACGTGGCGTTTTGTAAACAGTTAAGCAGCCATGAAATCAAACATTTTATACAACATCAGATATCATAACCATCAATTATTATTCTATCATCAAACCATTTCCTTGTTCATGCTGAAAAATGAATCAAGAAGGAAGATGGATTTTCGGAGGTGGCTGGAATCTTGAGTGGCAGGGACTCATGAGAATGCAGAGTCTGCCTCCAGAGGGACAACTTGGAGGGAAATGAAGAGAATAGGAAATGGCTGCTCCTGACTCAGGAATAACATTGCTTCAAAGTGAGTATTTCATTTCAGCAGCAGCATGCTCCACAGGACAGTGATGATTTAAAAAAATGGCTATTCATTCAGTAAACATTAGTCAGCTGTTCGAATCCACCAGCTGCTCCTTGGAACACCTATGAGAGTTCTACTCTGTCCTATAGGGTCACTATGAGTCAGAATTGACTTGACAGCAGTGGGTTTGGTTTTGGGTTTTATCATGTGCTCAGGAGCCCTGGTCGCACAGTTATTAAGTGCTCAGCTGCTAACCAAAATGTTGGAGGTTTGAACCCACCAGCCGCTCCATGATGTGGCAGTCGGCTTCCATAAAGATTACAGTCTTGGGAACTCTTTGGAGCTGTTGGAGCCCTGGTGGTGCAGTGGTTAAAGTGTTTGGCTGCTAACCAAAAGGTCAGCAGTTTGAATCCACCAGCCGCTCCTTGGAAATCCTGTGGGGCAGTTCTCCTCTGTCCTATAGGGTCACTATGAGTTGAAATCCACTCAGCAGCAATGGGTTTGGTTATCATGTGATTGGAGTCCCTGAGTGGTGCACATAGGGGCCCTGGTGGCACATCGATTAAGTGCTTCGCTGCTAATTAAAAGATTGGTGGTTCGAACCCATCCAGTGGCTCGCCAGGAGAAAGGCCTGGCGATCTGCTTCTGTAAAGATTACAGCCATGAGAAGTCAGCACAACTGGACTAAACGAAAGCTAATAAGTTTCATGAATAAACTCAAACGCTTTGAGGGACAGAGTAGCAGAGGTTGGAATCTGGGGACCATGCTTTCGGGGGACATGTAGTTCAATTGGCGTAACAAAGCTTATTAAGAAAATGTTCTGCAGCCTACTTTGGTGGGTGGCATGTAGGGTCTCAAAAGCTTGCAAGTGGCTATCTAAGATGCATCAATTGGTCCCAACCACCTGGAGTAAAGGAGAATGAAGAACACCAAAGACATAAGGAAAGTATTAGCCCAAGAGACAGAAAAGACCACATAAACCAGAGACTTCATTAGCCTGAGACCAGAAGAACTAGATGGTGCCTGGCTACTACCAATGACTGCCCTGACAGGGAACATAACAGAGAGTCCCTGATGGAGCAGGAGAAAGGTGGGGTGCAGAACTCAAATTCTAGTAAGAAGACCAGACTTAATGGTCTGAGACTGGAGGAACCCC
>NW_004443970.1:10474594-10527427 GCF_000243295.1 Trichechus manatus latirostris
GCTGCAATGAACATGGGTGTGCATGTGTCTGTTCGTGTGATGGCTCTTATTTCTCTAGGATATATTCCTAGGAGTGAGATTGCTGGATCATATGGCATTTCTATTTCTAGCTTTCTAAAGAAGCGCCATATCGTTTTCCAAAATGGTTGTATCATTTTGCATTCCCACCAGCAGTGCATAAGAGTTCCGATCTCCCGGCAGCCTCTCCAACATTTGTTATTTCCAATGTTTTTGATTCGTGCCAGTGATGGCAGGGTGAGATGGTATCTCGTTCTGGTTTTGATTTGCATTTCTCTAATGGCTAGTGATGGCGAGCATTTCCTCATGTGTCTGTTGGCCGCTTGAATGTCTTCTTTGCTGAAGTGTCTGTTCCTTTCCTTTGCCCATTTTTTAATTGGATTATTTGTCTTTTTGTTGTAGAGGTGTTGCATTTTCTTGTAGATTTTAGAGATTAGACCTTTGTCTGGCTTGCAATGCCCAAAAATTTTTTCCCAGTCTGTAGGTACTCTTTTTACTCTTTTAGTGAAGTCTTTTGATGAGCATAAGTATTTAATTTTTAGAAGATCCCAGTTATCTAGCTTATCTTCTGGAGTTTGTGTGTTGTCAGTTATGGTTTGTATCCTGTTAATGCTGTGTATTAGGGCCTCTAGCATTTATTCTAGCTTTTCTTCTATGAATTTTATAGTTTTTGTCTTCATATTTAGGTCTTTGATCCATTTTGAATTAGTTTTTGTATATGGTGTGAGGTATGGGTCCTGTTTCGTTATTTTGCAGGTGGACATCCAGTTTTGCCAGTACCATTTGTTAAAAAGATTGTCTTTTCCCCATTTAATGGACTTTGAGCCCTTGTCGAAGATCAGGTGAGCATAGGTGGATGGATTTACATCTGGGTTCTCAATTTTGTTCCATTGGTCAGTGTGTCTGTCGTTGTACCAGTACCAGGCTGTTTTGACTACCATAGCTGTATAGTAGATTCTGAAGCCAGATAGTGCGTGTCCTCCTTCTTTATTCTTCTTCTTCAATAGTGCTTTACTTATCCGGGGCTTCTTCCCTTTCCATATAAAGTTAATGATTAGTTTTTCCATCTCTTTAAACAATGTTGTTGGTATTTGGATTGGGATTGCATTGTATTTGTAAATTGCTTTGGGTCGAACAGTCATTTTCACAATGTTGAGTCTCCGTATCCGTGAGCATGGGATGTTTTTCCATTTATGTAGATCCCTTTCGGTTTCTTGCAGTAGTGTTTTGTAGTTTTCTTTGTATAGCTCTTTTATATCCTTGGTTAGGTTTTTCCTAAGTATTTTATTTTTTTAGGGGCTATTATAAATGGTATTGTTTTCCTGATTTCCTTTTCATTGTTCTCTTTATTGATGTATGGGAATCCAACTGATTTTTGTACATTTATCTTGTATCCTGCTACTCTGCTGAGTCTTTCTATTAGTTCCAGTAGTTGTCTTGTCGAATCTTTAGGGTTTTCTGTGTATAGTATCATATCATCCGCAAATAGGGACAGTTTAACTTCTTCATTACCAATTTGTATGCCCTTTATTTCTTTTTCTTGCCTTATTGCTCTAGCTAGGACTTCCAGCACAATGTTAAAAAGGAGTGGTGATAAAGGGCATCCTTGTCTTGTTCCTGTTCTCAAGGGGGATGTTTTCAGCCTCTCTGCATTAAGAATCATGTTAGCCATCAGTTTTGCATAGATGCCCTTTATTATGTGGAGAAATTTCCCTTCTATACCTATTCTACTGAGAGTTTTTATCAGGAATGGATGTTGGACTTTGTCGAATGCCTTTTCTGCTCCCATTGAGATGATCATGTGATTCTTCTTTCCTTTTATTTATGTGGTGGATTAGGTGGATTGATTTTCTAATGCTGAAGCATCCTTGCATACCTGGTATGAATCCTACTTGGTCATGGTGTATTATTTTTTTGATATGAGGCTGAATTCTATTGGCTCGAATTTTGTTGAGAATTTTTGCATCTATATTCATGAGAGATATTGTTCCGTAATTTTCTTTTTTTGTGGTGTCTTTGCCTGGTTTTGGTATCAGGGTTATGCTGGCTTCATAGAATGAATTTGGGAGGGTCGCTCCCTTTTTTATGTTCTGAAATAGTTTGAGTAGTACTGGTGTAAGCTCTTTTCTGAATGTTTGGTAGAATTCTCCAGTGAAGCCATCTGGGCCAGGGTTTTTTTTTTCTTAGAGGTTAAGTCTGGTCTTTTTTTGTGAGTTAGAATTCTGTTCTACATTTTTCTCCATCTCTGTCCGTACCCTTCTATTGTGATCCCTGTCAGAGCAGTCAGGGGTGGTAGCCAGGCACCATCTAGTTGTACTGGACTCAGTCTTTGGAGGCCATGGTAGATGTGGTCCATTAGTCCTTCGGACTAATATTTCCCTTGTCGCTTGTTTTCTTCATTCTTCCTTGCTCCCGAAGGGGTGAGACCAGTGGAGTACCTTAGATGGCTGCTCACATGATTTTAAGACCGCAGACGCTACTCACCAAAGTAGAATATAGGACATTTTCTTTATAAACTATGTTATGCCAGTTGAGCTATATGTTCCCCGAGACCACGGTCCTCAGAGTACTCAGCCCAGCAATTCAGTCCCTCAGGGAGTTTGGATATGTCTATGGCATTTTCATGACCTTTCCTTGTACAAGTTGTGCTGGCTTCCCGATTACAAGACTGTAAATCTTTACGGAAGCAGACTGCCACATCTTTCTTTTGCGGAGCGGCTGGTGGGTTTACACTACCAACCTTTAGTTTAGCAGCTGAGTGGTTAACCACTGCACCCCCATGGCTACTATCCTTTGCCGTCTAGTTGATTCTGACTCATAGCGACCATATAGGACAGAGTGGAACCGCCCCACAGGGTTTCCAAGGCTGTAAATGTTTATGGAAGCAGACTGCCATATCTTTCCTGAAGAGCAGCTGGTAGGTTTGAACTGCTGTTGAGTTGGAATCGACTCGGCAGCAATGGGTTTGGGTTTTTTTGTTTTGTTTTGTTTTTGGGTGGTTAACTTGTTCAGATGCTCAGTTGGAGGTTCCAGTCCACTCACAGGTGCCTCTAAAGAAAGTCCTGGTGATTACTTCTGAAAAATCATCCTCTGAAAACCCTATGGAGCATAGTTATACTCTGAGACACATGGGATCGCCATGAGTCAGAACTGACTTGATGGCAACTGGTTGGTTATCATGTGCTCAGCACTGTGGTAGGTTAAGGAGGAAAATAATAAAAAAGACATCAGACAGAATCTTTGCATTTAAGGACATCGCTGGTTCTAAGAAACAAGAAATCTAGACTCCTTGCTTCAAAACACATGCAGAGATTTTTTTTTTTTTTGTAATGGAGGGAAGGCGCGCATTTTAAACTTTTTATTAAATGCCGACCCTAAAAGAATCTTCTTTGAGGGCTTTACCAGCTGACTACAATCTCTCTCAACTGATTCTGTTATTCACTAAATAGACCCCAGGCTATTAACTAGCTGATGACTCAGTTTCTCTGTCAATAAAATTGTGTCAGTAATTTTGCCTACCCCATAGGGCTATTTGCGATTTGCTACAAATTTTAGGAATGAAAGTCTCTAAATCACTACTGGTGTTATTATTTACTTAACAGCTAGAGTTCAGTTCTCATCTATATGAACCTCATTAAACCCTGGACTTGGATGATTTTACCAGATAAAATCTTTCCAAATCATGGGGTCTGAAAGATCCTGTGCTTCTTTTTAAGATAAACATTGGAAAGAAAATCAACTTCATATAAAGGTAAACTCTGAATGACATTCATTTATTTACCATTAATGAGCTCTGTTATTATACATACCCAGTAGCAATTAAATTTGGTTTAAACAAATTAGGAGTTGGTTTTTCTCTCTCTTTAAAAGAAGACCAGAAATAAACCCTTCAAGACTGTTCTGGTAGCTCCAAAAATTTATTAGGGACCCAGGCTTTTTCTGCCTTTCTGCTCTTCCATCTGTAGTCTGTGGGCTTTCTTCTTTAAGGTGAAAGATAGTTGTTGAATCTCCAGCCATGACTTCCATGTTTTAGACAGGACAAAGACAAGGGGCAAAAAAGGGTGAGTTCCAATCTTTTGAGGAGTTTCTTGGACATCCCAATTAATGACCTCTGCTTGCATTTCACTGACCAGAACTTACCTCTCACACCTAGCTGCAGGGGAGGCTGTGAAATGTGGATTTTTAACCGGCACATTGCTACCCCATATGCAAGTGGGGTTTTTTTATGAAGGAAGAAGGGGGGAGTGGATATTAGGTAGACAGTCTGTGGTGAAATGAGTTCCATCATTTGGCCTTTTGCTTTGGTTCTTTGGGAAAACAACTTGAGAGATTTTTCACCTAAGCCCCGAGGACCTGTTAGTTTTGTCCAGGTTGATTGACATTTCCTGGGTAAACTGTAAACAACTTGTGGTTTGATACTTTTTGTCTGGTCCAGGGCTGCAGCCTGCTTTGTGATTATTAGTATGAATGTTGCAGGGATTGGTCAATAGACTATGCAAATGAAGTGTCGGTAGCCTACTATGCAAATGAAGTACCTGTAGCCTACTGAGAGGGAATTGGTCAGTTTGTGGCCCTGGTGGGAGGGCCATGATTTGAAATTGATGAGGCATTTGTCTTTATATGCAGCCTACCTCACAGAGGTTTTTCAGACAGAAAAAAGCAAGAAGAGAAGCAGCAGGAAGCAGCAGAAGGAAGAAAGAAGAGAACATAGAAGAAACAAGGGACGTCCTAAAAGAGCTGTAACACAGGTGAAGGCTGTAACACTGAAGACAGCGAGAGGCCCAGAAGGGGCCCAGTGGCAGTCAGTGGTGACAGACAGCAGGGCCAAGAGGAGTCTGTCCTGAGGGGGCCAAGAGGAGGCCTGTATGACCAAGAGGAACTAAGATAGCCGTACAGCACTGAAGAAGAGAGACTTTGCCTACGAGCTTCCTGATCCTGATTCTGAATTGTAGCCTGTTGATCCTGATCTCGACCTGTACCTTGTTTCTTAATAAACCACTTAATTCCAAGTATGATCTATGAGTTCTGTGTGGCCATTGCAATGGATTATTGAACCCAGTGGAGAAGTAGAGAGTGCTATGGGGAGGACGACTGGTGTCAGAATTGGTAAAAAGGTTGGAGAGTGGAGGTGTGTCTGACCTTCTCCTCATAGGGATCAGCCCTGGGCTGATCTTGGTCCACATTATCCTCCCTGAAGTTAGACAGGTTCTCATGCTACTATTACTCATACTATCCTCTTGCATGATCTAATAGACATTAGGTAGACAGTCTTTGCCATATACATGTACCAGGTTAATAGCCCATGTGTCAATTCAAACACAAGTTCATCACAGATGTCAGCTGATTGCCAGATGCTAAAAGTAAATAAGTTGACCCAACTGGTGTCATAGTGAAAAAAGCTACAAGTCTGTTTAAAATTAAAACAAAGTTTTATTATGGCGAGAAAAAGAAAGGCATTTCATGAAACGGGAAACACAGTGCTGGGAGAAATCCACCGAAGTGGTCCAGCTAGCTGTAGTGTTACAGAGGCTTAAAAAGACAAAAACCACAAGTAAGGGGGCTACAACTGGAGTATTTCTGACTGGTTAACATTTACAAAGTTGCAGGTGGCAGGCTCTGGTTGACCACATTTGTAGGAGTTGACCTCCTTTGCAGGGTGTCTCTAGATGACAGGACTTGGCTGACCATGAGTTTCCAGGAACATTTTTTAAAAACATTAGGAAAACATTTTTTTTAGAGGCTCTAGGGGTAATTTAGGAACCTTGGTGGCACAGTGGTTAAATGCTCAGCTGCTAATTGAAAGTTCAGTGATTCAAACCCCCCAGCCGCTCCACAGGAGAAAGATGTGGCAGTCTGCTCTGTCCTGTATGGTCGCTATGAGTCAGAATCGACTTGGTGGCAACAGGTAGGGGTAATTTGGCTTAGCCCCCATAGTCACATGTTTAACGCTGTATCTAACACCTGTATAAACAAAATAATCTTATCTTATCATTGGCTATTCATAACCACAAGCTCATTTTCTTAGAACTTTGGACAAGCAGAGCAGGATGGACAAAACCACATTTTTCTGTAGAACTACTCTGTAGGACTACTCTAGGTCAAAGGTGCAGTGGAAAATTTATAGAAGACAGAAACTACAGTTTTACAAATATAAATGGAGTCACTTAGGACAAGAAGGCATTTGGCCTAAACCTCAGTGAGAAAGTCCAGTCGTGTCAAGAGCCTTGGTTTTTGGAATGCTCTTCCTCACTGGAAATCTGATTATTCATTTATAATTATGTGTATCTGTATATATATACTTATTTTTAAAGTCATGCATTTGGTATATGCTTATGTAATGCTTCATCATGGGGCATTGATGATTCAGTGGTAGAATTCTTGCCTTCCGTGTGGGAGACCCAGGTTCAGTTCCCATCCAATGCACCTCATGAGTAGCTGCCATCCATCTGTCACTGGAGGCTTGAGTGTTGCTGTGAAGCTGAACAGGTTTTAACAGAGATTCTAGACTAAGATGGACCAGGAAGAAAGACCTGGTGATCTACTTCTGAAAATCAGCCAGTGAAAACTCTGTGGATCACAATGATCCGATCAGCAACCCATCATGGGGAGGGTGCAGGACTGGACAGTGTTTTTTCCATTGTGCGTGGGGTTGCCATGAGGTGGAGGGGTCAACTCGCCAGCAGCTAACAACAGTTCTTTATCACACGTGTACATATATATGCTTTTATGCCTATATCTGGTAAGTTTTTAACTTATGCAAAAAATAATACAGTTTTGGAAAATACCATTGTTTCAAGGAAAAAGAAAAACAAAAGCTGTAGTCAGGCAGTTTTGCCTCATTTCTAGATAATGATGTCCTATACGTCAAAATATGGCAAATTGAACAATGGCATAAAAATATGAAGAAGACACAAATACTTAATGCAAACTGTTTCTATAAAGGAAGCTGAAAGTAGGTAATGAAGTAAGGAATGCCACAATCCTCACATTTACTTCATGCTGCTCCTACCTAATCAGACCTGACCTTTAGAAAGCCCCAATGCATAAGACCCTCATCAGACTGAAAATGATAAATTAAGTAAATGCTGCAGTTGCAAATATGGAAATGTTTAATTTGCACATCACGAACAAAAATCCACGATTTCTGATGCGGAATATAATTTCAACACACATGGTTCTTACAGAGATCAACTAATATGCAATTACTATACAAAGATTTTTAATTTCTGAAAAGGGTGAATCTTGACTTTAACACTAAAAAATACCCCAAACCAAACCCATTGCCATCTAGTCAATTCTGACACATAGTGATGCTGTAGGACAGAGTAGAACTATCCAATATGGTTTCCAAGGAGTGACTGATGGAGTTGAACTGCCGACCTTTGGGTTAGCAGTCGTAGCTCTTAACTACTATGTCATCAGGGTCTAACACTACTATACATATTTTCTTGTAAAATAGGCCTTTTGTGAAGAGTTCAAAAAGCCTAGTTAAATGTTGCTCTTGTGATAGGCTCTAACGCTGGAATTATTTATATGTTAGGGCAAGGGTGGATTAGTCCTTAATTTGTCATGCTCTGTGTCATAGAAATTTGATTGACATCAGTCCATGACCAGATCATCATTTAAATAACCATCCTATTTTGACTTAAGGAGCACTGGTAGCGCAGTGGTTAAGGACTTGGCTGCTAACCAAAAGGTTAGAGGTTCGAACCCACCAGCTGCTCCACAGGAAAAAGATGTGACAGTCTATTTCTGTAAAGATTACAGACTTGGAAACCCCAAAGTGCAGTTCAACTCTATCCTATAGGGTTGCTACGAGGAGTCAGAATAGATTCAGTGACAATGGGTTTGCATTTTTTATTTTGATTTATTTGGAGAAGGAAGACTAAACTATAGCCCATATTTTCCAGACTGCAAACAATGATCTAGCTCTTCAACCCTAGCAGGGCTGAGGAAGGTGGTTAAACCTTTAAGCTCCCTGAAGAGACTTTAGGTAGCAAATCATTGTTCCTGAGCACTCTGCAATATGGAAACACCCAAATACCTTTGTATATGATGTATGTGGTGTTGATGAAAAATACTGACTACAACAGGGACTGACAGAAAAAGGAACAAATCAGTCTTGGAGGAAGTACAGCCAGAATAATCTTTAGAAGGGAGGATGGCAAGACTTCTCACTTACTTTAGACATGTCATTGGGAGTGATCAATTCCTTGAGAAGGACATCATGCTTGGTGTCTTAGTTATCTAGTGCTGCTATGACAGAAATACCACAAATGGGTGGCTTTAACGAACAGAAATTTATTTTCCCACAGTTTAGGAGGCTAGAAGTCCAAATCCAGGGTGCTGGCTCTCGGGAAGGCTTTTTCACTCTGTTGGCTCAGGAGGAAGGTCCTTGTCTCTATGAGCCTCTGCTCTTGGGCAGTCTTCATGTGTCTTGGCATCTCTCTTCACCCATCTCTGCTTGCTACCCATTGCCATCAAGTTGATTCTGACTCATGGTGAACCTATAGGACAGAGTAGAACTGCCCTGTAGGGTTTCCAAGGAGCAGCTGGTAGATTTGAACTGCTGACCAGTGGCTCATAGCCACTGTGCCACCAGGACATCTCTGCTTGCTACCTTGCTTTTAATCTCTTTTATATCTCAAGAGATTGACTCAAGATACACCCTGCACTAATCCTGCCTCATTAACATAACAAAGACAACCCATTCCTAAATGGGATTATAACCAGAGGCATAGAGATCAGGATTTACAACACATATTTTTGGGGGACACAGTTCAATCCATAACATTCTATCCTTTGGCCTCCCCAAAACACATGTAAAGCACATTATCCCATCACATCATCCCAAAAATCTTAAATTAACTCCAAGTCCAAAGTCTTATCATCTGAATCATCTAAATCAAATATGAGTGAGACATTTGGCATATTCCATCTTAGAGCAAAATTCCTCTTCATCTGAGAAGCTGTGACATCTAGACTACAAGTTACCAAGTTATCTGCTTCCAAAATACAGTGGTAGAACAGGCACAATGTAGACATTTCCATTACAAATGGAAGAAATTGGAGGGAAAGAAGGGATAATGGGCACCAAGCAAGTCCCAAACCCAGCAGAACAATTTACGTTAGATCTCAAGGTTTGAAAATAATCCTCTATTATCTGATACCATTTGGGCAATGGCCTTGCCCTCCAGACTCTGGGTGTTGGCCATGCCCTCTGGATTCTGAGTGGAGGCCCCTCGGCCCTGAGCTTCAGCTTCACTTCCAGGCCCACTGGGACAGCAACTCTGCTCCCTCGGCTTTGGGTGGCCCCATTCTCCCTGTCCATCTGAGTGGCGACCTCACCCCCTTGGCCTCTTGGGCATGGCAGCCCTGCCTCCTCATCTTTGAGCAGTGGCCACATTGCCCGGCATACTTTAACGATCTCACACTCGGGAACTGAGTTGGCAAAGATCCGGCTCTTTGAAACCTAGGAGGCTGTGGCACCACCCTTTGAGATCCAGGAGACCATGGCCCCACCGTTTGAAACCAAGAAGGCTCTGCTTCCTGTGCTCCTTCCAACAGTTCTGCTGATCTCTGAATTGCTTCAGAGATGGTCCTTTTCTTTTCTTGGAGGACAGCAGATGTACATATCTCCTTTGGCCTGTTTCCGGCCTGTAGAATTCCAAGAGGCAGACAGCATTCTTTCATTTCCTTCTTTCTCTGTCGCCTTCAGTCTAAGCTGATAGGTTTTCTGCTATGGTAGTTGGTTAAATTCATCAGTCACAGGCTTAATCTCTTTAAGGAAAGACTGTATAGCCACATTCTTGGTAAAAATTCTAGGACATGTTTCCTTACTTTGTACAACAGAATTTTCCAAATCTTTAAGTTTTGTTTTCATTTTGCACAGGTTGTTTTTAAGTTCATCCCTTTCCTCTCGCATTTTACTATAAGTGGCAAGGAGAAACCATGTTGCCCCTTTAAGATCTTGCTTAGAAATCTCCTCAGCCAAATATTCAAGTTCATCACTTGCAAGTTCTACCATCCACCAAACATTTGGACATAATTTGGACAAGTTCTTTGCCACTGCATAAAAAGCTTCACCTTTCCTCCATTGTCCAATCACATGCTCATCATTTTTTTTTAAAGTCTCTCCAGAAGCACATTTACTGTTTACATTTCTAGCAGCATTCTGTTGTTGGTGCCATATGTATTCTCTAAGACGATAGGGACTTTCTCTATAGCCTTCCTCACTTCCTTCTGAGCCCTCAACAGAATTACCTTTGACATCCGTAAACCTACCAACAGTTTCTTCAAGGCAATCTAGGCTTTTACTATTAGGCACTTAAAACTCATCCCACCTCTGCCCGTTACTCAGTTCCAAAACTGCTTCTGTATTTTAGGTATCTGTTAGAGCAGCACCCCACTCTTCTGGTACCAAATTCTGTCTTAGTTATCTAGTGCTGCTATAACACCAATACCACAAATGGGTAGCTTTAACAAACGGAATTTATTGTCTCACAGTTTAGGAGCTGGAAGTTCAAATCCAGGGTGCTGGCTCTAGGGGATGACTTTCTCTCTCTGTTGGCTCTGGAGGAAGGTCCTTATCTCTCTGTGCTTCTGCCCCTGGGCGATCTTCACGTGTCTTGGCATCTCTCTTCTCCCATCACTGCTTGCTAGCTTGCATTTAATCTCTTTCATATCTCAAAAGAGATTGATTTAAGACACACTCTACACTAATCTTGTCTCATTAACATAACAAAGACAACCCAGTCTCAAATGAGATTATAACCCCAGGCATAGAGGTTAGGATTTACAACACATATTTTTGGGGGGACACAATTCAATCCATAACACTTGGTAAAGTTGAGAGTGAGGAAGAAAGAGGGAGGTCCTCAATGAGATGGATTGACACAGTTGCAGCCACCATGGGCTCAAACATACCAATGATTGTGAAGATGGCACAGGACTGTGGAACATTTTGTTCTGTTGTACATAAAGTCACTATGAGTCAGAGCTGACTTGATGGCAACTAACAACAACCTGTGTATACACTCCTATGCCCCAAATAGACTTCAATCTCTTATGTCACCACTGCTTAGGCAATAATGCTCATGTACAAGACATAGACTTTAACATTGCAGTATCAATTTATTTTTTATTACACTGGAAACTATGACTTTAGTGAATAATTTTTAATAGCTAACGTCCCATTCATCAACTTGGCCCTGTGGTCTGCTGTGGTGATCCCTGCTGACAAATGAGGAAATCAGTGACTGAATTTAAAATCAAGTCCTTAGAGAAGTTGTGCAATAAAGAGCATAAGATTTTTACCGCAGCTGTTCTTTGTGTTCAATCTGTGTATTTGGCTGTGACTTTTGGCAGTGTTTGTGCATTGGTTTTGGTATAGACTATTTCATCCCCTTCTTGGTAATGAGACCTATGGATTTAGCAGACTCAATTCTGTACTTCTTTTTACTGCTCAGTTCACCAGTGGCCTATTAGCCATTACATTAGTGTGGCAAGAGGAGTTGTTTAGGTTCTTATCATTAAACATTTAGTAAGCACATTTATTAAACACATATGTAGTATAAATGTGCTTTCACAGAAGGGAGACAGAGGTGCCTCTAGATGTTTATATTTTGAAAAGAGTACATTTGTATGACAAATACCAGTTAAGCCCAAGAACTTTATAGGAACTATGCCTCTTGGATATCAGTTTGTTTCTAGGTTTTGTTTTTGATATGAATTGAGCATAGTAAAAGCCATGTTTTATAGAGACACCATATGCTTTCTAAGGAGTCCCCGTAGTGCAGTGGTTAAGTGCTTGGCTGCTAAACAAAAGGTTGGAGGTTCGAACCTACCAGATGGTCTGGGAGAGAAAGATGTGGCAGTCTGCTTCTGTAAAGATTTACAGCCTTGGAAGCTCTGTGGGGCAGTTTTACTCTGTCCTCTGGGGTCACTGTGAGTCAGAATCGACTTGACAGCAATGAGTTTGGTTTTGGTTATATGCTTTCTACTCCATTTTAAGTTTGGACAGTTCTTTTTTTGTGAGTGTTCAATGCCTAATCCAGAATCTGGTAGCAGGAGGTGCTTGGTGTATGTTGGCTGAAATGAACTAAACTGTCAAGAAGATAAAATACCATATTAGTCAATATAGGGTAGGTATGCTGTAGTAACAAATGGTCCCTAAATCATGGTGGCCAGTGATGATCATGAATACCAATGATAAGAATGATAACCAACACTTATTGACTGGTCACAACATGGTAGGCACTGTTCTAAATAGTTAAGCAAACAAACAAACAATCCTCACACAACAACTAAATGAGATCTGTGCTTTTATCAGTCCCATTTTACAGAAAAGGAAGCAGAGATACAGAGCAGTGAAGTATTTTATCCAAGGTTACATGGTTAATGAGGGTCAAAGCCAGGATTTGAACCCTGGAAGTATCATCTCAGAGTCCAAGCCTGTAACCATTACATAATATTTTAGTGGTCCTCTAATGTTTTTGTTTGCCCAGGTATCTATCCTCCCTATGTTTTTGGTAATAGCACCTGTATTGTGCCTCTCCCCTCTCACCAGCTATGTGATTAAAACTAAGCCAATCAGAGTTTCTCTCTCAGAAACTGGAATCTTGACTATAATTGGAAGTAATATGTCTCCGTTACGGTGATTGGCCAGAAGGTCCAATAGTTCCTTTATCTAGATTTCCTAAACTACTGTTGTCCCTGTTCTTTCTGAAGCCTGACTTTTCAGTGTTCGTTTGGTACCATGAACTACAACATGTCCTCTCAGTTACTCTTTGTAAAAAATTATTTGGATTTATGTTGGACAAAGATGGGTACTGTTGCTTGCAACCAAAATCCCTGATTCACCCAGAGTCACAGCTGAGAGGAGAGTCGCCACATCTTAGTGACACATGTCTTTTTTATTTCCGTCCCTCTGGGCATGAAATAATAGAGGCTTTGAGTACAGACAGGTTAGGCTGTTCCTGCCAGTATTTTCCTTTGTATAAATGGAACTCATTAATTGGTGGTTGAATTGAATCAAAATGTAGGGGCATCTCACT
Organism: Trichechus manatus latirostris; assembly: GCF_000243295.1. Lineage (NCBI taxonomy): Eukaryota > Metazoa > Chordata > Mammalia > Sirenia > Trichechidae > Trichechus > Trichechus manatus. The sequence goes on from NW_004443970.1 coordinate 10,487,668, forward strand.
TCTTCTACTTTCCTCAAAGAGCATCATGAGCCCCAGGAGTTAGGTATTTTCTGATTCATACTAGAAACAAACAAACAAGAAAACAAACAAACAATCTTTGTTTTTGCAGTGACCCTTTTCTTCTAGATACAAAGATTATGTGCAGATGAAATGTAATCTTTTCATTGGCTTTTATGGATTGTTGCACATTCCTGTGATGCCCCACGAAGGTAAATTTGTGTTTGTGTTCTGAGGTGAGCTAAAGGCTGTGAAAAGCTCATGGGCAGGAAGGAGATATTTGTTAAAGTACATTTCTGAGAAGAATACATATTAAAACACCATAGCCTAGGAGTTCAGAATATAGGCTTTGCATGATAGGGATCATAGTGATGTGGATTTGATTCTCCTAGCAATACTACTTAACATCTCTTGGAAGCTGTTTAACCTCGGCCTAGCTTTCTAATTTGTCTTGTTAAGATTGTAAGACCTACCTTATGCCTGGGGTATGTTGTTGTCAGCTACTGTTGAGTTGGCCCCCAACTCATGGCGAGCCCCTGAACAATAGAATGAAACACTGCTCGGTCCTGTGCCATCCCCAATATCAGTTGTGGATTAGACTGTTGTGATCCATAGGGTTTTCACTGGCTGATTTTTGGAAGTGTATCACCAGGATTTTCTTCCTAGTCTGTCTTAGTCTGGAAGCTCCTCTGAAACCTGTTTAACATCATAGCAATACACAAGCCTCCAATGATGGATGAGTGGTCACTGCTCATGAGGTACATTGGCTGAAAATTGAACCTGGATCTCCTGCATGGAAGGCTAGGATTCTTGGTATATAGTAGGAGCTTATTAAATAATACCCATTATAGTAATATTGATTTGATGCCCAGAACACCTTCTACAAATGTGCTAGTTTCAGGTGGGAGTCCCTTTAACACTTCTTTACTGTCCTTTATGAATTGTGCTTCAAGGCATTTGCCATACCATCTTAACAATAATCAAGTCTCTTGTCCGCCCCCCACCCCTTGCCAGTTCACCTTTGATATCTAGCACAATCCTCCACACTTTAGACATTTGCAATTGATAACAATATACTTAGAGGATATAATTGTTCAGGTTGTATGTCAACTTGGTTTGGCCATGATTCTCAGTGGTTTGGAAGTTATGATGTAGTTTGACAGTTGTTTGATGATGTTATCACTTCCATGATAAGATTTGATATAATGTGATCACCTCCATGATGGGATCTGCTGTGAGTAGCCAATCAGCTGAAAGGGAGTTTCCCTGGGGGTGTGGCCTGCATCAAATATAAGTGGACTTTCTGGCAAGGCTTGTGGGCTTTTGCTCGCTCTGGGTCTTGCAGCTGGTGCCTGTTCATCTGACCTCCGGTTCTTGGGACTTGAGCTAGCAGCTTACCTTTGGTCTTGCCTGCTGATCTTGGGATTTGTCAATCTTCACAGCCTGTGAGCAAGAGCCCTGCTGTCTGACCTGCTAATCTTGGGTTCACCAGCCCTTGAGGCTACGTGAACCAGGCAAAGCCTCTATACTGACCCATGGACTTGGGATGGTCCAACCTCTACAACTGCCGTGAGCCAATTCCTTGATATAAATCTCTCTCTGTATATATTGATACGCTTTACTGGTTTTGCTTCTCTAGAGAACCCAGCCTAAGACAGAAGACATACATTTAGGGCCAAGACAGGCCTTGACTGCATCCTAGAATCTCCATCTACCACTTGTGTGACCCTGGACAAGTTTCTTCAGCTCTCAAAGTAATAGATGATAGCTGCTTCACAGAGATGTGGGGATTTACTGAGCTAGAATTACAAAGGCAGAGCACAGAGGCTGAGCCCAATAACCCAGATGTTCTTGATGATAATGTTCTTTTCTATGTGGAATGTGAGTGGGTCACCCCTTTAGAGGATGCGCCACAGGTCCACAGAGCTCAGGAACACTGAAGTGCTAAAATTCACACAGGTGATGCCACTGCCCATGTCAGCATGAAGTTACCCTTAATTGATTTAGTGAATTTGCCTACAGGAGTTTACTCATTGTATCCTTAGGATCAACCTAAATTCTTCACGTGTAGTGTTGACAGATAAAATATAGGATACCCAATTAAATTTGAATTTCAGATAAACAACAAGTAATTTTTTAGTATAAGTATGTCCCATGAAACATTTGAGACATACGTATACTAAAAAAAAATTATTTGTTGTTTATCTGAAATTCAGAGCAACCAGACATCCTGTATTTTTATTTGCTAAATCTGACAACCTTTTTTGGGGACTATGTAAATACCACCCTGTTGATCTTGCTAATACAATCAGAAATAAGCCTTTCAGTATAAAGTTGGGTTTCCTTTCTACTGTCTGCCCAGGAAGGGGATATTGTTGATGAAGGAAAGGGCAGGGTATTGCGATTCGGTTGCTGACTGAACATGAGAACTAGGGACTGTTACCAGGCTGCTTGACTTTGAGAAGTGAGGGTGGAAGAGTCAGATGGCATGATTCAAATCAGAGTATCAGAGTAAAAGTAGGACAAGTTTTGGAATTTGAATCTCAATCCTTCCAATTCCTAGCTTTGTGACCTTGGGCTGAATATTTAATCTTTCTGACCCTCAGTGTTTTCATCTGTAAAATGGTAAAAATGGCTACCTTAGAGGGTTATTGAGAGGACTGGCATAACAACATATGTAAACAACCCAATGCAGTAGCAGGTAGCAATTAATTTTATTATTGTAATTATTGTAGATTTCAGTGTGGCCTTTATAGGGTAGTGAATATGGTGAATTGAAGCAAAAGAAATTAATGTGAACATCAGTTTTGAGAATATCTCTTACGTATTATAGCAACATGGAAAGGAAGGCATAAGTGTAGCCGTGGTGCCATAAGAGCAGTTTCAGCTGGAGCCCTCCTGCTAATTTGGCATGTTGATTGAGAGTCTGATGCCAGGATTCCAGCCCAAGGCTCTCTCTGATGCTTTTCCCACAAACTCTAATAGCATCCTGTTTTACCTTAATTTTGTGTTCATCTATTTTAATCCCTTTCGTCAGATGAACAGCATTAACTCATCCTATTTGTATATAATCTATTTATAAGCACTGAAAAGGAGAGAGTGTATTTGGCAGGAAAAACAGTTCCTATTTAGCAGTTGGCAAACATCACAAGAAGTTTTGGCTTCGATAAACATCTCCAAAGTTGTGATGGAGGGAAGGAGATTATCACCATCCTCTTCTTTTTCGGGTAAACTTAAAAAATGAAAACAAACACACTCAAAAAAAGATGATGAGAAATGGAAAGAGGTTTTCCTTTTACCTATATAGAATATTCTTTGAGGCTGCCTCTCAGCCCCAACTCTCAGGGCACTAACTAAACAGCTTTGCATTAATTGGAGAGGCAGCCGGGTTGAAAGCAGGACTTCAAACCGGTTCAAACCCCTGCTGAGAATTTGCATTTCTAACAAGTTCCCAGGTGATGCTAATGCTGCTGGTTAAGGACCAGTTCTGAGAACCACTAGTAGAGCATAAGAATCATCTGGGGATCCTGTTAAAATGTAGATTCTTATTCAGTATATCTGGGGTGGAAATGCAAATTCTCAGCAAGGGTTCAAGTGCTGGCTGAAAGCAGGGATTGATGGCCTTGATTCACCACAGCATTGTCAGTTACCCATGAAACCGCCTCCTCAGAAGCCTTCCCCAAAGGCTTGCTGGTGCAAGGGACAGTTGGAGTGGACAAGGGGCTTGAGGTTGTGCTGTGTTACTGCACTGGCTTCATAGCTAGAGCTGCCACCTCAAAAAGCCTGAGGGGCACTGTGCAAAACTCACAGGTATAATTGGTCTAGAAGAACTGGGACTACTTCTTGCGGTGTCATTGCATCTTTGTGGGATCATGGGGAAAAATAAAAGGAAATCCTTTACCCGGTTTCTTATCTTTCAATGGAAGAGATGAAAATTGGACTACTTAGTGATTTGGAATCCATGGGTGAAGAAACCCAGGTGAATGCTGACTCTCATTAGAAATCTCTAAAGGCTGACGGTTCTTTACCCACAGAAAACTTGTGCTGGGGGGGTGTTCAGCACCTTGCTAAGCTTTCCTGATGTTAACTCAGCTGGTTTATGCTCATTCTTGCTTATTCTGTACTTGGTGACCTAACTAGGCTTCTGAATTGCTTCCTATTTATTTTAGAAAACGGAGAATTTGTAGTAATAGATATGCAATATTTATTCCCAGGGAGAGAATTTAGAAACGAAAGCTCATAAAAATTAAGCCTTCCATGGAGAAGCTAAACATATCCATTTTAGGGAAATTAAGCCAAAAAAGCCATGATGTTTTCAATTGCCTCATATGCATGTGAAAGCTGGACAATGAATAAGGAAGACTAAAGAAGAATTGATACCTTTGAATTATGGTGTTGATGAAGAATCTTGCATATACTATGGACTGCCAAAAGAACAAACAAATCTGTCTTGGAAGAAGGACAGCCAGAATGCTCCTTAGAGGCAAGAATGGCGAGACTTCGTCTCACATACTTTGGACATGTTATTAGGAGGGATCAGTCCCTAGAGAAGGACATCATGCTTGGTAAAGTAGAGGGGTCAGCGAAAAAGAGGAAGACCCTCAACTAGATGGATTGATACAATGGTTACAACAATGGGCTTAATCATAAAAATGATTGTAAGGATGGACCAGGACCGGGCAGTGTTTCGTTCTGTTGTACATAGGGTTGCTATGAGTCGGAATGGACTCAACAGCACCTAATAACAATAACAAGCCAAATATATATATATATACACACACACACGTATATGTATATCAAACCAGATGCCATCAAGTTGTTTCCAACTCATGGCAATCCCATGTGTTTCAGAGTAGAACTACACTCCATAGGGTTTTCATGGCTGTGACCTTTTGGAAGCAGATATCCAGGCCTTTATTACCAGGTGCCTCTGGGTGGGTTCAAACTACCAACTGTTCGGTTAGTAGCCCAGCACTTAACTGTTTGTGCCACTCTACTTTGGGAGATTACCTGTGTATTAATAAGCACTGAAACATCATTGAAGTCGTATTTTCTCAGCTTCACCTATATACCAGACAAGACACTTATTGCTATTAAAAAAATAATAATAACTAGTACTCATTTCGGTTTCTGGGGCCCTGATGGCACAGTGGTTAAGTGTTCGGCTGCTAACCAAAAGGTTGACAGTTCAAATCCACCAGCCGCTCCTTGGAAACCCTATGGGCAGTTTTGCTCTGTCCTATAGGGTCACTATGAGTTGGAATTGACTTGACGGCAAGAAGTTTTTTATATAGGTTTCTTACCTGCCAAGTTCTGTTCCAAAAGTTTTATGTATGTTAACTCAGTAAACGGAAATATTTATCCATCTCCTCATTCACACCATAATAATAGCCTCAGCTTTGGCCCAGGTCTGCTCTAGGAAAGTACAGTAGTGGAGAGAGAGAGAAAATATAATTTCTATACTCAAAGATCTAGATTTAAGTTCAAAAGAAAAGGTATCAGCACCTGTAACAATCAGAAAACAATTCAGGCTGACCCTGCAATATTAGAATTTGTAACAAGGGGAAGATACTTGGTGTATTAGTTTCCTAACCCGTTGAAAAAAACCCGTTGCCGTCGAGTTGATTCCGACTCATAGCAACCCTATAGGACAGAGTAGAACTGCCCCATAGGGTTTCCAAGGAGCAGCTGGTGGATTTGAAATACCGACCTTTTGGTTAGCAGCTGTAGCTTGCCGAAGCTCTTAATCTCTGCACCACCGGGGCTCCGTTAGTTTCCTGGGGCTGCCCTAACTAGGTACCACCAAGTGGGTGGCTTTAAACAGAAATTCATTGTCTCACAGTTGTGGAGGCTGATAGTCTGAATTCCAGGTGTGTCAAGGGCCATGTTCTCTCTGTAGGCTCTAGGGAAACATCCTTTCCTGTCTCTCCCGGTCTCCAGGTGGCCCCAGGAGTTCCTTGAGTTGCAGATCCATCTTCACATGGCTGTCCTTCCTGTCTCTCTTTTATACAACACCATTCAGATTGAGTTAGGACCCATTCTGCTCCCGTATGACCTTATGTTAATTTAACTAATAACATCTTTAAAGACCCTATTTCCCAACAAAGTCATGTTTACAAGTACCAGGAGTTAGGATTGCCACATACATTTTTGGAGGACACAATGCAATCCATAACACTTGGGGAGTAAAATCATTCTAAAAAGTGTTGAGGAAAGCTATACATAATCCCTTAGTTAGGCCTTGAAGAAAGCTTGGATTTTGAAGTGATAGCAAGGATAGGAGATGCACAGGCGCCCTGGGTGTTGGGAAGAGCCTGCTGTGATGGGAAGCAAGGCAGGCATCACTGGCTGACATTTCTGAAGCGTCCCTGGGAAAGGGCATGCCTGGGAGATGGAACATCAGGTCTTGGCTACCTGCTTGTTTGTAATTGACATTTTCCAAAGAACGGTGGACAGCAGTCCTGACCTGTTACCTTCTCACAGCCCCTTCTTTCTTGAAAACGACCTGAATCGACATAATCAGGCCATTCAAAGCAACTTACAACAGTTCTCTCTTTCGGTGCTGGAAACTATTTTGTACCTGGGAATTTATGTGTGTTCTTGGAGTTCACTCCTATGCAGGGGTGCAGAGTATGGCAACACTCCATATAGGAGATACAGCTTAGCTGCTGAAGTATCTGTCTAGTCATCCCAGTCCTGCATCCTAATCTCCTTTTTGCCTCTCTCCCTGCCTTCTTCTTCTTCTCCACGTACTTCTTTCTGGTGTCTGAGGAAGCAAGGCCCCTCTGCTGGTTTTCTGTGCTTGCTGCTGCCCAAAATCCAAAGTGATAACCCTTTTTGTTTTGCGCTTACCAAAGTCCTTTGTAATTATTTTCTTCCAGCTGCAGTAACCATTTTCTCCGCAAATTTACTTATGTCTTCATTTCTCACGTTCTCCAATGAATTCTCTCTCCAACTCCTCCACTCTTCAGTGATTTCATACCAGATGTTTCTTTCTGACTTATTGCTTTCTTCATGCTTCTCTTTCTCTTTTAATTAATTAATTTATTCTTCATGTCCTTTGGTCTCTCCCACTCCCTCCAGGCACCCCGGCCCCTGAGCTCAGCTTTAACATTCAGGCTGCTCAAGAGTGTGGACTTTGGGATCAGCTAGACTTGGGATAGAAGCCACTTCTACTGCTTCAGTATCTGTGTGTTTGGGGACAAGTTGTTTAGTTCTCTTAGCCTCAATGTGCTCATACTCGGGAATAAAACTACCTACCTCTTAGGGTTTTTATAAGGATTAAATGCAGTAATGCAGGGCATACGTGGTGCTCAGCAGAGAGGAAGAGACCAATGAATGGTGACTTGGGCTGTTTAAAATCCTCCTAGATCAAGTTCAAGGAGTCCCTGGGTGGAGCAGCATGGTTGGCTGCTGAGTCCAGAAGCCCCCCAGAAGAAAGGCCTGATGGTCTACTTCTGAAAAATCTGCCACTGAAAACCCTATAGAGCATAATTCTACTCTCACACACATTGGGTCACCATGATTCAACAGCAACTCATTAGATCAAGGTCAAGGAATACTTTTAATATTTACATAGAATGGCCACGCACAACCTCTTGCCCACTGAAAAACCAAGATGGGAGAAATGGGGGGAAGAAGTTAATTTACTATGTTGTCAAGAGATATCAAGAGAGGGAATTTTAAGCAGGCATTTCTGTCAGGCTCTGAGGATTGAATTTGTTATAAAAAGCAAAGGAGACCAGCTTCTGAAACAAGGGAGTGACACTGGGCACCCAGTTCTAGGAAATGGGTGGAATACTTTAGGGACATTGAAGATAGAGAGACCACTAAACTAAAATCCAGTTGCCATTGAGTCGATTCCAACTCATGGTGTCCCCATGTATGTCAGAGTAGAACTGTGCTCCGTAGGGTTTTTGATAGCTAATTTTTCAGAAGTAGATTGCCAGACCTTTCTTCTAAGGTGGCTCCCTGTAGACTTGAACCGCCAACCTTTTGATTAGCAACTGAGAGCATTAACCATTTGCACAACCCAGGGACTCCAGGGGAACCACAGTGATGATCCAAAAGGCAGAGAGTAGGATAAAGATCCAGATTATAAGGCAGCAGTGCTAACAAGAGAGGAGGGACAAAGGGATGTGTGAGACAGGAGAGGTGCAATGAAGGAGAGGAGAGGGTAAAATCTTAACAAAGATTTCGTCTGTTGGAGATCATGAAAATGGTTGTTTCATTAATAAAAATGAGAACTTTGCAAAGAGGGATCAGTAGGAAAAGAGATACTGAATTAAATTTTAGGCAGACTGTAACTCTAATGTTAGTAGGAAAATCAAATGGAATCAGAAATAGGGGAACTATATTTGGGAATTGCCAATATTGGGTCATTAATTTAAATATTCTTTTACTTTATTAATTCAACACACAGTTTTTCAATGCCTACGAAGTGCCAGGCACCATTCTGGGAGTCAGAGATGCAGGAAGGAACAAAACAAAGTCCTGCCTTCCTGCACTTACATTCTAGCGTGAGACCACGTGGGCACTCAAGGGAATCAGGATCATAAATCACATTGACTTTGTCATGGCACTGTGCTCAGCACTTTACTTGGATTATTTATGTTACTTACTCCTTATGATAAATCAATAAGATATTGTTGCTGGTTGCTGTGGAGTTGACTCTGACTCATGGTGACCTTGTATGTAACAGAACAAAATGTTTTCTGGTCCTGACCATCTTCATGATCGTCAGTATGTTTACGTCCATCCTCAGTATCATCAGTCCATTGTTGTGGGTATTGTGTCAATCTGTCTCACTGAGGGTTTCCCTTGTTTTCACAGACCCTCTACTAAACACAATGTCCTTTTCTAGTGATTGGTCTTCCTTAATAATATGATCCATGAGACAGGTACTATTATAGTCTCCATTTTATAGATAAGGAAATGGAGGCTTAGAGTGGCTGATGAAGGAAGAGGACCAGAAGGCTGAGGAATGAGCTTTGCAGAATATTGTCCAGTGAAGCTGAGAGTGAGAAGGAGGAAGAAGGTAAAGGAGAGATCAGAGAAGTGAGTGAGAAATCAGAAGCAGCTGGTAGTAGTGATCAATGTCAGGTGACCTCAGAAGTTAAGCAGAATAAGAAATGAGAAAAGATCTCAGGATTTGGCTGGAAAGATACCACTGATAGCTTCCCAGTGGGCAATCTCCTCAAGTAGTAGAAGTAGTTGTGAGATTTCAGATTCCTCCCCCAAATGAGGAATATCTAGTGAAAAAATGGACAGAAACCACTCATTTTAGGAGTTAGAGAAAGAAGTGAAATTAAAATGCATTAATGCACAGGAACACATGAACCTATTTTTTACATGAAGACAGCTTCTTGCAAGAGGAAGTACAGAGGGGAGAATAAGATGTTGGCAAGTTATTGGCAAAGCAGGACTCCAGGTAGCTGGAGGAGATGGGATTGAGAGAAGCAGTGGAAGGGCTGCCCTTGGGTGAAATGGTGAAATGGAGCAATGAAATGGATATTTGGGACTCATGCATTGGACAACTTACTTTTTCTCCAAGAAGTCAGATTCCATCTCATCAGGGCAAGTCTTGGTTAGCAGAAAGTCTTGGATATCTAAAAGGGAAGGATGTTTACAGTAGTCTCTCTGGGGGAATTCATCAGATGGAACTTACTGTTCACTGGGCTGTATTGTTGATGTCTACTGCTGTTTATTTATTTATTTTGCATTGTTTAAATAGCCATTCCTTTTATCCTGTTGGTGCATGTCTTGTTCTTGTAGAGGAATGCTGGCGATATTAAAAGGAAATTCGTATTTGCACTTTTGTTAGTCTTTCACATCCTCTTCCTGTCAACTTTATTAGTGTGAAATGCCATTAATCATTACAGTGTCATAAAACACGTTTAATAATAATGTTATTTCCCCCCAAGGTTTATTTCTACCATTCTAAGAGATATTTGTGTTGGAAATAGCTTTCATTTTGAACCTTTCTTCTTGAACTCCTTAGTTATTCCGGAGACTACTGCCCCTCAGTTGATAATTGGTTTCAGATGCCTGTTACAGACTTTGTAGTCTCCTGAGGGAGCTCTATAAAGGGATGGGTTAGGCCAATAAAAAGACCCTTAGTTTTTGAACAAAAATCACCATATGGCCTTTCCCTAGTACCATGTGTTCAAAGCCTGTGGGGTTGAGAATCCCAGCTAAGGTCATAATAAGGTAGAAAGGAGCCCTTTGTCCCTGGAGACTGTAAGAAATGGTCAGCTCCTGAAAAATCTGAAGAATTAAAACCAAGGTTATTGGTAAATTGAGTAAGCTCATATAGTTCAGGTTTGGGGTATGTCTGAGGCTGGGTTCTCTAGAGAAGCAACACCAGTAAAACGTACATATATATAGAAAGAGAGTGAAATTTATATCAAGGAAATGGCTCACATGGTTGTAGAGGCTGAAACATCCCAAGTCTGTAGGTCAGGATAGAGGCTCCTCCTGATGCATGTAGTCACAGGGGCTGGTGAACCCAAGATTGGCTGGTTGGAGAGCAGGGCTCTTGTTCACAGGTTGTGAAGATTGATGAATCCCAAAGACCAGCAGGCAAGACTGCAGGTAAGTTGCTAGCTGAAGTCCCAAGAATTGGAGATCAGATGAACAGAAGCCAGCTGCAGGGTCCAGAATGAGCAAAAGCTCACAAGCCTTGCCAGAATATCCACTTATGTTCAATACAGGCCACACTCCTAAGGGAACTCCATTTCAACTGATTGGCTACTCATAGCAGATCCTATCATGGAGGTGATCACATAATGTTAAATCTCATCATGGAAGTGATCACACCATCATACGACTATCAAACCACTGAGAATCATGGCCCAGCCAAGTTGACACACAACCTTAACCATCACAGAGCATAATTCTAAGACTAACTAGAGAACTATAATGAGTTAAAAGCTTAAAGAATGAATGTAGTTGTTGAGGAAGAATCCAAGGGTGTTCAACTTGAAGTATACCCAGAAAAGTTGAGGGTAAGTTGGGGATGAGTAGGCACAAATATGAGAGAAGGTGCTGCTGGATCAGAAAGTATTGCTGTAGCTGGTTGTCATTCTCTTTGGCTATACAGCCAGCTCTTAAGTCTTCTGAATGGCAGATAACTCTTCTCCTTTTCAACTCCATACCCTGGCAGGTCAGGAACAGTCTTTTTCTGAGCATGTGACCTTTACTAAAAGCTTAAAGAATTCCAATTGGGTATAATTTGAAGTGGTAACATTTTTTTTAGTTGAATTTTATTTTATGAAAATATACACAGCAAAGGATACACTGTTGCAACAAATTCTACATGTATAATTCAGTGACATTGTTTACATTCTTCAAGTTTTGTGTAACCATTCTCACTATCCTTTTCCAGAGTATTTCACCACCATAAATGTAAATTCACTGTCCCCTAAGCGTCTAGTCTAACCTTTTGAGATGCTGTTGTCAATTTGATCCCACATAGATAAATCTTTGAGAGAGTACAATGCTCAAGGCAGACATCCCTTGCTAATTAGGCTAAGCTGTTGTTTGGTTCAAAGCAGACTTCCAGGAAAAGTTTTGAGGTTTAAGGTTTAAAGATTATCTCAGGGTAATAGTTTTAGGTTTCATCCAGCCTCAATGCTCCAGAAGCTCTGGATTCCATTGAGAATTTGAAATTCTGTTCCATTTTTCTCCCTTTTGATCAGGATTCTTCTGTAGAATTTAGATCAAAATGTTCAGTAATTGTAGCCAGAGCAGTTCTGATAGTTATTCTTTGTATTCTGACCTTTGTGTCTTCTCCACTCTGAAAATTCATGAGAAAGGAGCAGTTGACATCTGCCCTTTAGAAACGCGTTTTCTATCTCCTTTTTGTGGTGCTGAGCATTTTATTGGTCTGAAATGGGAGCTATTGGTGTTTTACCAGGGCCCTAGTTCTTAGTCACTTCATTGGTAAACATGATATTCTGCTTAATTTTTTTACTACCATGGGAAGCAGTCTCTGCCAGCAAGAAATGAGAGCAAGGTTGAAGCCGATAGCTTTGGGCAATTTTCCTGAGGTAGAAAATGGCCATGTCTTGAATCTAGGGTTCTGTTTAGGCATTTGGGCACTGACTGTTTGGCAACTGTATGTACCATGGACTCTATCCCTTTTTTAGCAGGTATTTTCCCACGGAGATATGTTTGTATGAAGGAAATTGGTAAAGCAGGGGAAGAGGGCATGGATTGGTTTGAGTATTTTGCTTTTGGTTACTTGTTGAATTTTAGGGGCCTGCTGCTGTAATTGTACCCTCTGAAAGTTTGGGCAGAGTAGTTTAAGAAGGATGAATTGTGGTTTAATAGTTTTGCTTTTCCTTAGTGTCATTGCAACCCCTGCTGCTCCTAACTATGACCATGGCCTTCCAAAGGAGAGATTATGGAGAAAAACAAAATCACATATTTTATCCTCATGACTGCATTGAAAGTGTTGGGAGATGGAGAATACATATGAGGGAGAAAATTTTGTAAACACAATGACCTGCAAAGGAATGGTTGAGAACAAATTCTAGTTTAAAAATAGAGACCCAAGGGGATATGAGGGTTGCAAGAACAGGTAGTTTAATATAGATAGGCAGATGGTACAGGGGTAAGGTCATGGAATTTGGAGATAAATGTGTTCAAATCTCAACCCTGTCCCTTATTAGTTGTATGATCTTTGGCAAGTCGTTTAACTTCTCTGAGGCTTAATTCCATCATCTGTAGTACATACAATCACCCAGCATAATAGGCACTGTATTTCCTTCTCTCCCATGCAAAGTCAAGTCAGGTCACCTCTGTCTGATAGAACCTCAAAGTTGAGTCTTTGTATCCCTTTTCCCAACCTCTTTAGCCTTTTTTGTCTCATTCCTCACTGGGGACTTCCATGTACTTGTATATCTCATCATGCGGAAAAGGGATTGGATAAAAATGGGTACCACTAGAGGCAGGGATTTCATTTCTTACCCATCTCAGGCATATTTTCATTTGGAAAGAGAAAGACTGAATGGACACAGGCTAAATGCAAAAGCATAAATCATGGATAGTAGGATATCAATGGGTAAACATTTTTTGTGAACCTGCACCGCTTTGAGTCGACTTCAACTCATGGTGACCCTATGTGTGTCAGAGTGGCACTGTGCCCCATAGTGTTTTTCATGGCTAATTGTTTTGGAAATAGATCACCAGGCTTTTTTCCCGAGGCACCTCTGAGTGGACTCGAACTTCCAATCTTTCAATTAACAGCTGAGTGTGTTAACCATTTATACCACCTGGGGACTCCTGTAGCATCTTAAATCACCATATTTAGGCATCAGCCTCTTCCCCATCTGCCCAAGACTGATTCTGCAATGCAAAAGTCTTATTAGAATGAAAGGGATGCTTACAACATGGGGTCATACCTTCTGTGCTTCTGTGAATGATTTGTTAACTTTCTTCTTTTCTTTCTAAAAGATGAAACTATTGTGTCCTGTCCAGGGACAGAATTGAGAAGGCTCATTCTTTCCAGGGAACAATTGTGAAGGGTCAGAGGCGACATAACTGAGATGCCCCTCAGTCTGGGGTGCACTGGGGAGTCTCTTCTCTGCTGGCACTCTGAAGACTCTCGGAAGTACACCTCCCTCCATTCTTGTCATGGCTGTAGGTTGCCCTAGTGAGGTCTTTTTCCCTTCAACATGTCTATTTTTAATTGATTTCACACGGTTAAGGAAGACTGTGGGCCCAGAAACCCACAGCCAAAAACTGACCCCAGGAAGAAACTAATATAGTAGTTAAGAACTTGGGCTTTGGAGTTAGACTACCAGATTTAAATCCCCATGTTTCTACTCAGTAGCCTCAACTTTGAGCACATCATTCAATTAACCTGAATGTTCAGTTTCCTCATCTATAAAATTGAGTTAATGATGCTAATAGCTAATGTTTACCTGAGCATGTGCCCAGATCTGTTCTAATGATTTATATGCACTGACTTATTTAGTTCTTCCTTATAGCAGTCTTAAGAGTGGAATATCTTTATCCTTGGAATCCCTGGGTGGCATGGCACAAATGGTTAAGCACTCAGCTACTAACCAATAGGTTGGTGGTTCAAATCCACCTGGAGGTGCCTCAGAAGAAAGTCCTGGTGATCTGCTTCCCAAAGGTCATAGCCATGAAAACCTCATGGAGCATAGTTCCACTTTGAAGCACGTGGGGTCACTATGAGTTGGAATTGACCCGATGGCAACTGTTTTTGTTTTTATTTTTTTTGGTTATCATTAACTTCATGCTTGGGGTATAGTAACCTAATTCTTGGGGTATAGTGCTGAGGCAGGGTAAGGTTAAATGACTTACCCAAGGTCAAACAGTGGAAGACCTGGGATTTCATCTTAGGTAGTGTGGATCCAGAGCCCACGCTCCTAACCATCCCACTACCCTGATTTCTTATTGATTGAAATGATACAGGCAAAATGCTTAGTACAGAGGCCTCTCGGTTGTTGTTGATCTTATTTTTTATTTACTGGGCTACTTCTCAGAAAAAATAACTAAAGTAGGTTTTTAAATGTTGATTGGACTAAAGAGTTATTTATTACTGACCCTTAGAAATTGCCAGAAAAAATTTTAAATCAAATCTTTTTCCTTCTTTTCCTCTCTCTTTCAAGTTCAATTTCTACCAGTTAGAAGGAGAACTTTAACGTCTGCCATATCTGAAGGTGTGTAGGGCAGGTTTTATGGACCCATTTTAAATATGAGAGAGGGGAAGGTAGTGATGGACCACATGGCTGGTTAGTGATACAGTGAGGGGACTGGCATCCAGGTAACCTGCTGCCTGATCAGACCGGGAGGTTGATTTAGGTAAGGTTGAAAAGTAACTAACAGTGAACGTTGACAGTTGAGTACAATCATGTCTGATGTTAGATCATGATCTTTTTGGATCACATACTAACACCATGTCTTTGTCACTACATCACAAGTGGCCCAGGAGGATTGCTTGCGGTTGAGTCAGTCATATGTCTCTGCCTTAAAATTGTTGTAAAGGAGAAGTGAAGGCCAACGACGTAGTTGGTTTGTAAGGACCATGAGAAGTAACAGCCGTATTATTGAAGTTGACCTTCTGCTTAAACCTGTAGCCATTTCATCAATCACCCACTGGTTGGGTCTCCTGAAGGTCAGTCAAATGATTCTGTTAATCGTCTGCTCATTCTCCGGCTCTCGCTTCAGGAGTAATAAATCTTCAAAACTTTTAAAAAAATGAAAAGTTGGGTGACAGGTGTGTATGGAAGAAAAATAATCAGATGAAAGAACAGTCATTTAGAAGCAAGTGGTCAGAGCAAGCGCTGGAAAAAAAAAAAAGTTTTGCAGGGCTGAGGAGGGCCTTAGTGACTCACAGAACTATGCCTGCACAAAGGAGATGGGTGGTGTTGTGCACGGAGTTGTATCCCCCCAAAATGTGTGTCAGCTTGACTAGTTCAAGATTCCCAATATTGTGTGATTGTCCACCATTTTGTCATCCGATCTGATTTTCCTATGTGCCGTAAATCTTACCTGTATGATGTTAGTAAGGTAGGATTAGAGGCAGTTGTGTTGATGAAGCAGGACTTAATCTACAAGATTAGGTGTATCTTGAGTTAGTCTCTTTTGAGATATAAAAGAGAGAAGTGAGCAGAGAGACAGAGGATCTCATACCACCAAGAAAGTAGTGCCAGGAGAAGAGTGCGTCCTTTGGACCCAGGGTCCCTGTGTTTAGAAGCTCCGAGACAAGGGGAAGTTTGATGACAAGAACCTTCCTCCAGTGTTGACAGAGAAAGAAAAGCTTCCCCTGGACCTGGTGCCCCGAATTTGGAGTTCTAGCCCACTAGACTGTGAGAGAGTAACAGAAACAGTCTGTTATAGCAGCACTGGATAACTAAGATAGGTGGGCCCCTTAATTTTTAACCAAGGTGTGTCATCAACACCACTCAGTTTCTGAGTGGCATCACATTTTTCAGTATTGGATAAGAAATATCTAGAGCTGTATGTGGGGATGCTTGTTACAGAATTAACCTCATCAATGGTCCTGATCAATGACATCATGAAATCAGAGAGCTGCCTGACACCTTTCTCACTCATCATCTAAAATGTCAGCATTTCTTTTATAATATAGCTTACTGGGGGAAACAAGAGGAGCCCTGGTGGCGCAGTGGTTAAAGTGCTTAGCCGCTAACTGAAAGGCTGGCAGTTTGAACCCACCAGCCGCTCCATGGGAGAAAGATATGGCAGTCTGCTTCCGTAAAGATTACAGCCTTGGAAACCCTATGGGGTAGTTCTACTCTGTCCTATAGGGTTGCTATGAGTCAGAATTGACTCGACGGCAGTGGGTTTGGTTTTGATTTGGGGAGGAAACAAAAATAACACACTCACAAACACACAAACTCAAACCAAACCTGTTGCTGTTGAGTCAGTTCTGACTCGTGGTGACCCCGTGTGTTACAGAGTAGAATTGTTCCATAGATTTACTTGTCTGTAATCTTTATGAAAGAAAATCATCAGGCTTTTCTTCCAATGGCACTGCTGGGAGGGATTGTACCACCGAGCTTTAAGTTAGCAGTTGAGTGCAAACCATTTGTGCCACCCAAGGACCTACAAAGCAAGACACCTATGTGGTATAAGACCCATAAAAAGGTATATCTGCTTTATTGTAAACACATTTCTTTGTGTTTAAAAAATCGATGCTGAGTTATTGAAAAGGTGGAACAATGGACCCTCTGAATGGAAGCATAGGGCAGGGAGTTGCTGGTCACCTGGTTTACTATACTACAGTTGTTTCAGAATCATGGGCCTCCATGTCAGAACGACTTGACCTGAGTCCTCATTCTGCACGACTACCTTGGGCAAGGTACTTAACCAGTCTGAGTCTCAGTTTCCCAATCTGTAACTAGGGATAGTCATATTTACCCCATAGGATTGTTGTAATGATTAAATGACATCTTCCATTCATTCAAGAAATGTGTATTGAGCTCCTACAATAGTATAGAGGTTAAAAGCATAGATTCTTGAATCAGAATACCTGTGTTTGAATTCTGGTTTCACCCTTTACTTGGACAAGTTACTGATGCCTTCTAAGCCTCAGTTTTCACATCTATAAAAGACTTAGTATAATAAGATATCTACTTCATAGGGTTGTTATGAGGATTTGATGAGTTGCTATATGTAAAGTTCTTAGAATAGTGCCTGGCATCTAGTTAGTGCTACGTAAGTGTTAGTCATTATTATGTGGCAGGGAAAGTGGCACAATGCCTTTCATGGAACTTCTGGTCTACTGGGGGAAGACAAGGCACATGGAATACCACAGCACAGAGCCTGGCACAGAGTGTGTATTCAGTAAATGGTAGCTGTAAGTATCATTATGGCGACATTGGTGGTTCAGTGGTAGAATTATTGCCTTCCGTGCAGGAGACCCAGGTTTGATTCCCAGCCAATGCACCGCATGTGCCGTCACCACCTGTCTGTCAGTGGAGGCTTGCATGTTGCTATGATGCTGAACAGGTTTCAGTGGAGCTTACAGACTAAAATGGGCTAGAAAGAAAGGCCTGGCAATATACTTCTGAAAATTGGCCAGTGAAAACCCTATGGATCACGATGATCGATCTACAACCGATCATGGGGATGGTGCAGGACTGGAGAGCAGTTGTTACATTATGCATGGGGTTACCATGACTTGGGGACTGACTCAATGGCAGCTAACACTGAAAACAACATATTTATCCTCACTGTTACTGAATTTACTTGGCTGGAGTCACCAGAAGCCAGAATCTGAAATACAGAGCTGACCTGTAAGTCACATGTAGTCCACATGTCATGTCTGTACCTTCTTGTAGTTCCTCATCTTGCATGCGGGATGGATGTATCCTTTGAGATAGACTGGGAAATATTAGCAGCTGCCTGACAACACATGTATAAAGTATATTTTTACGCATGATGAGAAATGTTGGGCTTCTCTCATCTTTGGTTGGTTGGTTCAGTTGTGCATTACCTATACCCAAGAGAACACGGACTGCGACATGCCAGGATAGCTTGAGTGATTAACTCCACAATGCTTCAGCAAGAAGTTGCTGTTGAGAAACACCTCCCAGAAGGCCAAAGGACCAGAAGGAATAAAAAGATACACCCAGTGATGTCTTCATGTATACAACGGATACATGCTGAAAAGTTGAAGATGAAGTGAAATGATACCTATTTTCTCATCAGCTTTCATTGCACGATTGGAGATTAAGCCTGCTGAAAAAATTGACTCCCAAAACACTAATTTCCATTGAAATATGTGCTATAAGAAATAATAATGTTGTGTATTATTTTCACAGCTAACATTGTAAACTCATCAATTGGGGGACAAATAATAGGAACATATTTTCTTCTCTCTCTTTCTCCCTCCCTCCCTCTTTTCTTTCCTTCCTCCCTCCCTCCCTTCCTCCCTTCTTCCCTCCCTCCCTTCTCTGTCTCTCTTTCTCTTTTGTTAGCAAAGGTAAAAGAGCATCCGGGACACAGGAGAACAGAGACACACCTTAGCTGACAGAATGCAACGTTGAAGCAAGTCACAGCATATTTCTGAGAACAAAAACTGTGATCTCCTGCCCTTTCCTCTTCCTGGGAAGTTGGTTTCTTTATTTGGCATTTGTTTAGCATTTATTTACAAAGTTTAAGCAGCAGCTGTGACTTCAGCAGGTACACAGAGAGAAGAGCTAGCAGGTTGCCAGATTCCACGAGTACAAATCAAATGTAATGCCACGTTCTATGAGTTCTCGGTATTATGTGAAATTAAACTTTGCACCGTCAAGTTGTTATATGGGAAGGAATGCTGCTACTGATCTCTGCAAGCCAGTGGTCCACATTAAAGATGAAATGCGTGTCTGGCTGGGATGTATTAGGGCAGTTCTCTTTGAAAGGGGGCGGGATGTGTGTGATATTGTTGCGGAGAATAGCGGATGGGCCAGATATTGGCTTTCTGGTCGAATAGGGCTGGGCCTCTCTAATAATAGCTCTCAGAGGGAAAGACCAATTTGCTCTCCTGCTGTTTTCTAGAATGCTTAAATTCCTTTTTCTCAATGGCCCAGTTACGTACCTTAAACATATGGGAACTCCAGCAACTATCTGCCCCAAATCGCATACACTGAGCACATTGCTAGCCATGTGCCATTTTGATGGGACAGGGGGAGAAGGAGAAGGGGGGAGGCAGAGACTGCCCCATGCCAGCCGGAGAGCAGTCAGGCACCTTGCAGTGGGACTGCAGGGGAAGTCTCAATGCCGGAGGGTGCGGTGTCAGCGGAGTGCTGTCACCATCTGTGGCGGGAGCGGGGTGTGAGCAGACCATGTGTGAATCAGCTCCGGAGAGGCTGCTTGGTTCTGGCTGGTGAATTCTTTGTTTGTTTGATTTTACTTTTTTTGGTTTAAGGAGCCAGACACAACGATAACAAATGCTTGGCATAACTATACTGGATTCAAGCTAGAAATGTTTTTTCCCCCTCCCTAAGTTAGTTCTTTCTCTATCACCTTGAACCCCCATGTCTTTTTTCTCCATGTGATCCAAGAATGACATTGTACAAAGACAACTCAGTAGATTGATATACTTTCTTTCTCAAGATGCCAGGGGAATTACTAAGCCTTGCTTTACTCTTTGGTCAATATTTGTTCAGTTTAAGCTTTCTTAATCATCTGCACCATACACACACACACATATGGTTGGCACGATCGGTTAAGCACTTGACTACGAACTGAAAATTTGGCAGTTTGAACCCACCTAGAGGCACCTTGGAGCCCTGGTGGTGCGGTGGTTAAGGGCTCAGCTGCTTAACAAAAAAAAAGGTCGGTCGGCAGTATGAATCCACCAGCCACTCCTTGGAAACCCTATGGGGCAGATCTACTCTGTCCTATAGGGTTGCTGTGAGTTGGAATTCACTTGACAGCAATGAGCTTGTTTTTTTCTTTTGGTTTAGAGGCACCTTGGAAGAAAGGTCTGGAACGGTTCTACTCTGCATGCATGGGGCTGCCATGAGTTGGAATTGACTCAGTGGTAACTGGTTTGGTTTTTGATACATATATACACATAAGCAAAAAAAAAAAAAAAACAAAAAACCTGTTGCCGTCAAATCAGTTCTGACTCATGACAACCCCATTTGTTACAGAGTAAAACTGCTCCGTAGGATTTCAAAGCTGGGATTTTTCAGAAGCAGATTACCAAGCCTTTTTTTCAAGGTGACTTTGGGTAGGTTCGAACCTTTTGTTCACTACTTGAATGCTTAACTATTTGCACCACCCAGGACTCCCATAT
The DNA here is from genome assembly GCF_000243295.1 of Trichechus manatus latirostris. Lineage (NCBI taxonomy): Eukaryota > Metazoa > Chordata > Mammalia > Sirenia > Trichechidae > Trichechus > Trichechus manatus. The sequence goes on from NW_004443970.1 coordinate 10,507,949, forward strand.
ATTTGAATCAGAAGACTTAACTTTATCTATCTATCCATCCATCCATCATCTATCTACCTATCTATCTCTATGTGTATATATGAATAAGAAACCTGTGAATATATATGTAAATAAGAAACCTTGAATTAATTCATATATATGTACATATATTTATATGTGTATGTATTTGTATATATATATATGTATATACGTGAGATTAAGTCAAGAAGTATTGCTAGAAAATCATAGAAACCTTTATTAAACAAAAAGTATCAAAATATGAAGCTATTGTTTCTTGACATTTCCTCCATCTGGGTCTATACACTTCTGAAGGCAGTGTTTCCATCTCTCTAAGCCTTCCCCAAAGAGTTCTGCACTCTTCAATTTACACCGTGTCAGAACGGCAGTTTTTGCATCCTTGAGGGCATCCTCAAACCAAGTTTCTTTTAAATATTCTTTGAGTTTTGGGAACGAAAAAAAGTCTGAAGGAGCAAGATCAGGGCTGTAGGGTGGATGGGGTAAGGTTTCCCAGGGAAATTCTCATAGGGCAGCCCTTGCTACCCTAGAAGAATGAGCAGGTGCATTGTTGTGATGGAAAAAAATGACTCGGCACAACTTTCCTGGCCTTTTTCTCGCCAATGCAGTTTTTAATTTTCTTAAAACTTTTTCATAATAAGCCCCCATGATCGTCCTATGTCCTTGGAGAAAAATCTATCAAGATTACCACTTTGGAATCCCAAAAAACAGTCACCATAACCTTCTGAGCAGTCTTCCCTCTCATGGCTCATCTTTGAGGCCTTCCAGACCTTCCTTAAAGTGCTTAATCCATTTAAAAACTGTTATTTTATGTGGGGCAGCATCTCAAAAACTTGTTGCAAAGATTCAATGATTTGGGAAGATGTCCACTTGAGTTTTGTTAAAAATTTGTTATTAGCCCTGACCTCAAAATTGTTTTTCTTCCATGGCACAAAAAGTGTCCTTTTTTTCTGAACACACCCTAACATGAGTAAGACAAGTGTGTTACTGAGAGAACTTGTCTGCAGCCATCCACTGATTGCAGAGATATGTTTAAACACGTTTTGTTTGGAATAAACCTGTGCACATATGTATGAACTGGAACCCTGGTAGCAATATATCTATATATCACCAAAAGGCTATTGGCTAAAGCCAAAGACCATTTTCTTTTTCAAGCACTTTGGAAGAGAGCAGAATGGTTTTTGCCATGTGGTCAGATCACAGAGGTATAGAGTTGGAAGGCCAAAAAGATTAGATGGAAAAAATCAGTGGCAAATTTTGCTGGCTAGTTGAAGTAAGAATGCTAACACCAACATTTTTCTCAGCTTTGTGAGCTTTTTCTTCTTCTACTAGGAACAGTTTCTATTTATCATTTTTGCTGTGGCAAAGTGTATCTGGAATTCAGCAGCTTAATCTCGGGGATAGCCTTTTTGTTCACTAGCGGGAGGATATTGGTGCTGAGACATTCTGTTCTGGAAGTAAAGGCTGGATGGTGCAGCCCAACATGCATCGATGAAGGGCCTACTATGTGCAGGCACTCTTCTGGTGTAGGGGGCCATAAAAAATTAACAAGACTCATAAAGCTCACAGTGCAGGGATCTATCAGTTTGTTAAATCAAAATAGCAACACAGCGTGGAAACTCAGAGACTGACCCTTGCTCAGAAGCCGTGGGAGCAAGAGAAGAAACAGGAGGGTCTGGGGTGGAGGTCTCTGAGGCTTCTGAGAGGACAGACCCAGTTCTTCCAGAATCATGAAGGATATACAGAGCTGCATCTGTGTGTAGTACATAATTTTTTGTAAAAACCTTATTTTCTGCCCACCACGTGGTTTCCCTTGTGTCTACCTTTAAGTGTTGTTCCTGTAACCGTTTAAAATTAGAGGTTGAACTTGGACAATTGTCACCACCTAAGACAGAGTCTAACACATGGTTGTTGTGTTGTGTGCTGTCAAGTTGATTCTGACTCCTAGCAAGCCCATGTGACAAAGTAGAACTGCCTCATGTGGAATTTTTATGGAAGCAGATTGCCAGGTCTTTCTCCGACAGAGCCATTGGGTGGGTTAGAACAGCCAGCCTTTGGGTTAGCAGCCAAACACTTAATCGTTGCACCACCAGGGCTTCTTAATACATAGCTGGTGCTCAATAAATGTAAGTTGAGTGAATGAATATATCTTATGGACCATCACTTGCACTTGTGGGAAGAGAGCATGGATTTTGTTTTTTTTTTTTTGGTAGCTAATTATATATATGGAGCCCTGGTGATGTAGTGGTTGAGAGCTCGGCTGCTACCCAAAAGGTCGACAGTTCAAATCCATCAGCTGCAACTCCGAAACCTTCTGGGGAAGTTCTACTCTGTTCTATAGGGTTGCTAGGAGTTGGAACTGACTTGAGAGCACCTAACAAGTATGTTGTTGTTAGGTGCCATTGAGTCAGTTCTGAGTTATAGCAACCCTATGTACAACAGAACAAAACACTGCCCAGTCCTGCACCATCCTTACAATCATTGTTATGCTTGAGCCCATTGTTGCAGCCACTGTGTCAGTCCATCTCATTGAGGGTCTTTCTATTTTTCTCTGACTCTCTACCAAGCGTGCTGTTCTTCTCCAGGGACTGGTCCCTCCTGATAACATGTCCAAAATATGTGAGGTGAAGTATACACACACACACACACACACACACACACACACGTATATATACAAAAACCAATCCCATTGTTGTTGAGTTGATTCCGACTCATAGTGACCCTATAGGACACAGTAGAACAGTCCCATAGGGTTTCCAAGGAATGGCTGGTGAACTTTTGTTTAGCAGCCGAGCTCTTAACCAGGGACCCATATATATGTATGTATATACACACATACACACACACACATATGTATATACATATTTTATACATTTTTTTCTTCCTTGCATTAAAAGAAATTTTAAAGTTAGAGATTGCTGTTTGTAACAGCTACTATATTGAGCTCCTAATATAGGCTAGATGCACTGTAGTTTATTTAATTTAATCTCACAGCAGCCCTGCAAGGGAGTTTATGATCCTTATGATAAATGGAGAAAAGATGGAGGTTGTCAAGGATTTCATTGTACTTGGATCCACAGTCAACACCCTTGGAAACAGCAGTCAAAAAATCAAACAATGTATTGCATTGGGCAAATCTACTGCAAAAGATCTGTCTAGTGTGTTAAAAAGCAAAGATGTTATTTTGAGGACTAAGGTGTGCCTGATGCAAGTCATGGTGTTTTCAGTTGCATCATATACATGTGAAAGCTGGACAATGAATAACGAAGACCGAAGAATTGATGCCTTTGAATTATGGTGTTGGTGAAGAATACTGACTATACCCTGGACTTCCCAAAGAATGAACAAATCTGTCTTGGAAGAAGTACAGCCAGAATTCTCATTGAAAGGGAGGATGGGCGAGATTTCGTCTCATGTACTTTGGACATGTTATGGGGAGGGGCCAGTGCTTGGAGAAGGATGTCATGCTTGGTAAGTAGAGGGTCAGGGAAAAAGAGGAGGAACCTCAATGAGATGGATTGACACAGTGGCTGTAGCAGTAGACTCAGACATAGCAATGATTGTGAGGATGGTGCTGGACTGACCGGCCAGTGTTTCGTTCTGTTGTACATAGGGTTGCTGTGAGTCCAAATTGACTCAATTGTACCTAACAACAAAAACAGCATTTTTAAGATGATAAAACTGAGGCTCAGTGAGGACAGGTGACTTGCCTGGTGACACATAGCTAGGGAGTGGCAGAGGCAGTGTTTGCTCTCCCATCTTTCTGACCCCCAAAGCGGTGCTCTGCCCCCCACCCCGGTTGTCTCATGCTAATGTTCATAGCTCATTGGAAAGTCAGTGTTTTAAACAAGGGAATAAATGAAACGAGGGGATTTTATTTCCCATCAGATTTCATCTCTCTTAGAGAGATTTATGTCCTTGGACTGTGTCTCATGGAACTTTTTATGAGTAGTTAAATTTATAGGTAATAATCAATAGATTGCTGATCTGGGTGTCTGTTGCATATGTATACCTTTCACAAGGAATAGGTAAAATGGTTCCAAGATGAGAGGTTTTTTATGGTTCCTGAGCATTGTAACTGAACTGACTCTACGGGAGGTATAGGGGTAGAGAAATAGAATCAGCATTAGGAATGATGCCCAGGAAATAGAGGTGGTCCAGCTCTCAATTTGCAGACGGCAAGTCCCCAGAGGGAGCCTGTCTGTCAGGAGAGCACAGAACCCTCACACAAAATGTGTGTCTTTTTGGAGATGGATACCCAGGAAGGAACACCTGTTTGGAGCACCCATTTCCTGGTGTGATGCTGAGTATATCCTGGAACCCCTTAGGACCTGCATGTGAATTTCTTTTGATGCTAGACTGTACTCAGTAGAACAAGATGAAGCTGGGATACCTGATGCTTGCTACTCCTGCATTTGTTCTCAGGTTATATGTGATCACAGACCCATGCGTGTTTCTGTATGCAGGACTCAGTTCTACTCATGTGTCTTTGATACCTTCCTTTCATGGGTCTTTTTTTTTTTTTTTCTCTTTTGGGATTATTTTATCTAATTTCTGCAGGGCTTTGGTATCTAACAAGGCATCAAGTGGTAAGGGAACTTAAGCTATTTTTCCCCCAGATGGTTTCAGATTTAATTTTGGTTCTTTTGGAGACCAGGAAACCTTTAAGAGGCAAAAGAATGAATTGGTAATTATGGGATTGCAGGATTTTGAGAAAGTAAACACCAGCAACAACAAAAAACCCAAATCGGTTGCTGTGGACTGTATTTGGACTCACAGTGATGCCATGTGTTACAGAGTAGAATTGCTTCATAGGGTTTTCTTGGCTGTAATCTTTATGGAAGCAGATTGCCAGGCCTTTCTCTTGCAGCACTTGTGTGGGTTTGAACCATCAACCTTTAGGTTAGCAGGCTATCGCAAAGTGCTTGGGCAAAGGAATTTTTTCAGATAATCGCAGAGGCCACTGGTTCTTAAGTTCTGAAGTGCATCAGAATAACCTGGGGGAGCTTATTAAAAATACAAATGGTATAGGGTAGGCTCGTAATCTAGACATCTGAGTTTGGAGTAGGACTCAAGGATATCAACATTTGAGACTCTGTGATACAGACAGCTGCTTATTCTGCTTTTCGGGGAGGATTGGCCATTACCAGTGTGAGTGTGGGTGTGCATGTGTGCGTATGTGCATGCACGTGGGTGCGCACATCCTTCAGGACCTGGATCTTTGAATGGGTAGTTTCCCTCCTGACACTACGACTTTGAGCTGCTACCTAAGCTATAAACATGGCTTCTGTCTCAAGGAAGAGCAAGCAGTAGGCATTTCCCTTGTTTATTGGAGGGGTTCAGGCAACTGAAGGTGGCTGCTGCCCTTTCTCAGAGTATTGGAAACATCTACTTAACTGTACTGTGAACTCCACTAAACTTTTATCAAATAATCCCTCTGCTTCCTGAATACTCAAGAGTGCCCAGTGATAGGATGTAATGATCACCTTGCAGTATTTTTATATTTATGCTTTTTGTAGATTTGCTTCCTCAAATGTCATAATATCTTCCATCCCTTCTCCCTCCCTCTTTCCTTCCCTCCTTTTCTTCCTCCTTTTTTGCTTCCTTTCTTCCTCCCTTCTTCCCCTCCTCCCTCCTTCTCTTGTTTCTTCCATCTCTTCTTTCCTTCCTTCTTTTTATCTTAAGGTAAAGAAATCAGTATGAATCTTAGTATTCGGAGAAACAGCTCAGTAGTTCCTTCCATTAGCCGATATGTATTGTGTATACATGCATCACTTGTTCATTTGTATTGGCAATGCATGCTTATAAACACTGCCATAAAGCTCAGTTCTTCCATCCAGGATGGGAATGGAGTTGTTAAAGACAGCTGATGAGGTGGCATCTGTTGGCCAACAGTTTTATGCTGCAGTAGCTCTGAGCAGATAACATTAATAGGAATCACATTTCAAAGTTGTAAATTTGATGTAAAATACCAAATTTGACAATAATTGCATTATACAGCAAAAATTCCATTTATTAAAGGGTTCCCGTCTCTCCTTCGCGTGAGGGGCTTCAAAATTCTTGCTCGTACCTGCCCCTAGCAATTATCATGCCTTCTCTAAAATTCTGCTTTATTTTTCCGTTTTCATAACAACTACATTATGATGTGACATATTTTTTTCCAGATATTTTGCTTGAATAAATAAATAGGACATTAAATTCAACTGGGGTATTAGATTATAAATTAGTTTTGTAATAGGCGTCATAATGTTATTTAGATTTTCAGTTTACACAGACCTTGTAGCAACTCCCCAGAGCTATGCTACAGAATTAGAAGTAGATAGAAGTTGATGTGAAAAATTGGTTTTTGTAATATGCTGATGCCAGTAGAGGTGGGCTGTGTGTAAAAGTATTTAAACAGAGCATTCCTGCTTACGTTATTGTGCAGACAAAAGATTGATAATGATTTCAATGACTGATTTGTTGGTATTGGCCATGTGTGAAACTAAAGTCTTTCTTTCCAAAGGAAAGCGTTACTTACATATGAAGGCTAGAACCCAGATTGTAGAAAACCTATCTGTCCTTTAGACAGAAGGTTCTCTTTTATCTTGTTGGTATAATAATGGCATAACCTTACAACTGTTTCTTGGTGGCCAAGTTAGTCCTTCCAGTTATATTTCACAAGGAGGAAAGTACCCCACCATGGAACATGGTTGTAGAAGTCATTAGCAAGAAAGTTGTTTGTTGCTGTCGAGTCTATTTTGACTCCTGGTGACCCCATGTGTGCAGCGTAGAATTGTTCCACAGAGTTGGATCTCCAGGCCTGTCTTCTGAGACGCCTTTGGGTGGATTTGAACTGCCAGCATTTGGGTTGGTAGTTGAGTACTTAACCGTTTGCGCCACCCAGTTCACCAGCAATAAGAATATACCCTTACTGAATTCATACCTATTGGAAACAAACGGAGGAGTGCACACATATAATGCAAAGTGTGGATTACTAGATGGGTGCTGATGGGACATTATAAAGAGCACACTAGGCAGTGAAAGGAATTTTTCTTTCTAGTGGGTGCTTTCGTCATCACTCCCAACCAAGGGTTGGCAAACTACAGCAGTAAGCCAGATCTGTCTGGCTGCCTGTATTTGTAGAGCTTACAAGCTAAGAATGGTTTTTACATTTTTAAATGGTTGGGAAAAAAAAGAAGAAGAAGAATATTTTGTGATACATTAAAATTATATGAAATTCAAATTTCAGTGTCCATAAATAACATTTTACTGGAACACAGTCACACTCATTTGCTTATGTATTGTCTATGGCTGCTTTGGCAGTACAATGGTAGAGTTGAATAATTGTGACAGACCAAATGGCCCACCAAGCCTAGAGTCTTTACTATATGAGCCCTTCCAGAAAAAGTTTGGTGACCCTGCTTTAAACCCAGGCCAGGTTAGGCTGCTGTGTTCTGGCTGTATCAGAAAGTTCCATACTGGGAAGACACTAAGTTGCAAGTGGATATTCTCTGCTTGGGACCTCTGGTGACCAATGGACAGTGATACTTTACTTAAAAGGGAGAAAAGGAGTTAACAAATGAGAAGGATTGTATCGCTGGGCTTTGGTTAAAAAAATGCCAAGTGCAAAATCAATCCAACTAACTTCAGTAGCATGACTAAAAATATCCTACTGGGATAAGCTCACTTCTAAGTTTCATGGAACTTTTATCTGAATACCAGAAGGTGGTGCCCCAATGGGACTGAAAAGAATGCCCCAATAAGGCGAACTATTTTAGGGTCTTGTCAACTCTATTTATTCATTCAGCACTAGTGGAAGGCACTGGGCGGCCAAGACCTGGGTTTGGGCCCACCTCTGCCTCTAACCAGCCTTGCCACTGAAAAAATCTCATTCTCTCTCAAGACTCCGTTTCTTCACCTGAAAATGGAAGCGGCTGGTCTAAATGACCTCTAAAGCCGCATTTGGTTCCCCTAATGGAAACTCACTAGCATGAGTAGGTCCCAGTCTCAACTTCTTCCCGGCCATCTTTGTAGCTCCCTCTTCTATCATTCAGCATTTCATTAAGGGTTCACAAGTCTTGACATGCTTGTAAGAAAGACATGGCAGGAATTCATATGCCTTGCTTTATAACAAACATGTTATGAATAACCTATATTTGGAATACAATTTGTCATAGGGATGCAGGCAGCATTTTAAATTTGAGCAGCTTTGAAATACAGTGTTTTATCCTTCAAGCAGATCCCTGGGCTCCTCCACTTTACACCTTGAAGGAAGTCTTTATTGGAGAAGCTGCTCTACATTTCCGAAGAATGGGAACATTTGCATTAAATGATGCAAGAGATGCCATTGTAATTTCATGAGAATTACCGTTTCCAATGAATGTTAGATTAAGAACCAAGTAAAATCCCTTGAAAACGGCTGGAAGATAAATTAGAGCTGAGCTGCAGTTAGGTAGAACTAAATTTTATTCCTTCCCTTTAAAATGGTTTTTAATTGATTTGGCATACTTTTTAAGTTAATAATGAATACTGTACCTGGGTCTGCATGATCACTCCTGTGAATTAGATCTATTGCGCTTGAAACAGCTTTCCCTTACAGAAGACAGTGATTTTAATGAAGAGTCTTTGCTTATTGCACCGATGGAAATGTGGCTCTTGGTGGTTTCAGGCAGCTCTCTAATTAGCAGTCCAGTCTGTTCCCCTGAATATTTTACCTGAAACGGTACGGAAATGTAAAAAGGAAAGGTGCTTTACCATAATGCTGGACTTCTTCCCCACTTTGAAGGAGACTATGAGAATGCACGGAGATCTTGGGACTGGGAGAGGCTTGCGAAGCTGTTGTAAGGCCCAGAGATCTTTAAAAAGGGGTGGGCATAAATAACTGGATAAACAAATTGTTCTTCCTTTAGAATAATACATTTCACAAGTATTTTTTTTCTTTTATTATTATTGTTTTTTTGGGTGGGGAGGGAGGAGGGCATTATGTTCCTCAATTAGAGCCTAGTGATCAGATTTCAAGTTATGTCAAGGTATAATGTGGGTGGAGGTGGGAGCCTTACGGCTCTTGTGCTCACATGTCATGCTTTTGTTAATGGAGCATAGGGCGTATGCTACAACCAGGTGGGAGCCAACATGGAGGTGTTGCTGTTGTTGTTCGGTGCTGCAGAGTTGATTTAGACTCATAGTGACCCCACATGACAAAGTAGAACTGCCCCATAGGGTCTTTTAGGCTGTAGTCTTTATAGGAGCAGATCGTGGAGCTGCCGGGTGGCTGCGAACCGCCAACCTTTTGATTAAGCTGAGTGTTTAACCATTGTGCCACCAAGGCTCCTTAACATGGAGATAGGGGGCCCAGAAAGGATGAGCCAGACATTCCTCAGAGGCAAAAATATAAAGAAGAACTCAGGGTTGTCACATTGACTCACAACACTGAGTGAATGAGAAGAAATGGAGAAAACATGGAAGGAGATGAGAAAGGAGAAAGACCAAATTGCGAAGAATGTGGTGTTCTGACAGATAGGATGCTAACATTCACCACGTTTCACCCTTAAATAGGCCATTTGGTCGCTATTGTCAAGACCGTTATCTTACAAGTGTAGGACAAAGATTGATTTAAATATTAATATAAAATAACAATAATAACTACTAGTATTTATTGAAGACTCACCATGTTCCAGGTGCTAGACTAAGCATTGTATGCAAAAATTATCTAATTTAGTTATTAGTATAACCTTCAGATATAGGTACTAGTAGGTTTTCCATTTTAAAGATGAGGAAATGGAGGCACGGAGAAATTGCCTGAGCCAAAAGCACGTCTAGTCCGTGACAGAGCCAGGATTTAGACAATAGCAGAATGACTTTAAACCTCATGATATACGATTCTGCAGAGGGAGCTGGCTCACTATTAAAGGTAGAGAGAGAATCCTGCATTTCCTGAACTCAAATAATGGGAATCAGAGCTAGGACTGAATTGAAGAGCTGCTGGTTCCCACAATGCACTCAGAGCAATAGACTGCTACATGTTCTCTTGCTACCCAACTGTAATTAAAATTATCATACAGTATAATGATTTCTAATACATTTCAGAACAAATCACCATCTTATATCTGACATGTTGTTAATGTTTACTACCATAATTACTAATTTGAAATCTAAGGCAGCTATTTTTATTAGTATTTGGTTATGTATAATTATGGCAAATATGAGACTGCAATTTAGATTGAACTGTATTAGCAGTGATCAGACAAAATGATTATACTGTATATTTGACACCCTGGGTATTTTGTTTCTATAGATTTTTTTTTTCTCCAAACCATAAAGAATTATTTAAAAATAATCCAAAGATTATTTGTAATGCTTTTCATTTTAAGAGTTTTAGAACATGGAAATATACTCTATTGAATCTTGGTTTAGCCAATAGGAATGGAGGTTTCCATCCAGTGAGTACCTCCAACATGCCAGACCCTCTCCTGGGCACTTTGCACATCTACGTTCTAGTCCTTGCGACAAATGTACTATTTTCCCCATTTCCCTGACCAGATAACTGGGGCCCAGAGAATGTAAGAGATGACATTCAGATAGTGAATTGTGGAGTTGAAATTCAAGTTCATGATCTGTCTGGGAATTTTTATCCTGGGTGGTTAAGATAAGAATAAGAGATCACTTTATGGTGGACTATTGCCAGAGCACACATCCTTATTAAATTAGTAGTGTCCTGTATAGGGTTGCTATGAAGTCAATGGCAATGTGTTTTGTTTTTTGTTTTTTTTGGTATTTAATCAGATAATGTATATGTGGCCCTTTCTTATATCTTATTGTTGTTGTTAGGTGCTGGTGAATTGGTCCCAACTCATAGTGACCCTATATACAACAGAACGAAACGCTATCACGTCCTAGGCCATCCTCACAATCATTGCTATGTTTGAGCCCATTGCTGTAGCCACTGTGTCAGTCCATCTTACTGAGGGTCTTCCTCTTTTTTACTGACCCTCTACTTTACCAACCATGATGTCCTTCTCCAGGGACTGGTTCTTCCTGATAACAAGTCCGAAGTACGTGAGATGAAGTCTCACCATCCTCCCTTCTAGGGAGCATTCTGGCTGTACTTCTTCCAAGACAGATTTGTTCTTTCTTCTGGCGGTCCATGGTATATTCAATATTCTTCGCCAATACCATAATTCAAACGTGTCAATTCTTCAGTCTTCCTTATTCATTGTCCAGCTTTCACAAGCATGTGAAGCGATTGAAAACACCATGGCTTGGGTCAGGTGCACCTTAGTTCTCAAAGTGATATCTTTGATTTTTAATGCTTTAAAGAGGACTTTTGCAGCAGATTTGCCGAATGCAATATGTCAATGCAATATGTCCCATTAAGTAAGTTTTATTAGGTCCATTTTATAGCTGAGAAAACTGAGACTCAGAAGATTGCACAAGTGAAAACAGGAAGAGCTAGAACTTGAACCGAGGACTTATGACTTAAATTCCAGTTTGTTGTTGTTACTGTTAGGTACTGTGGAGTCATTTCTGACTCATAGCGACCCCATGTGTGTTCTTCGAACAGATTATTACCATTTTGCTTTGCGGTTGCCTCCAGGATAGTCTAAAGCTTCCCTTTATTACAACAGATCTTGAGTTCTTTTCATGATGATGATGATGGCAATGATGATGATGGTGATGATGACGTACTGTGATGATGAAGGCAGCTAACAATGATCAAGGACCACTTGCTAAGCTATTTACATTCATTATTCTCATTTAATCGTTATGATATGCCCTTTTGTGGATAAGGAAACTGAGGTTTGTAGTGGAGAGGTTCTTACTACACAGTGGTAGAGCTCGTACTTGAATATAGGGCTTGTCTGATTCGAGAGTCCATTCTCTTAATTGCTGTGATGCACATGTTCATTTCCCATATAGAGCTTCTTACAAGCACTATCATATGTACTAAAATTAAGTAATCAAGTCACTTTTAGGGATAAAATATCCCAATTCCTTATCCTTCCCCAAGAAGACCTTTCCACCCTTGAATATGTTTTTTGTTTACATTTCTATGAACACCCTCCATTTTATCGACATATTTCAAAAGTATGATCATCAAAATTTCTTCAGATATTGTCCCTTCAATGACCAAAAAACAACCCAACAAAAACCCATTAAAAGTAAAAAAACAAACAAAAAAAATAAAATCCAGGAAGATTATTTTCTAGTCCTGGTACATAATTCAATTATTTAAAAAAAATAAATGCTTTATGTTTAAAAAACAATAAAATTACTTGAGAAAGAGAACAAACTAGAGTAGTTACACATCTTAATTCAATCACCAATGATTTGGTGAATTTACACGCAATTGTCCATCTATACATACTTTTAAAAAAAGGAAATACAATAAGTTACATTAAGCTCTATGAGGGCAGGGGCTATGTCTATTTTGTTCATCTTTATATATGGTGCTTGCTACCATACTTGGCATACAGTTGGAGCTCCAGGAATATGTGCAAATTAATCTCTCGATGAAGTATAAATACTAGTTTGTCCCTTGCTTTTTTTTGTTTATTATGTCCTATACATTTGTAATCATAATCCTTTTAAATCTTGCTTACAATTAAATTTACAAAGTAATTGCTTATTAGTTGGGAAAAAAAATCAAAATAGTTGAGGTCATGCATTCACTAGGGCTAATTTGTTCAGTCCTTTCTTACACATTTTATTCTAATTTGCATCCTAACAAAGAGTGGGATTTTTGTCTTTGATTGACCCTCAAATTTCATCTTGCTCTTTTGGATTGACTCAAAGCTGAAGCAATATACCTTAGTAAAACCAAAGACTGTTCTTTCTCAGGTCCTATTATGTAGCCATAGAAACTCTTTCAACACACTTATCCCTACACCCACGTTGTAGCACTTATCTGTGAAGCCTGTGCCCATAGAAGGACATCTATTATGAATTTCTGGTTCCATCAGCAGTGAGGGGTTTGCTGGCTCATCGTCATTCTGTTGACTGGTCATCACTGGGCCAGTGACTTGCATTCGCAAGTCCAGCATGAAGAACTGGACAGGGAGGTGTTCAACCATCACTGAGTTAGCTGGCCATATCCTGACTGAACTCATACCAGTGACCTTGACTAATATTGGATTCTGTCTGAGCCATTGGGTGCCAAATCAGGTCATATTTAAAATTACTCCCCCCTTGCAGACTAAATGAAAAAAAGAAAATCTTTTGTCATGATTGTTTTACTGGATTTTACAGTAGGGATTCATCATTCTTGACTGAAAAAAGTACATGTCAAGATCCAGAACCTTACATTTTAATAAATCAAAATTGCATTTTGTTGTTTGTTTGTTTCAAGTGCTTCTAACATCACAGAGACTATGAGTAAGTCCTGTTAAGTTTCATCATAAAAAAGAGACTTATGAGAATCCTTTAACCCAGTTCTAAAATTGATCCCCTAAGAAAAGTTAAATATCAGAGTTGTTTGTAGATTGCTAGATCACCACAAAGATAATTCTTTTATAAATACAGATGGTGCCCTTACGGAAATTACATGACAGTCAGTAGATGCCAATAGAAAAAAAAATGACACGTTGATTAGCTAATAAAATGGTGTTCAGTAGAATTACGCTTCTTTGTCTAATTTATGGCTTATTTGAACTTGAGATGCCCTGTTTTCATTTTGGTTTTTAATAAGCATTCCTTTTAAATCTTTAGAATGTAAAATAATATGAATTTGATTGTCTTGAGCATAAAATGTTAGTCATCCATTAGCAGTGAATCGTGGCTATAAAGCTTCTGCCTCCTCACCCCTTCTGACCCCCAGCCATTCTTTCTGGTATGAATTGATGACACTGAATCGGTTGCCAGCAGACTGATCACACAGCACTAGGCTGATAGAGTTGCAAAAAATAAGCCGATGAATATGTTATTGGCAAATGATTGATAAAAAATCAATCCTCAGGGTTTTGGCTTTCAAGGGGAAGGGGAATAGGGAAAGGAACTTAGATTTACGGAGTGCCTGGTGTGTGTCAGATCCTCGAAACTGTCTCATTTTTGGTTCATTGCTGAAGCTTTTCTCTTTTCTTCTCTCTAGCTGTATTGTACCAAATTAGCCCCCCTCTCTTCTCATCAGTAAAAAGATAAAACGATCCGAGAGGAATTTCATCACGAGATCAGGACATGGAGGGCATTTGAATATTAGCATTGCATTTTCCACTTTCACTCTTCTGTTTGTTGGTGGATAGAATGTTGAGAAATGTTGCCCAACCTCTTGGAAATGGCACATGAATAATCCCGTAATCAGTGTAATGTATTCTGTTATGGGAGTAATCAAGCCATTCAGCTTTGAAGTAAGATCCAATTTTTAGAAAGTGGCTGATGAATGCAGTTTCGCGTATTTAGAAGAGGCTGATGTACCTGGACAATTTGGGTCTTCTGGTTGAACAGAAAAAAAGTACCTGAGGAAACTGAAGTGGACCATTCCAAAAATATCTAAGTTTCATGATAATGTTTTCCTAGCTGGTAAAATCAAATATGACTGTCTGCTTTTGAATTTAGGATAGCTGACAGATTAGTTGGTTGGAAGTGGGGCATTAGGGAGATGGTGGTGTAAGTTAATTCTGAGGACTGGCAGCTTCTAGCTCCCTCCTTCTCCACTGAACTGCTCTTTCCCCAGACCTTTGCCTGGCTGGGTCTTCTCTGATATTCGAGCTTTAGTTTAAATGCCTTCTTCAGGTCCCTGGGTGGCACAGATGGTTTGCTCACGGCTCTTGACCTAAAGGTTGGTGGTTTGAATCCACCCAGTGGAGCCATGAAAGAAAGTCCTGGTGATCTACTTTCATAAAGATTACAGCCAAGAAAACTCTATGGAGCACAGTTCTACTCTCCTCACATGGGGCCACCATGAGTCAGAATCGACTCAATGGCAATGGGTTTTTTTGGTTTGGTTCCTTTTTCAGAGAGACCTTTCCTGAGCACTTTCCCTGCCCGAAACAGCCGTTTCTCTCTATCTTTATTTCCTTTAAGGCCCTTTGCTGTCGAATCAATTCCAACTCACAGTGACCCCATAGGACAGAGTAGAGCTGCCCCATAGGGTTTCCAATGAGCGGCTGGTGGATTCGAACTGCCAGCCTTTGGATTAGCAGCTGAGCTCTTAACCACTGTGCCACCAGGGCTCGTATCACCAACAGAAATTCCCTTTTATTTGCTCACTTACGTTCCTCTGGGGGAATGTTAGCTCCGTGAGAGCTGGAACTTTGTCTGTGTTGCTCATCATGGTATTTACAAGACCCTGAATGGTTCTGAGCTCTTTGGAGGCACTGATGGCATGCCGATTTTAGGAATGAATGCTTGATTATAAACCAATGACCCGAAGATTCTAGTGCTCAGAGGGTTACCCTCCACACACGTCATCTGCATTACTAAATGATTCAATGAAGCAGTCATGTCCTTGCTACTAGAACACAAACCAATTCCAGTGGCTCATGTGAGGCTTACCCACTCACCGAGGCTGTCCTGTCCCAAGTAAGAGGGCTGTGCTACTTGGGCAGCTCCCTTCCCCAGCCAGACCACAAGCAGGCAGTCATGTAAAATGATGTGAGTGTCCCTGCTAGTTAAACTTCGTTTCACTTAAGACATCCATTTCAAAAATAACTCCAGCATCTATGGTTATGTTCTGTACTTGATTTGCAGGGCTTTAGCAGTCTAAATCCCATTAATGCCAGAGCCCTTCCACAAAGCCTTTTGTATTGACTTGGGCCAACTTAATCTGTGGGCTTGTGTTTTCCCTTCTCTCACCTTAGGCTTTTCAACAACTCTCTTGCTTACTCTCTCTCTTTCTCTCTTGCTTACTCTTTCTTTCCTTCCTTCCCCTCTCCCTCCCTCTCTCCCTTCCTTTCCCCCTCCCTCCCCCTCTTGCTTCCTTTTTCCTTCCCTCTTTCTCTCCCTCCCTGCCTTCCTTTCTCTTCCTCCCTCCCTCCCTCCCTCCCTCCCTCCCTCTTTCCTTCCTCCCTCTTTTTTTTTTTTTTTGCCTCAGAGAATGTGGAGCGAGTCACATGTATTCTCTCTTCATGGATCGAATTCTATACACGTGAGGAACAATTTTGACCTTAGTTTTCCCCTTGGCTACCCATTCCACTTCAGATTTATTTAGTTTTCTAACATTAAGTAAGGTCTTCATGAAAAACCTGATACATAAAAATCTTAATGTATAAGCAGGTAATTTTTGGACTAATCATTGGTGTATCAACACACTCCGGTAGAATTTCTTTTCTTTTTCCCCCGGCATTGATTGTCTGTTTATGAAAGTAATACATGCTCACTGTGAAGCATTTGGATAATAAAGAAAACCCAGGGTGACTTTCAGCAGTAGGTTTCCCCCGGGCAGCCAGAGGAGGATCTGGCTTTCAGGAGAATAATTAACAGAACTAGTTTTAGGAATCCAGTTATTGCAGAAAATAGGAGAATTACCTGTCTAAGGGAATGAGAAGTGTTCAGATGTTGCCAACAGATGCAGTGTGGTCCCAGAATAATGACTTCTTTTATAGGAAAAGGGAAGGAAGTTGCTGAGGTCCTGTGGATAGGATACATTGCTACCTGGTTTGCAGAAAATGTGCCCAAGTCTGCCTTTTCAAAGGAAGCCAGGAGACCACATCAGAACTAAATAGGGTATATATTCCTTATCTTTTGATTCATTTGTTCTTTTAGCAAACTCTGAATTTCCCAAAGTCTTTTCCATAGAATAACTGTCACACATGATTCTCCAAGGCAAAGGATTCCACAGTCCAACAAGTTTGGGAGACACTGCATTACTGTTAGTATTTCTTGGAAATATGTGATGTACACGAACATATTAAAGGATGAGAAGGCCTGAATTAAAGAGACCTGTATAACTTCATTTCATCTGCTGTCTCTAAAACTTATTTGACTATGGATCTTTATCTTTTTTTAAGTAACACCTGCTAACATCCCCCAGAATTATTTGGTCACAAATACATAGAAAGTAAACAAACAAAAAACAACAGGTATTGTAGACCTCCTGTGGGTGCATCTTCTTTGTCTGGAGCTTTTGCATTTCTGTTGTCTTTTTTCCTGGATGAGAAGATGAATGAGGTGAGGATTCAGCTACCAGTTCCTTAGTTCCAGGCACCGTGCTAGGCACTTTCCCTGAATTGTTGCATCTGGATCCCACGGTGACCTGTGAGCCTCGTTTTGCAGATGAGGATGCTAAAGTTTAAGGAGGTGAGCATGAAGCTGTGGTTTGCTGCACCAGAGCCAAGGCTCTCGAAGTCCAAGCAATCACGTTCCTTCAGTGTAGTGGACATAGCCCCACTGTGCCTCCGCCACTCTCGTGGACACTTGGTGCGTTCATGGTGTCAGCCATGCAGCGTCACATACAAGGAGGTGAACATGGGACTCTTTCCTTTTCAGGGGTCCTTAGGTGGTGCAAACAGTTAACGTGCTTAGCTGCTAACCGAAAGGTTGACAACTTCAGGCCACCCAGAGGTGCCTGGAAAGAAAGGCCTGGTGATCGACTTCTGAAAAATCAGCCATCGAAAATCCTAGGGAGCACAGTTTTACTCGGACACACACGGGGTCACTGTGAGTCAGAGTAGACTAGACAACAACTAGTTCTGGTTTCTCTTTCCTTTTCATTTCATCCCCACCCCTCTTGGTGAAGACTCTACCCACCCTTCTCACGGGAATAACTGGAAATCAAGTATGTGACCCTCATATGCTGACTACCTAAGACTCCATTTCAGGGCCTGAAACATAGTAAGAGTTTGACGTGAATTTGAAATAAACTCTGTATAAAATACAACTGTCCCTACACTCCCTAACCTTATCCTGCCTTATTTTTCTCCATGGCATTTCTCACTATCATATATCTATTTGTTTGTTTTTCATTTACTTGTTTATTTATTTGTAACACATCTCCCCACATTTGGATGTGGGCTTCTTCTGGGGAAAGATCTTTAGGCCTTTTGTTCACTCCTGTATCCTCAGCACCTAGAATAAATGCTCAGTAAATATTTGTTGGAAGCATGAATGGTTGAATACAAATTTTTACTGTTACTTCTACTTTCTAAAAAACTGCTCAAATTGTTTTCTTTATTCGTCTATGTCTCTCAGGAGTAGTTAAAAGCTACTTAGGGCTGTAAATAAAGCAAGTCTACATTCTTAGCTCTTCTAGTGTAGCAGATATTTAAGGTCTTTGGGTTAATGGGCAAGGGGCTGTTTGCAGGCAGGTACAGCTACAAAGTCTAATGTACAGGAAGGTGTCAGCCCCAAAGACAGTATGTAAAGTTGCCACTTTATGCTTTCTACTACAACTGATAACTTTCACAACGCAAGTCTCTTCAGCAGAAATCCCAAATTAAAAAAATCCAGACAACAGCCATACTTCCAGTCCACTAAAACCAACCCTACTGGGCTTCTTAATGTGGGATGGAATTGTCTTTCAATATCTTTAATCTCCTTTGTAATCCTTTAAAAACCATCCTTCTGAGAAGGGATCCCTAGGTTACATCAGACAGCCAAAGGGATCTATGACACAGAAAAACTTAAATTCCCTGAAAAGCTCCGACTAATAAATACGATGCAGTCCCTGGGTGGTTGATTCGTTTTGTTGCTAATGCAAAGCTTAGAAGTTTGAGTCTACCCAGAAGTGCCTTGGAAGAAAGGCCTGGCAATCTGTTTATTAAAAATCAGCCACTGAAAACCCTATGGAGCACATTTCTACTCTTAACACATGGGGTTGCCATGAGTTGGAGTTGGCTGGACTTGACAGCAACTGGTAAATAAGTATAATGGGGAGAATTTTTCCCTCTATGCCTAAGTAAGGCAAAGGGATGAAAAGTGGATTTCCTTTAGTCTTTGAGGTGAAAAAACAATCTATGTGTTTGTTCAATATTTTCCCCAGCTCTTCCTGACCACCTTTAGGTAGAAACAGTCAGAATCACACACACCCAGAGACACTTCCAGGCACACATATATACACAATGCACACACACATACACACACATGCATACATATACATACATACATGCACGCACATACATACACACAATCCACATCTCTACCGTACAAGTGCTTCTGGTACTCTGCAGTATAGGAAGGCAGGTGAAGCCCTCCTTAGCAGGCACCTTCACTTCTGCAGAGCCATTTGAAATGAGCCTAGGACCCCGCTGGAATGCAGAGTGTAGTTGAAAGGCATTCTGCCAAAATATTTTCCAGTGGAATGGTAGACATTGAAGCATGCCCAGCCCTGATTGGATTACCACAGCACCAGAAGCACTTTAATCTCTCAGCTGCTGCTCCTTGGGATGGGGAGGGGGCCAGGAGCAGAAGTGGTGATTGAGACGCATTTAGGGCTGTGGAGGCTCTTGGTCTTCCAGCCTGGGCACTGGTACTGGGAATATTAAACTGCTTGCCACAGAGATAAAGTAAGGCATTCCTGAGTATGGGTCTGTTGATAAGTTCTTTTTAATTTGA
>NW_004443970.1:10528154-10541478 GCF_000243295.1 Trichechus manatus latirostris
AAAAAAGTATGTCGTAGGGGAGGCAAGGAACCATATATAGAAGAGGTATATGTGATTGTGACAGCATCACCAAGCTGTTGAAAACATACCACGTCTCTGCCCTGCAGAATTAACCTGTGTCGGGGACTCACTATTAACCTAATATCTGCTTTTGGATTCTGTCCAGTCCTGTTAGTGATTCCCGGGTTGATTGCTCTGTTACTCTTGAATGTTAATTGCTTCCAAATCTCTTTGGATGTTCAGATTGCTTGGGGGAAAAGAAAATCTGACTGGAGAAGGTACGAGTTTTATTAATGTGCAAATAAACAAGAAATCTGTTTAGAGACCCGAATGGAGTGTCTGTGACTGAAGATGCCATAAAAAGCTGATGTGGCATCTTTCTTTGCGTGTCTGTCATATGTTGGTGGTGTGATAGCTCAGGTGGGGAGGAGACAGGTTTTCAGTGCTATCTGGGGTATTTGTCCAAAATTGGTATGCTTGTACATAGAGTTAGATAATCAAATCCTTCCCTCTGGGATTCCTACTTGCTTAGTATGAAATGATGACCTTGCTGCCTTTGAGATATGCTTATACTTAGATAGTGCTATTAAGTCAGATGGTGCAAAAATATGAATATAATTTGGCCTATCACTTACGGGCTTGTCTTCATAGTTTCTGTACTAGAAGGAAACTTGACAGTGATCTTCTTAAACTTGCTTATTTTACCATTGGGGAACAAAGGCCCCGGAGGCTGAAAAGTTCAAGGTCACAGAGCAGCTCACCGCAGAGCTGGATGGGGAACAAGGGCCCCTAATTCTAGACCCAGGGCTAGAACAATGAAGAGGAGGGAGAATGATGAAAACTGGTGTTTATTATGTATTCCAGAAACATCTTGCCGAGTGTTTGTGGAATTTTTTTTTTAAGGTGGGAAAATCTCTTACTCGCCAATATTGAAATCCATTTATTAGTAATTATACCGGTATCCCAGCGAGAGTGAAAGGAGATACCGGAGAAAAGCAGACACCCTTTCTCCTGTATGTGTCAGTGTGGCAATTCATCCATTTAACTAGTATTTATGGACTGGCTCAACTCTGGGATTTAGCAGTGAATATGAAAAGTCCCTGCTCTTATGGAGCTTACATTCTAGTGGGTGGACATAGAAAAACAAATAAAGAGACAGATGATATAAAGTCAGGTTATATTAAGCCTGGGAGTCCCTGGGTGGTACAAATGATTAACGTGCTCAGCTGTTAACCAAAGATTGGAGGTTTGAGTCCACCCAGTGGCACTTCGGAAGAAAGTCTTAGTAATCTAATTCCAAAACATCAGCCATTGAAAACCCTATGGAGCACAGTTCTACTTTGACACACATGGGGTCGCCATGAGTTGGTATTGACTTAATGGCAGCTGTTTGGTATGGTAAGTCTTGAGAAGAAGAGAAAGATCAATATGGGGACAGAGGATGGTGGGTTTTAGCTCTTTTAGATAGGAGATCAGAGGAGACCTCACGGAGGAGGAATTTGAGCAGAGATTTGACGGAAATGATGAAGTAAGCCATGGAAATATCTGCAGGAAGAATGTCCCAAGCAAAGGGAATGACTGGAGGGACAAAGACACTGAGGTGGGAATATGGTTGGGTATTTGAAGAATAGCAAAGAGTTCCATGTGGCTGGAGAGGTGAGGAAGGGGGAGACAGTGGGAGACCATGACCCTCGAATGATGGGCTTTAGAAAGGTTCTGCAGCAGACATTTCTAAGGAGACCCATTTTTTAGAAGTTCTATAATCAGAAATAGCATATGGCTCATGAACAGAACCCAAACTCATCTTTGTTGAGAATATTCCCCGAAGGTGCCATCCTTCTGGAATTGTGTCCACGTCTCCTCAGGAGAGCCCAGGAACCATCAGATCTCCCCAGATTGTTTTAGACTGGAGAGGCTGTCACTGTACTAGAATCACTGAGACATGGGGTTATAAATTTCTTGATGGTAAGACCTGTGTCAGACACATCTTCGTGTCCTCCAAGAAACCACATGCAGTGCGAAACTTACACATCATAAGTACTCAATAAATATTGATTATTTGTTCAATGTATGAAGAAATGGCCTGGGAGTGGTAGAAGAGATGGGGTGTCTTAGAAAGGGTTGTTAAAAATACAATCTTCTATAAATGTTGTTAGCAAGATTTCTTATGAAGCATTCTGACCTCTTTGGAATTTTTAAAAATACAAGTCCATGTGCTGAAATGTGAGCATAAGTCCATAATAAACAGAACAGTAGTAATATTATTGCCAGGCCAGATTATAGTTGAGTGGCTGTATTTGGTCTCATATTTTCTCCATGTCTTAAACTGGATATGGGATGTTTTTCCAAACTTTTCTCTGGTCTTAAAGGGATATCGGTGGCTCTTAAAACTGAGGGGTTGCATTTATCACTGCCTTACTTTGGGTAAAATGTGTTTTATATGTGAGAGTGTGGTTAAAATGACATGAGAAATATCAGTCCCCAAGGGAAAAATGGGTGGCCAAGTTGCCAAGTGAGTGAGGAGACCGGAGCTGTGTGTCTTGTTCTCCCATTGCTAATTTTCTCATCATAACAGACTAATAATTGATTCCCCTATTGCACTTCAACATCCCCATCTGCAAAGTGGGGGTAACACAAACTTACCCTCTTCCTTTCAGGTTTTTTGCGAAAATCAGTGAACTTATATTGGTAAAATTGGAGCCTCATGGATGAAGGGTACTTTGTAAGTATAACACATTATTGTCATTTTATATTCTATTACTCCAAAGTGCAAATACCAGATGTCTGCTCTTCCCATATTAGGAAATCAGCAACATCAAGTTTCACACCCAGAGAGTGATAATCTGATATCCTTTGAGGAATCTTATATTTCTGAACTCTCTAATGTTTTGTCAGTATGTTGAAGGTAGGATATCCCTCCTACCCCCAAATCCAGACAATGTTTACTAGATAATTTGGAAGAATATATGTCTGCATGTTGTGTAAAAATGTTGCTATAAACCCTGGATATAAATGCAAGGTGTCTTTATTTCTCTTCCCCCACCTCTTTCTCCCTTTCTTCTTGAATTGTATTTAACTGTGTTTTGAGCAGTCAGTTTGCGTCTCATAGAAAAGGTTGGTTTCAGGCAGAGACTGAAGGTTTCACTGCTATGAACAATGTTTTGTTAACGATGAAACTAGATTAGACATCCCTTGGCCAATTTGCTAAGTGTTGTGTTTCCAGACTTGGGGCAGGGGCGAGGTGGGGGGAGAAGGAGGCCAACCAGAATGATGTGCTAAGCGTGGAACCCCCCTCCCTGACCATATGACAGTCCAGGTGACTTGAGAGTTGCCAGCTACCCATGGAAGGGCCAAAGGCTGCAAGCCATAAAACCAAAGAACAGGCTGAAACTGCACAATCCCAAAGTAGCTGCTTTTAACTGCTTATTTTCCCTGTTTTGCTGGCCCTGGCATTGTGTGTATAGCCATGATGGGTCAGTTACATACCCAGTGCTTAATCAATGGTTCTTTTTTTTTTTTAAATGTTGACCGTAGGTCCTTTAAAGGCTCCTAAAATAGAGAAGTTTCAAAAGGGTTGTGATTGCTTGTTGAAGACCATTTTAGTCAGTAACCCTGAGATTCGTGGGCTGTAGAATCTTAGGTCTAGAAGACCCCTTACGTATCTCATCTAGTCCTGTTCCTTGGCCAATTCTAAGGATTCCATCTGACGAGTATCCGAGAACTTCTAGAGGCCAAGAGCCTACTACGTTAAGAGGCAACTCTTTTCCAGTTACAGCGTTCTTAAGTTGAAGTCAAACCCACCCTCTATGTAAGTTCCACCCTTGGGTCCTAATTTTACTATTCACCCCCACAAAGGACAAGTCTTCCTCCTGCAAAGTGATGCCCTTTCAAATATTTGAGGGCACCTTTGAGGTCCCCCAAAAGTAGCCTCCTTTTCAAATTACGTTTCCTCAACAACCAGAGCTTGTATGGCATGACTTCCAAACTCTTTACCCCCCCTGGAAAGGTTCTCATTTGTCTATATCTTTCTTAATAAGCAGCACTGAGAATCTCCCTTCTCCAGACCCCATCCCACATCTCAGAGTCAAGAGAGCTAACCAAAGGTGTGGAAGACCATGACCTCAGAAGAAGTCATCTGGAACTACGTGTGCGCATGGATTGGTTTGAGTAACGAGACAGCAAAGCCCACATCCCCCCTGTGAGGTGCAGATGATTGACAGGGAGAAAGTTGTTTTGGTTACTAATACAATCTGCTTGCCTCCTGTAGACGCAGCGGTAGCCTACTAATTCGTTAGAAGTGAATTAAGGTTGTTTACCGATGTTTGAAAGTAACTGTCAGATTAAAAAAAAAGTTCGTACTAAATGAGACCACTCACCTACTTCGGAGTTGCTGTTTATTTTAAGCTGAGCACATAAATAATATATTGAGATACGTAGGGTGATTTTAAGCATTAGAACACGAAGCCTCCTGTTTACTAACTGTCATTGGGCTGAAGAGAATTTAAACAGCTCTGAACCTTTTTGTCTGTGAATGCAAGGCATGAAATTAACTTTCATTTCATAGTTAGCAGAAATCATGATTAGGCAGTCTTGTTGATATGTCTCCTGCTTATCTGGATCTCTTTTGCTATGCAAGACAGGCTTTGGCAACAGAAAGCTTCCCATGTCTCACTTGAAGCAAGATCCCCCTCCTCCCCGCCCCAAATATGCAGGGACCTGTCTGGGCCACTGAGTCAATTTGTTCTGGAAAGAGAGAGAAGTGTCGAGAGGATACTAGAGTAGGTTCCAGGGATTCTAGTCCTGCCTGCCGGTAACCCTCCCTGAAGCTCACTTTCTTCACCTGTAGAATGGACATAATAGCATCGACTCCACTACTTCCCAGGAAGATGGTGAGACCCCAATGGAGTGATTGCTGTGAAATGACTTTCAAAGGTTTCAGGTGTCATATCTGGGCAGGACAAGATGATAATAGCTAATGCTATTAAGGTTGTGTTCTAAGTGCTTTACGTGTATGAACCCATTTCATCCGCCTAACAACCCTATGGGATTGGTACTATTATTATCTCAATTTTACTGCTACAAAAAATGAAGCATGGGGAAGCATTGTCTTACAACTAAACATAACAAAGCTGGGATTCAAACACCAGGCAATTGGGGTCCAGAGTTTACATTCTGAAATATTACTTATTTGCGAGAAAGGATGAGATTTTTCTACATAATGAGTGTGCCTCTTGGTCATGCACAGATAAATGAAACTATTCCTAAAACCCTGTACCAAATTTAGGTTGAGAAAAATGCAATAACGTCTTCTCCTCTAGTGATTATCAGTGAGGCGGATTCCCAATGGGTTGGGAAATAGCGGACTGTATGGATTAATTATGTTTTATGTGTAAAGATCCAGGTGATTTGTAGATGAGAAGCCCTAAGTGAAAAGACCTATTACTCGTAATGCTTTCTGAAACAAGAAATTTGATTCACTTTTTGTTCCTGTAAACTCGAAAGTGTGATAGCCTATTTTGGAGTGGAGGGAGAGTGTTAGAGAATGAACAGAAAATGTATGGAATGTTTAATTTTGCATGATTACATTTCGTATTTGTGGAAGTAACTGAGGCAAATAGAAGTGCATAATAACATCACAGCATACTTATTTGAGATGTTTTGATGGAGTACTCTGGGTTTTACAGTCTGATATACAAACCCTTTGGGATAAATCCTTATTAAGCAAATGAATAAAAGTATACTTGTGTGCGCATCATTGAAAATATGTAATTTGTATAACAGCTTTTTAAATTTATAGGTACAGTATATTTATGTGAATTTCAAAGGGAAAAGAGCTGAAAGAGATTAATGAAAACAAAGATGGCATGAATTTGCAGACGTTTTTCCCCCGAAATATACTCAGCCTGTACAAGGGTCATACTTATAAGTTGGAGCGGCAAAGCGTGGGGGTCTGATCTGCTCTGGATTTCTGAATGAGACGATCCAAAAATAGGATCATTTCCATAATCCCAGAAAAATGGATGGACTCGTAAGAAGTAATTAGCTGAAGGAAAGAACACATTCTGCACTTCCCAGTTGCAAAAATCTTTCCAATGGCTGCTGTGCCTTAGCGCTTGTTCATACAATAAGATAATTGCATAATTAAATACACTATGGAATTTCAATAATGGGAAATTTTGTTTTCTCATCACAATGTGCAACTTGCTGATGTTGAAAAGCCTCGCCGTGTTTTACGGAGGCCAGATCATTCTTTCACATCATCACGTCCTCTGCAGCAGGCTGCGGCTCCTCTTTCGGATCTGAGACACTTCCCTTTCAGGTTATTTTTAGCTGGTTATATTTAGACAAGGTGAAATTAAGCAGGAAGTCCCCTAAAGTCTGACTTGCTTACCCGGACTGTTGGAGTCTAGAATCATTCTGTTAAAAACGTCCCTGGTGTCCTCTAGGTCTTTCTATTTAACTGGTGAAAAGCAAGCTGAAGATGAGTGCTGTTTAGACTTGGGGGGCTCCTCTTTGGGTAGTAATTGTGACATAGCTTAGTGGAGTCTCCAAGAGGGTCAAGAGCTGGGTTCCTTAGATTCAACTCTGGCGTGGCCTCTTATGTGCTGTGTGATGTGGGGGGAAGTACTTAATCACTCCTGTTTTCTTATCTGTAAAATGATTCTCATCTCAGGATTGGTGAGGCTTAAATGAGTTAATAATACATGTAAAAACCAAAAAGCTAGTTGCCATCAAGTTGATTCTGACTCATGGCGACCCCATGTATGTCAGAATAGAACTGTGCTCCGTAGCGTTTTCAATGATTTTTTGGAAGTAGATCACCAGGCCTTTCTTTGGGGGCACCTGTGAGTGGTTAAAAGCAAGTGCCTTAACTGTTTGCTCCACCGAGACTCTTAATACATGTAAAGAGCTTAGAAAATACCTGGCAGTTTTTAAGCACCCAGTAAATGTTAGCTCAGTGGTGCAAACAGTTAATGTGTATGGATGCTAACCAAAAGGTTAGAGGTTTGAGTACACCCAGGGGCACCTGGGAAGAAAGGGCTGGTGATCTACTTCTGAAAAATCAGCATTGAAAGCCGTATAGAGCACAGTTATGCTCTGACATACATGGGGTCGCCATGAGTCAGGATCGACTTGGTGGTAACTTTTTAAAATATTTTAAATGTTAGCCAGTATTATACATTTCATATTCATCTGAGCTGTGGCAAACCTTTGAGTAAGAACAATTAAGTAGATTTATGGTTTCGTCTTTCCAGAACTATATACTGAATACCTTATGTACTACTGTCTTGGGTCCAAGGAAACAAAGATGAATAATACCCATTCCTTGCCCTGGAATAGTTCAATCAAATTGAGAAAAAAGACATGTAAATAGATGATGATGATGACAATGATGATGATGATGATGATAAAAATAATAGTACTAGGGTTGTGTTTGGCAGATAGTAGGACATTTTATCAGGGACTTCTCTGTCATCATAGTGTCCTCAGCACCTAATGCATAGATGAATAAATGACAGGAATTAGTCTTAAGGTTATTTTGTTTGAGAGTCAAACTAAATAGGAAAGAGAAGGGGTCTAGTACGGAGTAGTCATATAGCTGGGACTCAATACATGTTTGAAGAATAAATGAATGAATGCACGCATGTATAAAATTGACCTTAAACTTCTTCTCTTTAGGAGCCAAAGGGTTTACAGTCAGCTTGAGAAAGCACATGAATTTGCTGTTTTTGAGTACTATATCGGGACTAGGGTGAGGCAAGTGAGGCATCTAGGGCACACAATTTAAGGAGGCACTCAGCACCCTAGGATTGAGTGCCTCCTTAAATTTTGTGCCCTAGATGCCTCACTTGCCTTACCCTAATCCACGTCTTTTTTCTTATAATTCATTTTGTTTTGTTGTTTTTGAGACTATCCACAGCAGAACATACACCAATTCAACAGTTTCTACATGAACAATTCCGTGACACTGATTACATTCTTCCAGTTGTGCAACCATTCTTACGTTTTCTAAGTTGTTCCTCCTCCATTAACATAAACTCACTGCCCCCGAAGTTTCCTATCTAATCTTTTGAGTTGTTGTCAGTTTGATCCCATAAAGATAGGTCTTAAAAGAGCACAATATTCAAGGCAGACATTCTTTACTAGTTAAGCTAAACTACTGTTTGGTTTTAAGAAGACTTCAGGGATTTGGTTTTTTGATTTGGAGGTTCAGCACCATAGTTTCATGGGACATCGCAGTTAATTGGCCTAATAACATGATTAGGGCTCCTGTTCTACCCCCTAGTTTGTTGCATAGTCCCTGGGGTCTTAATAGCTTGCCAGCGGTCATCCTAGGCACAACAATTGGTCTCTATTCGCCTGGAGCAACAGAGGAAAAAGGAGAGTCAGGACTAGAAGGAGGAAATGGAATGTGTGGCTCATTGCATCTATGAACACTTGCCTCTTTTGCCATGAGACTAGAAGAACTGGATGGTGCCTGGCTACCATTACTGAAAATTTTGATCAAAGAGTCTATAGAAGCAACCACCTGATCAAAAGGTGGAAAATGCCAAACAGGATTTCAAATGCTCATGGAATCTAGTCTTTCTAGAGACCTGGAGGCTAGATGAACCGCCAAAACTATTACCCTGAGATAATCTTCAAACCTTAAACCAAAAATATCCCATGAAGTCTTTTGAATACATTCGTCTTACATGTATGACTATGCTTTGTTTGTGCATATATTTGAACATTTTCTTCAGCTTTTTATTTTGAAAAATTTTCAAACTACACAAAAATGGAAAGACTAGAACAAGACATACCTTTTCCCTGTGTACCTTTTACCTATATTCATCAGTTATTAACACTTTATGACATTTGCCTTATTCTTCTCTATATATCTGACTTTGAAGCTTGTTCTAATCTACCATTGAGATCATATTGTACTCTCCATACGACATCCCCCCATCCCTGCCTCCAGTGCATTGTGTATTTCTAAATTATAAATTTTGGAAGAGAAGGCCAAACAGTACGTTAAAAGAACTTTGCTTAAATTTTTTTTTTTCAAGTTTAAGAACTGTTGCTTGGACCTTACATGTAGACTATTGCCGTACTAGCTTATGTAGACTTCAGCCAATAGAAAATGATGAAAATCTTAAAGGTTGCAAAGTTTTTCTGAGTGCTCTGACATTCTCTGTCAGAGTGGAGAGATTTGTTGGAAAGGCAAATTCCCTTGACCATTTTTTTTTTTTTGAGAACCTTTCAAAAGTAGATGGTTGTCCAGTTACTAATAAAATGACAATAACATTTTCTAGGTTAAAAATAGTCAGTGTAAGAGGTGATTTTGCAGATATACTGTAGAGGCTATATTATAAAGTTGGTGATATGCTCTCAGTTAAAGAGGACTACACATTTGATCTTGGACTATCTGACACACTTACATGGGGAAAAAAAGTTTTTCTGATAATCTTCAATATTTCTAAAAGTAAGGTATCTATGACCATAAAATGTGGCAAGACGTACCTGAAGATTGCATTCTTTCATTTCAATGTCTTTGAAATGCTCTTTGTTGGAAGCCTAGGGAATTGGTGGAGAGGCCTCAGGGCCACCATCAGTGGTGGTGATGGACAGGGAATGTGGAATGACCAGCACTGGAAATCCAAGCCCCTCATTCCATGTTTCATCAGAGCAGTTCTGATATTTTGTGTTTTATATTGGGCATCTGACTAAGATTTGGAGCCTTGGGTAGTGCAAATGGTTAATGTCCTCATCTGCTAAATGAAAGGTTGGAGGTTCAAGTCCACTTTGAGGTGGCTCAGAAGAAAGGCCTGATGATCTACTTCTGAAAAATCAGCCATTGAAAAGCCTATGGAGCACAGTTCTACTCTGACACACATGGAGTCGCCATGAGTTGGAATTGACTCAACAGCAAATTTTTTATTTTTCAGCTTAAGATTCAGTTTTCAACAAAGCGTTCTAAAGCTAAAAAGGGATAATTTGGAGACCATGGCATGAGTGGGTAGAAGAAGAAATAGGAAGAAATTCATCCAGCAATGTGAGTTGGCAGTGAGAAATGACAGCTGCCAACTTGAGGCATGGGAGAGGTCAGAAAAAACCATGGCGAGCAGACACAAGAACTAAAAAACCGTAGGAGTCTGGGAGTATTAAGCAGGTTCAAATGCCCATACATATCCTAAGGCAGTGATTCTTAAACTTGAATGATTCCTGGTCCCTCACCCAGAGATTCTGATTCTGTAGATCTGAGGAAGCGCCAAGGACCCTGAGTTTTTAATGGTCACCACATAGCCCACAGAGGTAAATTGCTCTAAAGTCGTGTTTATATCCTTGTTATAGTATCTGGTGTTGATAAAGATGAGTAGGGTTGAGAGGAAAATGTTAAATTCAGTCCACTATAAAGTCCAGTTGCCACTGAGCTGACTCTGAGTGTGTGTCAGAGCAGAAACGTGCTCCATAAGGTTTTCAAAGACTATTTTTTCAAAAGCACATCAACAGACCTTTCTTCTGAGGCGCGTTGGATGGACTCAAACCGCCAGCCTTTTGGTAAGCAACCAAGTGTATTAACCATTTGCACCACCCAAGCACTCTGTCCAGTATAACGTAACTCTTTTAAAATTCAGGGAAGTTTTAGAATGATTTCCTTTCAAAATGCTTAAAAAATAAAAGGATATCCTGAATAATAGGGATAAAAGACAAACAAATTGATACTTGTATTATAAATTGAAGTTTACTAAGACCAATGGGAGAGATACACACAAAAACCACTAAAGAAATAGAGCTCACATCTAGCTGAATTCTTAGAAGGTTCTTGGAAGAGGGGATTTCATGGTGGGGACCTCAGGACTTAATGAGATAAGTGTAGACTGTGGAGTCAAATGAACCTGGGTTTGAATCTTGACTCTGCTACTTCCTAGTTGGAGGACCCAATGAAAATTACCTAATTTCTTAAGGACAGAGTAAGAAAGATTAAATTAGATGACATGTGCAAATTACTGAGCATGAAAGCAAAAAACCCAAACCTGTTGTCTTCTAATTGAATTCTGACTCATAGTGACCCTATAGGACAGAGTAGAACTGCCCCCGTAGGGTTTCCAAGGCTGTAATCTTTACGGGAGCAGACTGCCACACCTTTCTCCCATGGAGCAGCTGGAAAAAATCCTGAAAGTAGTTCCCAGATGACTTTGACCTGGGACATTTGACTTGCAGCAGTGAAAGATAGAGTTAGTGGCAAGGATAGATAGGGGCTACTGGGGAGACTGTTGTCTCCAAATCATTTTTGTGTAAGACAACAACAAATCCTTCAAGATCAGGGGAAGAAGCCAAGTAGGTTCAGCCAGGGTGGGAGGCTCCAGGAAAGGAAGGCCTTCTAGCTTGGGGAGTTCACTCCAACCCCCTTGTAGTTCCATTGGGAAGCAGGGAAAAATCTGCCCTTGACCCTGAATGTCTGCTAAGTGTTTGGACTTGGACCTAGGCTATTCTGCAGTTTTTAATTTCTCTTCCTCTTTCTCTTCCCCCAGTTTCCCCTTTTCCTCTCTTCTTCCTCTCTTTTTTCTCCTCCTGCTCCTTCTTCTTCTTCCCCTTCTCCTTCTTTCCTTTGTGTGTGATGATGGCTTTCAATGAAGCTATGCCCCAGGAATGCAAATGCCTAATGCTATTCAATAGGAAAAAGAGTTTAACACTGTCTATGGCATTTTAGGGAGCCCTGGTGGCATAGTAGTTAAGCATTCTGCTGCTAACCAAAAGGTCAGAAGTTCAAATCCACCAGCCACTCCTTGGAAACCCTATGGGGCAGTTCTGCTCTGTCCTATAGGGTTATTATGAGTCGAAATCGACTCCATGGCAATGGGTTTGGTTTTTTCCTGGAAGTGCAGTGGTTAAGCACTAGGCTGCTAACCGAAAGGTTGGTAGTTTAAACCCACCAGCAGCTCCATGGGAGAAAGATGTGGCAGTCTGCTTCCACAAAGATTTACAGCAGTGGAAACTTTAAAGGGCAGTTCTACTCTGTACTGTAGGGTCACTATGAGTTGGAAGGGACTCAATGGCAATGGGTTTAGTCTTTGTTTTTTACAATGTTTTCACTTACCTTCAGCTTTCCAGGATGGCACCTGTGCCTGCCCCTGTCTCTTTCTTCTGGTCAGAAAAATCTAGAAATCCAGATAATCCTAAACAAATCTATGCTTAGGCTTTTATATTGGCAGCAAATTTACCATCCTAGAAACCTCTTTGAAGCTAATATTAAAATGGGTTTGCCTTCCTTGAGCAAATGAGCTCAGAAATTATTCTATAAATTGCAGGAAACCAGAGTATAATAGCCACTGTAGGTAAGGGATGGTGGAGTAACTTCTTAGTCCCCCAAAGCTAGGGATGGGGTGCCTGCACCTTGGAGTCTAGATCTGCAGTGCATGGCTGATGTGACAGTGGGTTCTCATATCTTCAGACAACTTGTCTTCTTCTCCAGTCCTGCTCATGTCTTCTGTCTTATCCTGTGAACTGTAGTCCCAAAGAGTTAATGCTTTTGGCTGCTAACCGAAAGGTTGGAGGTTCGAGTCCACCTAGAGGTGCCTTGACAGAGAGGCCTGGTGATCTACTTCCAAAAAATCAGCTATTGAAAACCATATGGAGCACAGTTCTACCCTGACACTCATGGGTCACCATGAGTCAGAGTCGACTCGACGGCAGCTCGTTATCCTGAGCGCTAGCATCACAATCCGTTCTTCTTCCTGCTGTAACCTCACCATCTAGTGCTCTCCTTGGCGTAATGGATACATTCAATAAAGCAACATTAGCTCATTGCTTAATGAATGCTATAAGTAATCCAGTATTTTTTGATTCAGATTATGTTTTAACAACTATTTACTGAGCACTTACTATGTGACAGGAACTGTGCTACCCGAATTTCGTACTATGATTCTCCCAACAGCCCTGTTCATCTGTTGACAATGGGGGAACTGAGGCTTAAGGAGAAGAAATGACTTAACCAAGGTCACACACTCTTGGCTCTACACAGTTCAAGTTCAGATGGCCCGATTTTCAAGCTCCGTTTTCTATTGGCTTTCTGCTGATCCCCCCTGCCTTACAAACACTGAGTTTCCCACTCCCTATTAAACTGGAGGAGCCCTGGTGGCACAGTGGTTAAGTGTTTGGCTGCTAACCAAAAGGTTGGCAGTTTGAATCCACCTTGGAAACCCTATGGGGCGGTTCTCCTCTGTCCTGTGAGTCGGGATTGACTAGACAGCAACGGGTTTGGTTTTTGGTTTATTAAACCAGAGTTTCCTCACAACTTGCTTCCCAGGATCTCAATAATCAACCTGCAAGTAGAAGGGGC
>NW_004443970.1:10541734-10544194 GCF_000243295.1 Trichechus manatus latirostris
AAAGAAAGAAAGAAAGAAAAAAACCCAATACAAAAACCACAGAGTGAAACTTCATAGGTATTTTTCTTCCCTGTATGTTCATAGTGGTTATTTATATCTGGGAAGTTTCCATTGGGATTTAGTTCAGGATATAGACTTGGCAGCGTGGCTTCTGCACTCCATGGTGACATTTGACAGACTGCAGGTAAAGCAGGATGGATTTCGTATAGCTAGATGGATGGATTTGGGGGCGAAGTGTTGGGGTTGTACTGTATTATGAAATGGATTTATTGATCTGAATCTAAAAGCGGCCCATTACCTATCAATAGGAGATCGGTATCAATAACATTTGATAAATTAGGGCTCCCGATCCTTTGCTTTGTTTGTTTTATGAACTCCACTTGGCAATAACAATAAAAGACTCCAGGTGGTGTATTGCAAATGGCTTATTGCGCTTGTCATGTGCATTAGTGACCTTAGGGCCCAGCTCTGGATACTGCATGTGCTATAACCAGGCAGAAATGCCCTGCTGGGCCTCACTTCCTTCCCAGAATTAGATATTCCCCCGCTATGTTGCATTTCAACATCGGCCTAGTGCATTAACCTTGGAACGCTGTGCCCAGGATGTAGGTAGCATCTTCATTTTCCAGATGAAGAAATTAAGACACTGTGAGGTTAAATGAACTGCCCAGGGCCACACGGTAAATCTATCATAGCGCTGGGATCCGGGCTGAGGTGCATGGTTCCTGGGTGAGGGTGCGACACTTTCCGTCTCTGTGGTGACAGAGTGAAAGGAGCTGAATTTGTAAAAAGCTTGCAGATAATGTGACACTTCTGCCCCGAGTGCAGTGAGGCTGCCATCTTACCTCTGAGTCTTTTGGGGAAGGAATTCACGTTCCTGTGCAGGAAGCAGACAGTTCCCTTGCGTTTTGGCAAAAAACATGCTTTATTTGGTCTTTGAAGCCACAGATCAAGGCTGAAGACATCCTACATACCGTTGGATGCTGACTGTCCAGGCGTGGTTCTTATTTTATCTTTTATGGGCCAGCTATTTGCTCAGCCAGATGTTAGATGATATGGAAGGTAGATAGAAGACACAGTTCTTCCCCTAAAGTGCTTACGTTTTTGTTGGTGGGAAAGGTTGAATGAGAATATTATGGATTGAACTGTGTTCCCGAAAACATGTTGAAATCCTAACTCCTGTACCTATGAATACATTTGGAACCCTGGTGGGAAAGTGGTTAAGAGCTCGGCTGCTAACCAAAAGGTCGATCCTTGGAAACCCTACTGGGCGGCTCTACTCTGTCATATATGGTTGCTATGAGTTGAAATTGACTCAACAGCAACTGGTTTGGTTTGGAGCCCTCTTGGTGCAGTAGTTAAGCATTTGGCTGCTAACCAAAAGGTCAGCAGTTCAAAGCCACCAGCTGATCCTTGGAAATCCTGTGGGGGCAGTTCTACTCTGTCCTGTAGGGTCCCTATGAGTTGGAATCGATTTGATGGCAACGGGGTTTTTACAGGTACCTATGAAGGTGAAACTTTTGAAAATAAGAGTTTTTGTTATGCTAATGAGGTAATACTGGAGTAGGGCGGGTCCTAAGTCTGGTCCCTTCTGAGTCTTATAAAAAGGGAAGACAGACATGGAGAAAGAGACGCACACATAGAGGGAAGAGGCCATGTGAGGAACCCTGTATAAACCAACGGATGCAAAGGAACACCTGGGGCTGCTGACAAGGAAGGAACCTTCCCTAGATCCGATGCCCTGATTTGGACTTCTAGCCTTCAAAACTGTAAGATATAAATTCTTTTTTCTTAAAGCCACACACTTGTGGTATTTTTTGTAATGGCAGCACTAGCAGATGAAGACAGCCAATTTGTATCCCCAAGCTTCCTTCTTAGTGGGATAGTAGAAATCTTTGATGGATGAAACAGTCCTTGTGACCCCAGTTCCCACAGTCACACCCACAAACATTATGATAATGAACGATTTCAATGTGCCAAATAAACACGTTGGATACACCGTCTCATCCAATCTCAGCAGTAACCTAGAAATTAGGCTAACAAAAGAGATTTCGCGTTAGCAATCCCTGGGTGTACCTTGTGGGGTTTAGGTATAACTCTGAAGGCATAACTGATTTCTTTGGTGTAAATTAAATTACCCTTTTGAGCATCTTCTAAAACTTCGAATTAGAGTCACTTTACTTTGTCATCATAATAATGATAAGCTGGAATAGAATACCAAAGAGATAATTATCTGGTGAAATATAGCAAAACCTTAAAGAACTAAAATGCTTGGGAGGTAAATGGAGTTTTATCAGATTACCTAGGGAAAATGTTTAAAAAAGTATTTTTAGTTTAAAATTCATTCTAAAGCATATCATGGAAACATACTTCTATCTCTGTTTTCTTGCCTTAGTAAGCATGATGTTGTGATGAATGTTACTCAATTTTCCTTTTTGTAGAGCCTCAGGATCATCATTC
>NW_004443970.1:10544730-10546808 GCF_000243295.1 Trichechus manatus latirostris
GCATCTCTTATCTCAGGGAAGCTTGTCTAATAGGTATCATTTTGCTTTCTCCCCCTCCTCTTCCCCAATCCATATTCCTCAAGACTCAAAGAAGAAAGCCAATGATCTTGAAGATACTTTCAGAAGTGCAGATTCCCCCATAGATTCAGATTCAATCCTTTTGGAATGGGATCAAGGAAAATTTATTTCTAATAAGCATTTCTGTGTTTTTCTAACAAGCACTCTAATACGCTTATTAGAATCTTTATTTCTAACAAGCAGCTGGTCCATGGCCCACACTTTGAGAAACAGTGTCAGAGGCTGAGAAGTTGGCTCCCGAGGAAGTTCCCAGTGGAGTGGGAAAGGGAGTATACGTTATAGGGAAGAGTTCCCTCTCCTAGAAGGTGGTTCCATGGGCGATTTGGTGGTAACATTTAGTCAATGACGAACTAGTTACACAATCTCGTAGGAAATTCAGACCACACATCTTACCCCAAATTCAAATTTACAGACATTTACTGAAGACATACCTTGGGAGTCCAGGGTCTGAATGAGAAACAGTATAATATGGATTGTCGGGAAATTTATTTATTATTGCAGTGGTTTTGTATTGTAGGGAGGATTTATTTCTCCTCTCTTAATAATTAAAAAAAAATTACTTGATCGATATTGTAAGGTTTAGGACATCTATGAGAAAAGACCAAAGAAAAAAAATTTTTTTTTCAGTTGCTGTTGAGTCATTTCTGACTCATAGCGACCCCATGCATGTCAGAGTAAAGCTGTGCTCCATGGGGGTTTTCAGTGACTAATTTTTTAGAAGTGGATCACTATACCCTTCTTCTGAGCCATCTCTGGGTAGACTTGAACCTCCAAACTTTTGGTTAGCAGCCAAGTGTGTTAACCATTTGTACCAACCAGCAACTCCAAAAGACCACTAACACCAGAAAATTGTTACATTGGAGTTACTTACCCAGACATTTATAGACCATATGAGCAAGTACTCTTTGAAATTGTTGGTTATTCTGACAAATAGAGAAATTACTCACAGAGAACCTTTTCAGCACTTTACAAAAAGACAACACTACTATGACTGAGCATATAGGTGTGTGGGTGTGTGTGTGTGCATGGCTTGTGGGTGGATATCAGCAAACAAGCCTTGAACTAATAATAAAACAACAAATTAGCCAGAATGTAAGTAAGTAAAATTTATGTCAAAGTATCTGAATAGGGATAAAACACAAAATCTATTGCCGCGGAGTTGAATTCGGACCACAGTGACCGCATAAGGCAGAGTAGAACTGCCCCATAGGGTTTCCAAGGCTGTAATCTTTACAGAAGCAGACTGCCACATCTTTCCCCTGAGGATCAGCTGGTGGATTTGAACCAACGACCTTCTGGTTAGCAGCCGAACGCTTAACCATTCTGCCACCAGGGCTCCTTGAATAGGGATATGATTACATAATTATATGTAAAGATTGAGGGAAAGAATAGATATTTTTCTTTTCTTCTATACAATTTCACATTCCTCCATTGTCTGGAAGCTGTTTTTGAGCTGCCAAGTTGGGTCATGACTTGGGCCAAACCTTTTCTAAGGGAATGGTTTATGTGAGCTGGCAGACTGTCAAGCTGTGTGTGGTCCTTGTACCAGCAAGTGAGTAAATCAGTGTTATAAGTTGCAAATGTGCCTCAAATTAACTTCTGCATAATGGGGGATCAGCTTGGCATCGTTTAAAGTCCATCTCAGTGACAGCCTTCTCTTGCGGTGGCTGAATCAAGGAGATGGTGGGAAATAAAAGTACAGTGGGTCCCGGAGCTTCCATGGGGTATGAACTCGGTGTCCTGCGCTTGAAATGTCACATTCCGAGAGGTCCTGGAATTACCAGGCTCAGTGTCATATGGTGCTGTGAGCTCTGTTGACATGATGCAAGACTTGCTTATCTGACCAGGCCTAAAATAAGCCACTCCTATGCTTCATTTATGAGGTCTGGGCCACCCAGGCCCATGAGGTAAGTAACCTTGGGGTACACAGCATTTGATCACTTTAATTCCCATTAACTACCTGTTTCTAAATGGGGAAAAGCATTTACCCAGCACATTGC
>NW_004443970.1:10547767-10549597 GCF_000243295.1 Trichechus manatus latirostris
GGGGGCTTGTGTGTTGTTATGGTGCTGAATAGGTTTCAGTGGAGCTGCCAGACTAAGATAGACTACGAAGAAAGACCTGGTGATCTTCTGAAAACCCTATGTGTCACAATGGTCTGACCCATAAACTGATCATGAGGCTGGTGGAGGACTGGGAAGAGTTTCATTCCAATTTGCATAGTGTTGCCATGAGTCAGGGGCCAACTGAATGGCAGCTAACAACAATATGTGTAAAGCATATGCCCATGATACATGCTCAAAAATCAGTGCTCTGATTATATGACCTAATATAGCCAATATTACAATTGCCAAGTTAGACATGCAGAAAAATAAAAGGCAGTGGTTTCCCATGAGTCCACTGGACCCCTCGTCATGTGTTGCTCAATCTGGTTTTGTAATTCTTCTCCTCCCATTTCCTTCCCCCAGCCATTCTTACATTCCAGAAACTGATTAATTATGGCCAAAGATGTGAGACAGGGAGAATGGAAAAGGAAATAGTGAGGGGGATGGAAGAGAATGGTTTCCTGGTGGGATCATTCTATTAGGAAGCCCCACAAACAGGTGTGGGCAAATCATTTGGTTTCTTTTATGTGAAAATATAGAAAGATTGTAAAAACATTCTCGACATGTCATTAATCTGAACCCTACTCTGCACTCAACACACGCCAAATCCACCTTGTGGTTTTTGCTTCATGAGAAAGTGTAATCGTCTTCCTTATTCGGGAATAAGGGTGACAAATGTTAAATCTGTTTTCTTAGGAAGCAGCTGAGAAAATAGTCAAAATGATTCCACGTGACTAGCACAGTTTTCTGCTTGGCTCTTCAAAGTCTGAGTCCCTTTTGAGCTGTATCTAAATCTAGAAATAAGAGCCAGGCTAAGAAAGAAGGGGTAGACAGCAGACAGGGAGTAAAGACTATAATCTTTGACATCTCTCTTCCAGCCATCACACATATTTTACAGAGCGTCTCAAGTCTGCTATCTGCCAGCAATTAAGAAAACCTTAGCAAAATTTGCTCTGAAACTCTCCTCTCTGGGGGTGTTGCAATTTCACTTATGTTCTGCATGATCTCTCTTCCTTACATTCACCCTTCTCTATATCCACCCTTTTTTCCTAGTCTTTCCTGGTTGTATCCTAGGAGAGGATACAAGAGCTCATCAAGTCTATTGGTTAAATTGCTTCAGTGCCATTCCTGGCACATTTCATCTAGCTTTTTCCCGAATGATTCCAGATATGGAGAGCTCACTGTTATATGAGACAGAATGCTCAATTGTTGGACCACCCTCTCTAATTGTTAAGAAATCTGTCTGTGTCTGCACTCAATATTCCTTCAACAGCAAGTACTTATTGAGAAACCACAGTGTGCCAGATCCAAATACGAATAAAATCCAGCTTCTGTTTTCTCGGAGTGAATTGTGATCTTGGCGATGATTGCATGGTTGTAAATCATTTATTTATCCATTCAACAAGCATTTCTGAGCAGTTGTGATGAACCAGGTGCCTTGCTAGGGGCTAAGGATACAATGGAGCAAGAACACCATCCCTGCTCTCATGGATCTTGTAGTTTAATGAAGAGAAAGACATTAATCAAAAGTTCACCTTAATAAATATATAATTATAAACTGAAATAAGTATAATGAAGGGAAGGAGTGTAGTTCTGTGTGTATATAACCATGGAATCTAATTCAAACTGGGCTGCCGGGGGAATCTGGAAATGCTTCTCCACCAAACAGACTGTTTTCTTTGAGATGTGAAGGATGAGTGGAAGATAACAAGGTTCTGAGGGTGGATGAGATGGGGAATGAGTTAACATCCCATTCAGGGGAGCTGCAAG
>NW_004443970.1:10550153-10552006 GCF_000243295.1 Trichechus manatus latirostris
GGCCTGCAGACCATACCAAGGTTGTTAGGCTTTGTTCTGAAGATGAAGCACTGGGGGTCTTAAGCAGAAGAATGAAGTGGTCAATTGGGTTTTTATAGCAGTCACTTGGCCCCTATGCAGAAATAGAGATTGAAGGCTGGAACATCCATTGTAGGGTCTGTGCAGTGGTCAGGGTGAAGAATAAATAGAGCTTTCACCAGGGAAGCAGCAGTGGGCTGAAGCTATTAAGCAGAAAGAATCAATAGAACTTAGTGTTGGGGCTCTGACTATCCACCAAACCAAAAACAAAAAACCAAACCCGTTGCCATTGAGTTGATTCTGACTCAGCGACCCTCAGATGCCCCGAATATTTCTTCCCTAATAGTTGGGGAAATGCTGGGTAATGTTAACATTTATCTGTACAAAGTATGGTTTGGGAGAAAACTTTACAAGTGAACAACATGGCAAGACTAAAATACTCAAACCTATGCCGAAACAACAATGGCTACTTCCCGTTTTATCTGCTCTTTTTCATTGTTCACGCACCTGTTCCTTTTCTTTGTTAAAAGTGGAGTGTGACTTACGAAACACTAGATTTTCCCAAACATCTGGACGTTTGGAGTTGCACATATGAAACATCTGGGTTTGGGCCTGAAGTTTTTGCCTCTTCTCCCAGATGTTTGGTGTCCCATCAACCAAGCCTGTGAGTCTTCTTTGAAAAGCTAGCTCATAAAACTATATGCGAAAGAAGGCTTGAGCCAGCAGATGCATTTTAAGAGGTGTAAGAATGAGTAAACCCAACACAAAGGTGCTAGAAAATAACCAAGCTAATTAAGGGTCCAAAGGGATTTAGATTTTTTTCTGGTTAACTAAAAAAAAAAAAAAGAAGATGTAAAATAGTGCATTTAGCCGTTTCAGGAATATATTTTCAGATGAACTTTGAACAGCTGAGAGTGGGGAGGTCAGGGAATATTAAAATGCTATGCGTATGGAGGGGTTCTTCAGCTGAATTAAAGCCTATTGTTGAATGTGGCTGGCAGATAAAGAGCGTGAAGGTTGAGTTCATTTCTTCCTCAACAGCACTTTTTATTACAAAAGTATTTTCCAGGCTTTTTGATTAACCCCTCGCAATCTTTAAATAAATGAGCCACAAGGGGTTTGAGCAATTATTTAAATATAGGAATTATACACAAACTTTAGAAAAGTACAGCTAAATTGTAAAATCTGGGGCAGGAGAAGAAATGTATGTGATAGCGTAAGCAAACTGTGTTAATAAATTGAGAGTGAACTGTTTTGGCCATTCCTGGAACTGGGGGTGGGTTAGTTCATTAGGAACTAGCTTTCAGTAGCAGAGAGAGTTTTTCTTTCTCTCTTTTAATTGTAAAAATATAGAAAGCACCACATTTGCCAAGTCAAGATTTTTCACATATTACAATTCAATGAGCTCAGTTACATCAATCATGTTGTGTGATCATCACCGATGCACTTTGCCAAATTTTCTATCCCCATAAGCAAAAAGTCAATGCTTTTTAAACAATAGTCCCTTAAATTCCACCTCCCTCCCACTGATGGTAACCATTATTAAACTCTGATCTCTATATATTTACCTATTCTCTGGATAGTGCAAGTGGTTTGCGATAGGCTGCTAATCGAAAGGTTGGTGGTTCAAAGGGCACCGGGTGGCTCCACGGAAGAAAGGCCTGGCAATCTGCTTCTGTAAAAATTGTTATTGTTGGGGCCCTTGGAGTCAGTTCCGACTCACAGCGACCCTATAGGACAGAGTAGAACTTCCCCATAGGGTTTCCTAGGCTGTAATCTTTTCTGTAGCCAAGAGAACCCTATGGAGCAGTTCTACTCTGTAGCATATGGGGTTG
>NW_004443970.1:10554215-10557461 GCF_000243295.1 Trichechus manatus latirostris
GATGAAAAATAAACAGTAAGTCAATTCTGACATCCCAACTATAATTTCTTTATATCAAGGAGTCTACATTTCTGATCAAGGGCTTGATATCCAACTTCTTATATTAATTTTATTGTTACTGTGTGCTGTTAGTCTATTCCAACTCATGGTGACCTCATATGACAGAATAGAACTGCCCCATATGATTTCCTAATCTGAATCTTTACAAGAGCAGATCACCTGGTCTTTTCTTCGGCTGAGCGGCTGGTGGGTTCAACCTGCCAGCTTTCTGGATAGCAGCCAGGTGCTTAACGACTGTGCCACCAGGCCTCCTTCTTTTATTAACAGTTGTGTCTAAAAATACTATACATTCTGTGGTAGCACAGTGCCTGACACAGGGTATGGGCTCAAATGTTATCTAGCATTATTTCCTCAACTTTAGTAAACTAGAGGGATCCTGTCTAGCAAGTACAATGTAAAATTTTCCAA
Organism: Trichechus manatus latirostris; assembly: GCF_000243295.1. Classification (NCBI taxonomy): domain Eukaryota; kingdom Metazoa; phylum Chordata; class Mammalia; order Sirenia; family Trichechidae; genus Trichechus; species Trichechus manatus. The sequence continues at coordinate 10,554,684 of NW_004443970.1, forward strand.
AGAGTGTCTCAATTAATAAAATATAGGGAATCAGTAAACATACGTGTGCACGCGCGCGCGCGCACACACACACACACACACACACTTAGGTTGATAGGATTCACTTAAGAGATCTTCTGGAGAGGTAAAATGCCGTGGGGGCATAAGTGAAGGATTTTAAAAAACGGAAACCTTTTTGTACCATCCGATCACCCCTAAGACCAATACAATAACTTCCATCTGTAAAACATTTTATATTTCATGTTCATGAACATTATAACATAATTGAGATCAGAGGCTCACTCTGCTTGATCCTGCATACCCAGGATGCCCACTACAGTGCCTGACACACAGTAGGTTCAACAAATATTTGTTGAATGGCTGGATGATCTTATTTGGTTCTCACCATAGCCCTGTGAGGTGGGTCTTATTATTATCCTCAGTTGGTAGGTGAGGTACTCCCAGAGAGGTTAATGATCTGAATGAAAGTCCCATAGCTATTCAATGACAGAGCCAGCAGTCAAACCCACAGTCTTTGGTTCCATACTTTATTTATTGTAAAAGAGCATCACTAACTATGTATTTACATATGTGGGTAGGTAATGACTAAGCGTAAGGGCAGCTCATGGTAATATTGAGAGAATGGTACTGTGTAGTACAATTTATGTGCCATCAGACAATCTTGGACTCCAGTCTTGACACTGCCACTCATTGGGCAAGTTACCTAAGCTCTCTGTGCATTGGTTTTCTTCTCTGTTAAGTGGAAGTGATGTTATCTCCTACCTCGTGAAGTTGTGTGGATTAAGGGAGATGATATCCTTGGCTGAGGGCCAGGCAGACACTCAGGGCTCAATGATAGACATCTAAAGAAGGACTCAAGTTGGGTGATGGTCCTTCTCTATCCCTAACAGTTGTCTCATCTTCCTGGGGCACACTTCCCTCATCTGTAAAATGACAGGCTGGATGACATGACCTGTAAGATCCCTCCCAACTCTTGTCAGTGATCTGAGCATACTTCTGTGTTGTTTCTCTTCTAACGTGACTCTCCTCAGTATTTCTAAAACGTTTTCATTCTCTGATGAAGAGAGAAAATAATAACGTGAAGTGGAAAGAGAGGGCAGAAAAGAGAAATTGTAAGAGCATCGATAAGGGATAGATGAAGGAGTAAGTATCATATGACAAGTAGCTAAATTGGCCATTACGGGTATTGAACTCCATTTGGTGTGTAATAGTAGGTGAGCACTTGGCTGTATGAAACTCGTATCTATACATCAACTTTCCCCAAACACATCTCAATTAATGAGCACTGAATGAGGAATAGTGATTTGGCTGGGCAGAGATAACTGGAGAAAATATGAGCAATATAAGTATAATACTGTAATTAAAGGAAAACCGACGCGACTTACGGCCTCCATCTCAATTCGTTTTTCTTTCTTTCCCTGTTAAGCAGCATAAAGCCAAGAACTATTATGGAAAGTAGATAGGGGAAGCAACGTTTCTTTAAAAATCTGAAAAAATAAAATAAAATAAAAAATCCAAACTTGAGATTTCTTTTGATGGGGAAACAATACAGAGTTAGATAATGCCGAGGTTCTCACTGCAAGAAAACAATAATTGTATTCTGTATTTTATTATAATAATAGCCTTCCTGATTAAACGCACAAATCTAATAAAGCCATAATACCCAGCTACAATGAGCTTCATGAATTGGAAATGGAGTGAATTTAAATGTTTTTGGCACCTGCCACCCAGTTCCCCAATAATAAGATCTGTAATTTCCTGATGAATGCGCATACAATTCTCGTGAATTTAGCTCCCTAGAAGGACCAAAGACTGTTTTCAGTGTTCATGTTAATTTCTTATTGGTCTTGCCAGGCCCGCTCCTGCATGGCTTACCCTTTTGCCATTTAAAAGCATTGCAAGCACTAAGATAGATTTTGTGACTTTTAAAGGGAATTTTGAATGTATAATTAGCTGTAGACGACCAGAAAATGGTGAGTTATCCTGGGCTTATTTCAGGGTGTTTCAAAAGCACTGGGTATCACTTGTATACATTTAAAGCCCACTGTGTGTTTGCAAATGGAGCAGGAGATGTTAATACGTTCCTAAGGCTCAGGGCATGGGAAAAGCTGTTGCTGATTTGGCCTGAGTGTCTTCCGGGCAAGTTCAGTGCTGTTCGCCTGGGTGCGGGGGCTCAGGTGTCGCTAGAGGTCGGCGTTGATAGAGTGAATGAGGTGGGACAGGTGGCGTGTCATTTCTCTGCTCGGGCTTTTTGGTACCTGACAAGGCCTCCAGGTTAAAAGCAGATGCTTTAACTGTCCCTTATTGGGCTCTCACACCGATGCTTCCACGCACAACTCAGGGTGCTGTATAGGGTCCTTAAATCTTCCTTCCTTCCTTTCTTTTTTTACATTCAACACATTTTTTTTTTTTTACTATTGTAAAAATATAGATAACACAACATTTGCCCATTCAACATCTTTCACGAGTACAATTCAGTAACACTAACTACATCAGTCATGTTGGTAACCATCACTAATCTCCTTTGCCAAATTCTCTGTCACCATAAATAGAAACTCGGTGCTTCCTAAACAATGATTCCTCCTTTCCCCCTGCCTCCCACCCTTGGTCCAAACCCCTTGCCAGCTAGTCGATTCCGACTCTTAGCGACCCTATAGGAAGGAGTAGAAATTCTTCTTTATGGAAGCAGACTGCCACATCTTTCTCTTGCAGAGTGGCTGGTGGGTTTGAATTGCTGACCTTTTCAGTTAGCAGTCTAGCACTTAACCACTGCTACTA
>NW_004443970.1:10558533-10559438 GCF_000243295.1 Trichechus manatus latirostris
TTGAGCTGAGTCACCTACCTCTGATCACTTCCTTATCAGCCTCGGATGAGTCTACCTTGCTGTTGCCCCCAGTCTCATGTAATTAGATATAAGCCTACCTCAAAGTCAATTCATTCTGTTTCTTAACATTGACCGCAGATTTTCTTTTGGCTAACTCCTTGCCTTTCCCTGTGATTGAAGCAGTGGAGGTTGGTAATTCATTTTGTTCCGCCATTATTGATTTGGTGGCTCTGGTCCAAAATTTGAAAATTTCTCTCCAGGTTGTTCTTGCCCTTGGTTTTTGCAAAGACATTGCATAAAATGAAGGGTGTAGGTCAGAGATAGAAGCATCAGTGCTACTTTAGGGTATGAGGGTCCACTTTCAATTGTGAAAGAGGCTTATTGTTAATTACAGAGATTGCCAAGGGCGTCACACACTTCTCATGCTGTGGCTGGGAAAAATCCTCCTTACAAATGCTTTCTAAACTGAGAATGGATTTGAAAGACCATTGTTTGCCCCAGCACAGAAATTATTCCCTCATAAAGGACTTGTGTAAAGGTTTTCAAGATACCTTTGTGTGAAAGATAAACTCTATTAAGGGCCCAAGAGCTTCCGCTCACTACATTTTGCTGAAGGTTTCCTTTCTTGATTGTTATAAATGTCACTTTCACTGAGGAGTTTCTTAAATTCACCGCCTCCCTCAGACTAAGGTTTTGAATTTAAGAGTGTATGCCTCTCTGACATCCTTTCTTTCTACTCTGGGTACCTCTGTGTGTGTTAAGTGATGAATGGAGTTTTATTGATGGACTATTACTAAAATGAGATTATGGGTGGCCTCTTATATTGCTATAAAAATCTTCCTTAAATAAGCATTGCAGAAACCCCAGGAACCAAGAATTTTCATTGCAGGACTCTTGTGGAGGCT
>NW_004443970.1:10561148-10563443 GCF_000243295.1 Trichechus manatus latirostris
TGTGTGTGTGTGTGTGTCTGTGTGTGTATCCTCAATACTGGTCACCTAGGGAATTTCCACCTATTAGGACCTTTTGAATTTGGCATGTATATAGAAAGTTCTTCATCCATGCACTTTCCCCCAGCCATTTCTTTGGGTATTTGGTTGCCAAGTCTTTGAGACAATGTCTTAGTTTCCTGTAAACCCAGTTGAAAGACATAGACAACAAGAACACACCCACACACACACACACACACACACACACACACACACACATACACCCCCCCCACACACGCACACAGAGAACTCTTAGGCATGATGTGTACTGTGAAACGTTTATGATACATGAACAGGCCATCATATCACATTGCATATTTGCTTGGTTATTGTGTGATTTTTCAGATCATTTTTGTTTCTTCGTTGTGGGATAGAATTCTCAAATCTCATTTTATTTGCATATGCCTCTTTTCGAGACTTTTTAGGGTGTTCCTACAAATTCCAAAAGACCTTCAGAGACACATTGTTTCTGGGCTTTTCTCAGGAAGAAAGGGGGTTCAAGAGAACATGGAAAAGCAGGTGATGCTGAACTTCCAAGGCCCCAGGGCCCTCATGCAGACTTGGGGGCACTCTTTTTGGGTATTCTAGCCACCATCGGACATTTTCAGTCAACTTCCACCTGCCCTGGATTTCCCCTCCCTGCATCTCCTCATCAAACTTGCCTATCATTGACCCCTTTTCTTGAGACTTGCTATCAGGAGGGATCAGTCCCTGAAGAAGGACCTCATGCTTGGTAAAGTAGAGGGTCAGCAAAAGAGAGGAAGACCCTCAACGAGACGGATTGACACAGTGGCTGCAACGATGGGCTCAAACATAGCAAAGATTGTGAGGATGGTGCAGGACTGGGCAGCATTTCATTCTGTTGTACGTAGGGTTGCTGTGAGTTGGAACCAACTCAATGGTACCTAACAACAACCACTTGAGGTTTTGCTTTCTTCCAGCTAAATCAGTGAACATACGTATGCAAATATGTTAGAAGCTATAATGAGACAGTATATTATCCCTTCTAGATAAAACATTTGCATTTTAAGAGAATCATTCTAGAGACAATGCCCTAAGTCAAAAAGATGGTGCTCAAGGTAGGCGTTTCATTTGGTCCTTTGGGTATCCCCTGATCAAGCTAGGCTGAAAACTGGCTTCTGTGCACTGGGAGAACCAAACCAACTTTACTAATGTAGTAGCAGCACGTCTTCCTGAATTTTTTTTAAAACATGTATTTTTGTATTATGTGGAATCCCTGGTGGTACAAGTGGTTAATGTGCTTGGCTGCTAACCAAAAGGATGCTTTAAGTCCACCCAGAGGCCAGGCGATCTACTTCTAAAAAATCAGTCATCAAAACCCACCAGCTGCTCCATGGGACAAAGATGTGGCAGTCTGCTTCAGTGAACATTACAGCCTTGGGAACCCTATGGGGGCAGTTCTACTCTGTCCAATAGTGTCGCTGCAAGTTGGAATCGACTCGACGGCAATGGGTTTGAAAACCCTATGGAGCACAATTCTACTCTGACACACATGGGGTTGCCATGAGTTGGAATTGACTCTAGGGCAACTGGTGGTATGTATTATGTGTGTGAGTGTATACATATTTTTCCTGAGTGGGCAGCTTATTGATCACAGCAGCCGTTGAATTTTTATATGCCATTTATGATTGTTTCCATGATACAGTGAAATATTCTAGGCAAATTTGATCAGTGTTTCTTAAAAAGGTCAAGTACTTCCAAATCACTTTAGTCTGAAGACATTCCAAGATGTTCCCTGTCGGTCTAAAGGGAGTTGGACAGGTATATGTAACTAATGAAGTCGCAAATTGGAGACTGGTAAAGTAGTAACAGAGAAGTTTAAGCAAACCAGGTTCTGCATCAGTGGTTAAACTGATCTGAGATCTCTTGGAGAGGGGGACAATGTAATTCTACTGGGTCACTTCACTTGTACAAATAATCAGATGTGATTCTGTTCTAGGATTTTCTCAGTTACTTCCCCCCCCACCCCCCCGCCCCCGGTCAGGAAGTAAAGAGTAGAGGATGATAATGATAGCAGTTGGTCGGTTACAGACTAATTCAGTCATGTCACATGCTGAACCATCTGGTAATTTCGTTGTCACACTGAAAGACAGATTGAGACATATTTCAAAAAAGTGTTTGTTGGTGACCTAAAAGGTTATGTATTTGAAGACTGCCACATAAAAGCAGACAGTGTATTCCATTTTGTGTGAACTTGAAAAGTTTTTCTTTTAAATTGAGGGGAAAACAGAAAAAAAA
>NW_004443970.1:10564004-10565976 GCF_000243295.1 Trichechus manatus latirostris
TGTAGCCTTGGTAAAGTCCCAAAACATGAACTCCATCTCCCAAGAATTCTGGGATTGAACCTTTGGAAGAGTCTTCTCTTGGTTCTCCAGGTATCAAGGAGAATCCTCTGTTCTGAAAGCTGTTAAGAGAGAGACCGGATCAGATCGTTTAGAATGCTAAATATCCGAGGGTTTGAACAGTCTGGAATTTTTACTGAAATTTATAGGTCAAGAACCCAAGAGATATGAAGTACAAGGAAGTAAAGTAGCTCCCCTAGTGTCACAGTGATTGGATGGCAGATCCAGGCTTCCATCCCAACGACTCTCCCTCTAGACTATTGCACTATTTTGCTTTACTTTAGTGTAGAGTCCACAGGTGGGGAGATTTTGGTTGTGGAGTGTCAGAACAGGAGGCTAAAGAGATAGGCATAAAGCCACCACTCACCCGTCAGTTTGTTATACTGCAGTGGCTTGTGTATTAGTATGATGCTGGAAGCTGTGCCACTGGCATTTCAAACACTGGCAGGGTCACAACTGTGGACTGATTTCAGCAGAGCTTCCAAAGACAGACTAGGAAGAAAGACCTGGTGATCTGCTTCCAAAAACTGTGGATCATAACCGAGTGTTGTCCAACTGGACTCAAATATGCCAATGATCACAAAAATGGCACACTACCAGGCAACGTTATATTCTGTTATATATAAGGTTGCCATGAGTTGGAGCCGACTTGACAGCAGCAAAAAAAAAAAAAAAAAAACCCAAAAAAGCAAAACAAAACAAAAAACCTCAAATCCTAAGGGACTTATGGTTCGGCTCAAGATAACAAGATGTTAAGTGTCCTGTTTGCTATCTTCCACATTTAGATTCTTCCTAATTTCTATCTACAGCTCCTTTTTTGCTCTTAAACTGCTCAGACTCATTCTGCTCTGGAACTCAGTGTACTGATCCTGAATTTCCTTCCTTTTCTGCATGTACTCATGGCCCAAATTAGAGACCAAATCCTGGGAAAAGGAAGGCACTGCATGGGGTGGTTCCAAGGGCACCAGGCAGGGAGTAAGGAAAAGTAGGTTCTCCTCACTGCTCCACCAGTAATCAGCTGATGGCCTTAGGTCAGTTAATTTATGTCTCTGGTCCTCACATCCCTCATCTTTAAAATGAATCTGTCCATATAAGATGGGAAATGACTTCCATTAAACTTGGCCCCTGATCCTTGTCCTACCCATGCTGCCTACCACAAGAATCTAGAGATCCAAGAGTAGAATCTCTGAAGTGCGGGGCTTTAACTCTTCTGTTTTCACTTCACAGGCAGGGTAGGGATTTGAAGATGATCCTTCTCACCCCACAATATGTGCTAGTCTAAATACCAGGGCTTGTTTATACACATGTAGTCAAGCAAGAATGACTAAGGATGATAAAATTGGAACGTGTTGCTAAGAGCAGCGCTGCAATCAATAGGATTGCAATGGTAATAACACCAATACGTCTACTTAAAGAGATGTAAATTGCACTTCATTTGAAAGCAGGTTAGAACCACAATGGAACAAGATGGGCTGGGGAGCTTGGTTGCCATAGTGTGGAAACGCACTGTGATGCTGGTTCTGGTACAACAGAATTCTGTTCTGCATTTCCAAAATACCTTCAGCTATCTCCCTTGTTGTCCCCTTGAGAAGAAGAGCAAGGACTCTAGAGACCAGAGGTGGCATCCAATGAACAGAAGGTCTCCCCTGCCATCAACAACAACAAAGCCTACAAAGAAAAATTTCTTTTGAGGGGGTATGCCAGTGGGTCTCAGCCCAGGTGAGAGGTTAGAATCATCTGGAGAGCTTTTAAAAATCCAGATACCGAAATATGCTGGAATCCTAACCCCACAGGGTTGCTATGAGTCAGAATCGACTCCACGGCCTACACCAACAATATAGCTATGGGAAGGGACCCTGGTGGCACAACAGTAAGCACTTGGCTGCTAACTAAAAGTTGGCAGTTCGAACCTACC
>NW_004443970.1:10567624-10569142 GCF_000243295.1 Trichechus manatus latirostris
ATTTAACTGTTTGCACCGCCCCATAAAAACAAACAAAAAACAAACCCATTGCCGTCAAGTGCATTCTGACTCATAACAACTTTATAGAACAGGGTAGAACTGCCCGATAGGGTTTCCTAGGCTGTAATGTTTAGGGAAGCACACTGCCACATCTTTTGCCTGTGGAGCAGCTGATGCCTTCTAACTGCTGACCTTTTGATTATCAGCTTAGTGCCTAACCGCTGCACCACCAGAGTGCCTCTTTGCACTGCTCGGGACTCCTTTAATCCTTTCAAGACCCAGTTATTTTTTGCTTTGAATTTTTTGTTGACATCACCTATTTTCAATAGTGGAATGCATGCTGAGTCATTGAGTGTGTTTAAATTTTTGGTTGGTGATATAGATTTTGAGAAATTTGTGAAGATACATGATTTGTGGGAGCCCATCTGGTGCACTGGTCTTGGGTAGCTGGCTTTATTGTGGTGTGCCTTACATTTGGGTACATGGGGCACCTCTGGCTTTGCCTAATACACCAGCTGTTTTGCTTCAACAAACGTTTCTTTTGCCTTTCACCGTTAACACAAGTCCCCACTGGAGGGAAGCAAATACTTTAAGTGGGAAAAGTATACTCCCAAAGAACTCCAGAGGCATAAGAAGTGGGCCGGATATTGTATGCTCCAGGAGTCACGAGAGGGTTTTAAACTACCTAGAGTATTTTAGAAAGCCTTGGTGGCGAAATGGTTAAGAGTTCGGCTGCTAACCAAAAGATCAGCAATTCGAATCTACCAGGCGCTCCTTGGAAACCGTATCGGGCGGTTCTGCTCTGTCCTGTGGGGTCACTGTGGGTTGGAATTGACTTAACAGCAACGGGTTCGGTTTTTTATTTTGGTTTAGAGTATTTTAAATACGTGACTGCACCAAGACGGATAACCAAAAAACAAGCCAGACAAACAAACCAGTTGCTGTCAAGTCGATTCTGACTCGTAGAGCTCCCACGTGTTGCAGAGTTGAACTGTACTTCGTAGTTTCAAGGCTGTGACCTGTTGGAAGCAGGTTGCCAGGCCTTTCTTTTGCGTAGCCTCTGGGTGGGTTTGAACCATGTGTTCCACTTAAGGATTCCTCCAAGACTGATAGTGTTGCTCTTTCACATTTGTCATCTTATTCAGTCTCCCCAGTAGTCTTTATTTCTTCATGTTATTGTCCATCTTACAGGTGAGTCAACTGATATATAGATAGGTTAAATAATTTGCCCAAGGCCATATTTCTAGAAGTGTTGGAATCAAAATTCAAAACTAGTTATGCCAGAATGCAAAGTTTATGGTTTTCCCCATTGTTTCATATTCCACTCCTCCTGCACAGGATGAGGAGCCAAGAGAGGGGTTTTCTCTTTTTGCTAAAGATCCCATAAGAAGCTCCACGCTGAGAAGGTGTGGGAGGGTGACTGAGCACATCCGTTCCCTTCGCACTTCTCTAAACTCCTGCCCTTGTGCCTTTCACTAAGTATAAACATCACGCACTCATAGATCTTCGAGCTGGAAG
>NW_004443970.1:10569791-10578734 GCF_000243295.1 Trichechus manatus latirostris
GCCCAGCTGTAATGATCAGATGTTAGAGAAGCATGCGGGAAATCATCATGTCACCGGTATTTACAGTGTCAGGCAACGGCATATTCAGACACATGCTCCTAGTTAGTGTAGGGGAGAAACTCAGACCACCACAGACAGGAGGGTTCCTGGCCCCTGACAACACTTAGCCTTCTTAGAAACAGCTCTTAGAAACAGCTCTCCCTTCTCATCAGTCTCTTTCTCTTCCCATTTTGCGGGTGTTCCTTTTCTTTGTGTCCCTCTTTTATTATTGTTATTATCATTCTGATTCTTTCTTCTCTTTTTGTCCCATTCTCAAATTTAATTTATTGTTTTTCTTTTCTTTAACCATTTGTTCAGATATTCATTCAGCCTAAACTCCAGTCTCCTGGACAACTCTGCTTGAATATCTAATAATTTTTTATACTTATTACATCCAAAACTAGATTCTTGATCTTCTCCATCCAAACTTACCCTTCCCATAGCCTTCCCACCTCAGCACATGGAAACCCTAATTCCCATTTGCTGAGACCAAAAGCCTGGGGGCATTCTTGACTCCTCTCTTTCCATCACAACCCAATTCCCATTTATCCATAAATCTTGTGGCTCCATCTTCAAAATATCCCCAGGATCCAGTCACTTCTTACTTCTTCTCAGTGATCTCCCTGGTCCAAGACTCTTTACTGGATTATTAAAATAGGCTCCCATCTGGTCTCCTTCCTTCCTTCTTTTTCTCCCTATGGACTATTCTCAACACAGCAGCCAAAGGGATCCTGCTAAAATGAGTCAAATCATGTCACTCCTCTGCTTAAACCTCCTCTGTGGCTCCCTGTTTCACTCAGAGTGGAAGCCTTAGTTGTTCAAATGGTCTCTGAGGCTTCAGCCTTCCCCTTCTCCTCTGAACTCATCACTCTGCTCCAGCCACACTGGCCTCCTTGCTCTTCTTTGAACACGCTTGGTACACTCCCACCCCAGGGCCTTTCCACTTGCTTTTTCCTCTCCCTTGAATGTCCTTCCTCAGATGTCCACACTGCTTTCTCGTGCAGCTCCTTCAAGTCTTTGCTCAAGTATCACCTTCACTGTGAGGTCTTCCTTGAGCACCCTATTTAAAATTGTGAGGTTCTCTCTTACCCCAAATCACTCCCATCCACCTGGACTCTTGCATTTCCCCCACAGGATACATCACCTTCTAATGTCATACATGTTTTACTTATTTGTTATTATGGTCAGTCATCTCTACCCCACCCTTCTGCCTGGCACCCATCCCCACCAGAATGTAAGTTCCTCTAGGGCATGGATTTTTGTTTGTTTTGTTCAGTGCTTTCATCTCCCTTGATTAGACAATTGCCTAGCACATAACATATGCTCAGTAAATATTTGTTGAATGAATGATTGTATGAGTAAATCATTGAATGATCTATTGAGTACCTACTATGTGTCAAGTGTGGTGTTAGCATCTTGGCATATCTAAATCATTCCTTCACATATTAATCCTTTAACAAATATTTATTATATATTTATGTGTAGGAGCCTTGGTGGTGCAGCAGTTAAGTGCTGGTCGCTAACCAAAAGGTTGGTGTTTTGTACCCAGCAGCTGCTCTGCGGGAGAAAGCTATGGCAGTCTGCTTCCGTAAAGACTTACAGCCTTGGAAACCCTATGGGGCAGTTCCACTCTGTCCTGTAGAGTCACTAGGAGTTGGAATTGACTCAACAGTAGTGGGTTTGGGTATTTATATGTGTCCTTGTGAATGTTCTACTGCATCCTCTCTTTTCTCATTAACTTTTTCCTCCTCTTAGAGCTCTCTTTGTTTCTCACCTCCACATCAACCCCTTGACCTGCTCATTTTTGAATATATATGCTGTTTATTGTGCCTTATCTTCCTTCTCCTCCCTTCTATGGAGCCCAACTCTCTTTGGCCCTACATGGCAGTAGGTTGCAGTATGAATAGATTTCATAATCTCCTTTGGGGATTTGGTTTGATTTCGGATTTCCTCCCAAACCACTGAAGTTTTCACAGTGTGAAGACAAGAAGTGAATGTACTCAGTGATCACATTGCCACTGTCCTCCTCACCCTGCCCCTAATCAACCCCTTCTGAAATGCAAGAAGGAAATAAAGATTCAAAACTCTGAAGTTTCCGGTTCTACAGTTAACAGGGTATTTACTCCCATACTGTTTGTGATATTTCTGCCCAGGTTTTCATGGGAATCGAGTCTCAAAGAAGGCTTGTTTCTTTTTTTAAATAAAAAAACTAAAAAGAAATGTTGACACATGTTTAATATCATAGTAACATTAATGGAATTCCAAGTGAAAGGAAGAAAAAGTTTTACTTGTAAACCAAGCTGTATCTGTCCGCATTTCCTTTCTACTCTAGCTCCTAATCATACAAAATTTAATATGGTTGAATTCTGTATTTTCATGTTTCCACGTAGTCTCGATAGTTACTATTTTTAGTGACTGCATAATGCTGCATTTACTTGATCATAAGATGCCACTGAGTTTAAGATGAATCTTTGCTTTCGTAACAGCTTTTCAAAGAAGAAAAGAAATATTAACAACATTATGTGTATACATTGAATATAAGATGCAGTCCAATTTCAGAAATGTTGAAAATTTACCAAAAATGTTATCTTAAAATTAAGGAAATAAAGTAGCTCATACTATGTATATTCCATAGTTTACTTTTCTACAAATAACTCTGCTGTGAAAAGTTTTATGCCAAGTTTTTATATTTTGAAATTTTGTCTTGTTTCAAGTTTATAGTCACAGGTGTACAAACATTTTTATGATTCTTCAAGCATTTTAATGCGACGTTTCTCGAAAGTGTTGAAACATTTTATACTGTTACTCAAAAATTATATTTGAGTGTGTTTACTTAATTGCAACTCCATCAGCATTAGGTATTATCATTTTTTGCTTTTTTGATAGTTTTACATACGTAGAAGGTTTATATTTGCATTGTTTTGGTTACTTGGGAGGTGGTATAAGATATAGCAGAGCCTCTGGGTGGTGCAAACAGTTAAAGTGCTTGGCTGCAAACTGAAAGTTTAGAGGTTCAAGTCCATCCAGAGGCTCTTTACAAGAAAGACCTGACGATCTACTTCTGAAAAACCAGCCATTGAAAACCTTACGGAGTGCAGCTCTCCTCTGACATACATGGGGTCACCATGAGTCAGAATCAAATCTCTGGCAAATGGTTTATAATCTACATCAGCAGCAAATTTAAACTGCTGGTAATGGGTGTTGCTACTAACAAGATGATATAAGATCATCTTCTTTAGGTGACAAAGACTGGAATTTGTTCTTCAAAGTTCTGGCCTTTGGCTGGGGTTGAGGACGAGATTCAATTAATAGAATTATTGGAAAAGAAAATCAATTTCTGTTTCTGCGAACAAATCTAATTAGACTTTTGCCACTTCCCGAGGACCTTTAAAAGAAGGTACTACAGCCTAACCTTGGATTTTTTCAAGAATTTCTCTTGGGAACTTAGATGCTGCTTGCTTCTATTACAGAAAATGTAAGGAGGTATTCGGTTTAATTAATCACTTGGAACACATGATAATAATAGCAACAAGCATTTATATAGCACTTACATTTGCTGGACAAAGTTTCAGTCACCTTGTATACATTTGTTGTTGTTGTTAGCTGCCGTTGAGTTGGCCCCTGACTCAGGGCGACCCCATGTACGGTGGATTGAAACGATGCCAGGTTCTGTGCCATCCCCGTGACTGAAAGTGAATTGGATAATTGTTTTCACTGACTTATTTTTGGAAGTAGATTGCCAGGCCTTTCTTCCTAGTCCATCTTAGTCTGGAAGCTCTGCTGAAACCTGTTCAGCATCATAACAACATGCAAGCCTCCACTGGCAGATGGGTGGTGGCTGATCATGGGGTACATTGGCCAGGAACTGAACCTATGTCTCCCTCATGGAAGGCAAGAATTCTGCCACCGAGCCACTACTGCCCCCTTTGTGTACATTAGCTCGTTGCATTCTTACAATAACCCCGTGGGATAGGCATTATTATTATTATTCTCATTGATGGATGAGGAAACCAAGGCACAGACACCTTGATGTATCTAGTAAGTTAAAGAGCTAGGATGCAGAGCTAGGCAGTCAGGCTTTGAGTGTGTTTTCTTACCCATCTCAAAGTACTGCCTTTTATTGGCATAGTGCACTGTGGTGTGGACAGGAGGCTGGAGAGATTGGTGGATATGCTTGATCCTGGAGGATTTTCTGTTGTTGATGTTGTGTGCTGTTGAGTTGATTCCAACTCATAGCAAACATAAAGGACAGAGTAGAACTGCCCTATAGGGTTTCCTAGGCTGTAATCTTTGTGGGAGCAGATTGCCAGGTCTTTTCTCCTGTTGATCGGCTGGTGGGTTTGAGTTGCCGAACTTTTGGTAGCAGCCGAGCGATTTAACCATTATACCACCAGGGAAGGTTTTCTACTCTATGCTAATAAGCTTCTCTTTCCACCCTGGATATCTGTTACCTTTGAAAGTGGTCTCTGAATTTCAATTTACTTTAAAAAAAATCAGCTATTGAAAACCCTGTGGAGCACAGTTCTACTCTGACACACGTGGGATTGCCATGACTCTATATCAACTCAATGGCAACTGGTTCGACTTTTTTTTTTGGTACCCTTTACCTTTCCCCTGTTTTACCAATGTGAGTCTCACAGTGAGGCAAATGTTTGAAACACTGGGTCTTACTCAAATTAATACAAAAGTCCAAATGCTTCTAGAACATTTTTTTTTTTTTTCCCCTACGGGCAAGAATGGTAAATGTTCAGTGAAGAAAGTTCTTATTATTATTGGGACAAACAGAACCATTTCAACTAGCTAAGTTAATCACAACAATTACGATGCTCTTCAAAATTTATCATTTTATAGTTTGCATTATTCCCTCTGTACTTTTATGTCCACAGGCAAATATCTCCTCCTTGTTTGGTTGTGCAGAATTAGCAATATATTTTATTTATGTGAAATTTTGTTCTTCTTTGGAAGATAATTTAGCAGTGATTAAGAGCACAGGCTTTGGATCCAGAAAAGACCTGATAAAATCCTGGTTCTGCCATCTCTAGTTAGTGACTCTGGACAAGTTGTCTAATTTCCTCAGGAATAAAATGAGCATAATAATACCATTCTACCTCATAGGTTTGCTGTAAAGATTAAATACAATTAACGAGCTAATGCTTATAAAATCCATAAACAATACGTGGCACATAGTAAGTATTCAAAAAAATTACCTGATAATAATATAAGTAATAAAATGTAATGAGAATTAAGGTAAAGTTCAAACTCAAAATTATTTTGAGGAAGTGGTTCATTTTTTTCCTGCTTATTTTTCTCTAAAATCATGACTCCCAGCCTCTGTTTAATTTGTGATCCTTCCTCTCTAAAAATTTGCTCTTAAAAGTAGAATGAATTATGATTTACTTTGTCTGGGAAAATGTTTTTAATAATGTCACAGTTTCTTTTAGTCATTGGAGGCACCTAATTATTTTCTTTTTCCATCTGGAGATTAAAAACCACCAGTTGCCGTTTAGTCGATTCTGACTCATGGTGACCCCATGAGTATCAGAATAGAACTGTGTGCTCCGTAGGGTTTTCAATGGCTGATTTTTTGGAAGTAGATTGCCAGGGCTTTCTTTTGAGGACCCTTTGGGTGTACTTGAAATTCCAACCTTTCGGTTAGCAGCTGAGCACGTTAATTGTTTGTTTATCCAGGGTCTCCTATCTGGAGATAGGATATACTATTTCTTTTAGTGATTTCTGGAATTGTAAAACAAATGGACTTATTTCCCATGGAAAAAATTCTCAAACCTCATATCTAAAATTGTCCCAGGGAGAGAAATCACATTCTCCTTAAAGATGGGGGCCCATTCCTGGGTGTTATCCTCGGCAAGAGGCCCCTCCAAACCAACCAAACCAAATCCATTGCGATTGAGTCGATTCTGGCTCATAGAGACCATATAGGATAGAGTAGGATATCCCAGGCTATAATCTTTACGGAAGCAGACTGCCACATCTTTCTCCCTCGGAGTGACTGGTGGTTTCAAACTGCTGACCTTTTGGTTAGCAGCCAAATGTTTTAACCAGTGTGCCAGCAAGGCTTCTTGGGGCCCCTCCAAGGGGCCTCTAAACAGGAGGGATGGGGCGGTGGTTGTATGTGCCCCCAAGTGTGGAAACGGCTTTCACGTGGGCTGGTAACTGAATGGCCTCCAATACCAAGTCTAAGGTACCACTCACAGAACCTCAACTATCCACACACCATTCCCCACCCCCATATTTGTAACGAGTTACAGGAGCCTCCATGTTCTGGGGGGCAGTGAACCTCTGGAGTCAGGCCAGCAGCTACAGGTGATTAGTGAAGATAGATAAGAGGAGAATAATGGAGACAACTCATTGACTGATCGATTGTTAACTGAGCGGGACCTTTCCCCTGAGGCTTTATCTTGATTGTAGCTCTCATATGGTTGAGGCAGGGATGCAGATGGTGACAGAAAAATACATCCATCACAAAAGAATTTGGGGAAAGCAAGGGCCCAGTATGATGGAGCAGATAACCTGGTTGCAGTTGTTTGTGAGATCACCTGGGAATCCCAGTCTGCAGACATTGATCACACAGCTACCCTTAGCATTGAAGAGAGACTCAGGGAAGTTTGCTGCTAGATAGCACAGTTCACAGCATGTTGGCCCAGGCGTGACTACCCCTGATGGTGTGCTGGCACTAGCAGAAAGGCATCGTGGTCTTCCTGGCTCCTTTACCAAGGGTTGCGGGAACCTGAAACATCCCCAGAAGATTTCGCCTGGTACTGACTCCCCTGTGTGCACACCTTTCTGCCATCACTACTTCTGAATCAGCTGAAAATCTAAACCCTTTGTCAAAGAGGAAAACAAATACCACTTTTTTGCCCCACACAAATAGCTCTACCATGGTTTGAATGGAAAGAGGGTTGTTTGGTTTCCATCTTGAACTTGGTGATGGCAGTGGAAAACCACTGATCTTATGCATTTACATTTTAGCCAAAGCAGGATCGAGGGTGGGCCAGCGGGGCAGATCACTGGGACATGAATCTCCAAGGGTCATCAAAACAGCAGTGGGAGAGAAAGGAAGACAATGTCAAATTTGCCATAACTCCACTCAGCGAGAAGACTACACAAAGATGGAAAGAATACCCTGATTGTGCTACTTGGGGTGAGGGGCTGATCATCCCAAGACACATGCTGAGTAACAACAGATGTTTCCTGAACTACCTCCTAAGGAATATGGAAACCGTCAACTGTTTTGCTGAGTAAGATGTGCAAGGGTGGGCCAGAGCTGAATTGCTGGGGACATCATTGGAGAGACTGTACTGCCACCTCCTGCATCCTTCCTGCCTGGAGCTCTCAGATATTCTTCTAAATAAGTATTTAGCCAACTTTTTAATGAATTTCAGATAGGATGATAAATTAAGCAGTCTGCTTGGGGTACCCATCTGACTTGGTCCGACTTGAACCCATGCTAGCCTTAGTTGATAGGATCCAGTTTCTTCTTTCTTTTCTGGCTCCTTACCTTTCACTGCTCACTCACCTACAGACTTGCATCTTCCAAACTTGTGTGCACGGTTTTGCCCAGAGTTTTCCAAACTCAACATGGAATCCTTTTTTCTTGTGACAACCATTAACATTAGTCTTTGTATAAGAGGGTTGTTAAAGGTCTGGTCTAGCTACTCTTTCTGGTGCTCCTTAATTCTCAGAACAGATACTTTATGTCATTTATTTACTCTTTTGACAAGCATTTATTGAGCACTTGCTATATGCCAGTTACTGCTGTATGCCCTACTAACATATTAGATCCAACAGGTCTCTAGCTAAATTCATCACTGTTCTCCAATCCACATGCAAACAACTTATTTGTTTTGGTTTTCTAAGCTTGTATGAATAGCACGAGCATTCTCCCAGGCTCTCAGAGTTAAAGGCTTAGGGTAATCACTAATGCTTTCAATTTTAAGAAATATGTCATTTACTTTAGCATTTTTAAAAATTACATTATTTTTATATAAATGTTACACATTTGTTGTAGAAACATTGAATCAACACACATTAGCTAAAAATGGAAAAAAAAATCACTTGTTATTTCAAATCAGTTGTGAAGCTCTTATGATTCTCCCTTTCCACATACTCTTGCATCCAGTGGCCGCCATCCATCACCCTCCACGCACTCACATTTTTGCACCTGAATGATGGCGATGGGCTCTAACTAGGTACCTCCAACTCTCTCACTCTCGTGTCCATGGGGGCCCACTTTTGAGAAAGTGCCGAATGGGTCTCCATCTGATCAAGAATAAAAGTTAGACTCCTGTATTTCTTAATAAAATCTTAATTCTGTCTTTGAATCTCTAGTAATTAAAGCAGGGCTGCAGTTCTTTAACCAACTTCATAATCTACTGTTTCTTAAGACCACGAATGTGCCACCAGCCAGTCGACGTTTTGCTCGAGATCTCTGGGAGAAAATACCTCAGGAGCAAATGAACCCTTCATTCTGATAGATCCTTCACTTACGCTTCTTCCTGCATCAACATATCATGCATGTTATTCACACATGTTACCTCCATTCCAGAGTCTGCTGAGGGCTGCCCCAGCCTCTGTAAGTGAGAAAGAGACCTACCATGTTGAGCACCAACTATGTGTCAAATGCTTTGCATGTGTTGTCTCTCATGTGATCTTTCCAACAGTGGTAGGTCTATTATTTAGTTCTGTTTCAAGAGGTGGAATAGGCACGGAGGACTTACACAGTGTGCCCAAGGTCACTGTTTCAAAACCAGGTCTTGATGCTTAATGAACATTGCCTTCTCAGGGGAGAACCTTAGAATCTTCAGAAAAATCCCAGGGAAGCTTCTGAATTTAATTCCTTCCTGTGTAAGATTTTCTTCCTACTTTTTTTTCTAGTAGTAAGCCTTG
>NW_004443970.1:10581059-10583285 GCF_000243295.1 Trichechus manatus latirostris
TGTCTCCCTTTTTTTCTGCAGTAAAGGTAACATTATTTTAAAACTACGTGTAAACCCCATTTGAGTAAAAATAGTAATGAAATGAAGTACGGTGAGATTAAATAACCAGACATTAACCAAGGTGGGATTCAATATCATGGTTGTCTGATTCCAAATACGTGTTTTTTTGTTGTTGGTGTTTTTCCCTCCAGAAGAAACTTAGGAGATTCTTTTGAAAATCATTTAATGAGACCAATAAGCCATAGTTTCAATCAGTGGAATGTGGCTTGGGACTTCCTAAACTGACCACATACATGCATAGTCCCTGACACCATGTCCTCGTGCCAACGTGCATGCACAATCCCTTTCTCTTTGCATGTGTCTCCCTGACTCTCTTTTGTTGCATGAATGTGAGCTGACAAAATTCTGGTAAAATCACAGAAGTGTATGAAGCCATTTGTTTATGTCTAGGCTGGGCCTATCCTGGGGAGCCCAACCCCCTTGCTCCTCAGATGAGAGCAGGCTGGGAGGCAGAGCCTGTGTCGATGAGAGTAAGGGCGGTGAGGTTTTCCTGGTCCTTTGGTTCTCAAGTGTGCTGCTAACAGACTCACTGTAATGGTGATTGGGAGACTTTCTTTTCCCCCCACTGGACCTCTGGGTGAAGCCAAGGATTTGAAGACACAGGATTCAGAGCCATTTGGCTGGTTACAAAGAGAGAGAGGCAGCTTACTTGGTGTTTGTATAAATACTGAGTCCTCTGACTCTCCCGTTTAATTTCTGCCATCTTGATATTTTGCTGTTTTTCCTTCTCTGGAGTTAGAGATATCTTTGCTTTTCTGCTTTCTGATCTTTACCTTCTTTTGAGTGAGCATTTCAATTAAGGCAGGGGAATTAATGATTAGCGTTCTAGTGCTCACACTCTCTTCCCTCTCTCCTTTCCACTCCTGCCTCTTCCTCTTTGGCAGATAGAAATGGCTTTCGCTGTAGGGGCCATCCACACACGACAGATAGCATGGACGATTATGGAGGGCAAGATGGCAGAGGCGGCACATTCTAGGCTAGCGAACAGCTCCAGAGGAGTCTGGGAATCTTTGTTTTCACCATCAGTCAAGTAGCTACTAGTTGGGGCCCATCTCATGCCTCCCTCTCTCACGTGGCAATGTTACACATTTCTTAGGTTTTTATGTTCTCCGTCTCCTCCCTGTTGCCCAAACCTTCCAAAGATCTTTCTAGAAAACCTTACACTGTTACTCTTTCCACTTAACTTTTATACAAAGGGCACGATTTTAAAGGTGTGTGTAAAGCCCCTCTGCCCACCCCAGCTTTCTTAAATCCTACGGAAAATAAGGTGAACTAATGCTGTTGTTTTCAGAGAAGCATGTCATTTGTTTTACCGGTCTGTAGTTGATTAATTTGCAAATGATATTCCCAATAAAGTGCTTAGAAGTAGATAATTACAACTATATTAACGTTCCTGGGGAAGCAGATGGTATTCTGAGGAGGCGCCATGTAGCATTAGTGCTGATGCTCCACTGTAATGTACCATCTACCCCAGAAAGCCACAAACAACAAGCGCAAATCCTGCTGATATTCCAGATTGGGAGGAAATTGTGCTTTTGCCTCACATTCCATTCTTATCAGAATTTTTATGTGTGTTTTCTCGATCACTACAGTGCTCAGTGAACTGGTACGCTTTATGTTGGAGTCCCATAACTCTCCAACTCTGTAATTCTGAATTAGCCCCATATTAAGCCTGCACGAAACAAGTTTTTAAACTGTTCGTCAGTGTTCCTCCTACCATGCCAGATATTTTTAAGTGTAGATTATCTCTGTATAAACATATAATTTCAATTTCCTAAATTACCTGAGCCCACACGCCAAGTTAGATAATCAATTAAGAATTTTTGGAGGCAGAGCTGTCTTGTTTGTCCTCTTTCTTTCTCTTTTTGTGACACACACACACACACGTCTAGTTAACATCCACATTTTATTAAACTGCCTGATAAAAAGAGATCTTTTCCAGCTTCCATCTCTCAGGAGAAAGGTCACAATAACATGGTATTCCTGTCTGTACATCTATATATCAGGAGTTGTCTATCTGAAGTTGTGGTTGTTGTTATTGGGTGCTGTTGAGTTGATTCAGATTCGTAATGACCCCATGCAACAGAGAATAACTGCCCCATAGGGTTTTCTAGGCTGTAATCTTTGTGAAAGCAGATTGGCAGGTCTTTTTCCTACAGGTCTGCT
>NW_004443970.1:10584019-10585498 GCF_000243295.1 Trichechus manatus latirostris
TGTACCAGGCATTGTGAGAAATACTTTGAACACATCATTCCATTGAATTCTCACAACATTCTAGAAAATAGGCAATCACTGCATTTCACAAATGAAGAAATAGAGACTCTGAGAGGGTCAATAACTTGGCCAGGTTCACAGAACTAATAAGAAGCATAGTTGAGCTTGAAACCCAAATCTGCCTGCTGCCAAAGTCCAGGCTATTAACCATGACATTTTTCAATATTCAGTTATTTTATGAAGTGAATTCAATGTAAATTTTTCTAAGTACGTAGAATGTTTTTATAGGCCTGTGCAGGCATCCAAGGTGCATGGATGGGTAAGTAATACACATCCTTGTTTTTGCATGGACTGGGCTTAAGGATCAGGGAAGTAGAACCTGCAAAATATGTGGGAGATGTGGCTTTAGCAGGGGCTTAGAATTCTACTGGGAAAATTGTTGATAGATGAAGGATTGTGGACAGCATTGTACAGGCTGTGGGGAGCCGTGAGTGTTTAGGCAAGTGAGTCACATGATCAGATGAGAGTTTTAGAAAGGAATTTTAGAAAGGGTTTAGAAAGAGGAACGTTCTGGGAAAAATGGGGCAGTGGAAATGCAATCTAGTTAGGAAGCCACTGGAACAATCTAGATGAGTGATGGTAAGGTGCTGGCATAGAGGATAGACCAGTGGGAAATGGTGTCATGGAGGCAGAATATGCCTGTGGAAGAGTGATGATACACACACATACACATACACGCCAGTTGTTGTTGAGTTGATTCCGACTCATGGTGACCCCATGTGTGTCGGAGTAGAACTGAGCTCCATAACTCTCTTGGTTTTCAATGGCTGATTTTTTAGAAGTCAATCCCCAAGGGCTTTCTTCCAAGGCACCTCTGGGTGGGCTCGACCCTGCAACCTTTTGGTTAGCAGTCGAGAGCATTAACCATTTGCACCACCCAGGAACTCCAAGAATAATGATGGCTAATATTTATTGTTCTGCTACCACGTAACTGTCATTGTTTTAAGCGTTTTAAAATGTATTAACTCATTTAATCCTTTCAAGTCCTATGAAGTAAGTTGTATCATGTTCTTCATTTTATAAATGAAAAGACAGACAAAGAGGTTAAACAATTTCCCTAAGGCGACACAGTTTATAAGTGGCCCAGCTGGGATTTGACCTCAGCTCATCTCAGTCCAGATCTTGAGTTCTGGCTAGCATGGTGTCAGACCCTGGACTGAGGCAGAGCGCCAGGGTCCAACTTATCTTTCCCTAGACATGCCAGGCATGCATGCACATAGGGGTATAAACACCTGTCTACCGAGGACAAATACAATTAGGGCAGAGAGGAAGGGAATGGAGTTAACGTTTATGAGTGTTAGATATTTGACGTTAGGGAGTATGATGATTCTGTTCGTGTCCCCTTCTGTATCCTGGCACTTCTTTCATGGCCATATGCAGAGGAATGACACTCAGCTTTTTTTCTATTTATCTCAATTG
>NW_004443970.1:10586214-10590190 GCF_000243295.1 Trichechus manatus latirostris
CGAGAAGGGAGAGGGTTGACATGTCGTGGGATTGTTAACCAATGTCATAAAACAATATGTGTACTATTTAATGAGAAACTATTTGTTCTGTAAACCTTCACCTGAAGTACAATTAAAAAAAACAAAACAAAACAAAACTGTGGTCATCCATCGGGTTTTCATTGGTTGGTATTCAGAAGTAGATCACCGTGCCTTTCTTCCTAGTTAGTTTTAGTCTGCAAGCTCTGCTGAAACCTGTTCAGCATCATAACAACATGAAATCCTCCACTGAGAGACATGTGGTGGCTGGGAATTGAACCTGGATCTCCCACATGGAAGTCAAGAATTCTGCCACTGAACCAGCACTTCCCTCCATCTGTAGCTTATAGCAGCATGCTTTTGGGCACACACTTAAGCTTTCTGAGCTTCAAGGTTCTCGTAGTTAAGATGTAGATGGTAATATTCATTCATCCCTTCATGCTTTCAAGGCATGGGTATTGAGTACCTACCGTGAGGCGCGCCCAGGCTAGGGAGACACTGGGGATACCCAGACATGAAAAAGTCCCGCGCACGCCCTCAAAGTGTTCAGAGTCTGGTGCTGGACACAACTAAGTAAATAAGCAATCGCAATTCAAAGAATCAAGCAGATTATATTCATTACAGCTTTTAAAAACCTAAAGTGCTTTAAAATGGTGAGCTATTATTGTTATTAACTCTATTAGGGAGAGTGAGGGGAGAAAGTCAGAAAATGCCAGAGGAATCTAGGTTGGGGTTGAGCTCCCTGCATCTCCGAGTCTCCCAATGGGAGCAGTTCCAAGAGTGCAGGCCCCTTCGAAGAGGGCGCCGTGGCTCCTGCCTGCTTTTGACCTTTCTGGAGAGTGCTTGCATGAACACACTTCATTTTCAAAAGTTTAAAAATACGCACTTGGAATTGTAGATGATCAAGCGTGACTCCCAGGCCCTATGTGTCGGGGGATTGTGCTGATCTGGGAGTACGCGGGACCCCGTGCCTTTGCAATTTGACGTCAGCACAGTCCAGGAGGCACGCGGTGCCTGTGCCGGTCTGCGTGGTCAGTCTGTGATGCAATGTGTTTTTGCAGCTTGTGAATCAATTCCCTCCAGGAAAAAAAAAAAAAAAAAAAAAATCCACCACCACGCTGATTAACCAGACATACTGCTGTTGAAATTCCTGATTTTGCAATGTTTAAGCACTTTTCAGCTAAGACTGTGAAATAGGGTAAGCAGAAAAATAAAATGCCCCATGTATTTATTTGAATTGAGCCCTTTCCTTTTTGAATGGTGACCTTTGAGTTTCCAAATTGGGCAGATGAGTAATGATCAGGAATACCTCAGTAAAAGGTTGTCTGCTTGCAATTTCAGAAAACAACTTTATAAATCCTTTATATTTTTGGTAGCACTTTAATATCAGTTTTCTAATTTAATCCTCCACGCCAACTCTGTAAAGAAGATGAAACATTCATAGGTAGATTATAGATGAAGACACTCAGGACAGAGAGTTTTTGTGACCTGCTAAACACCCTTAAACCTAGAACAAGAGGGAGACAGAAGAGGGGAAGGAAATGAATATTTATTGAATAGCTAGTGTATATTAATTGTCTAATATACAATTTAATTTGCCACACAATCCTGGAGGATAAGTATTCTTATTTACATTTTATAGATGGTTAAACCAAGGTCATACCAAGACCAAAAACTCATTGCCATTGATTCCATTCTGACTCATAGAGACCTTATAGGACAGAGTAGAACTGCCCCAGAGGGTTTCCAAGCAGCAGCTGGTGGATTTGAACTGCCAACCTTTTGGTTAGCAGCCGAGCTCTCAACCCAGGGCTCTGTACCTCCAATAGATGTGTATTAATTTATTTACACATTATCTGCATGTACTATTGTACTACTACTTCATAAACATTATAAAATATACACAGGAAAGAGAAATAAAAAGATGGATAAATCTGAGTGCAACACATAATGTCTTCTTTCTGCACCCCATTTTGGAGACCACAATCTAGGCTATGCTCCTTTCTTGGCAAGGTAGAAAAACAAAGTGCATGCCTATGGCCAGCTTTCTTAGAAAATTCCACTAGACAGCATAGGAATGCTTTAGGGCAGGGTTCTTCAACAGCAGTACTATGGGCATTTTGGACCTCATAATTCTTTGTTGTAGGAGGCTATGTGTCGTAGGGTGTTTAGCAGCATCTGTGGCTTCTGTCTACTAGATGCCAATAGCACACCCCCACCCCCTTGTGACAATCAAAAATGTCTTCAGATATTACCAAATGTCCCCTGTGGGTGAATGGGTGAGGAAGTAAGAGAAAAATGCCTCCAGGTGAGAACTGCTACTTTAGGATAAATCAGTAGGAATATTTCTTTCCTTGCTTATGCCTAAAGAAGGCATCAGGCAGTATCTGTTTGGAAGATATTCTGTCTTGCCTATTTTAAATTTTTGCAGATGACCCTTGGGCTCAGTTCCAACCTGTATCCAACAGCTCCTGCGGTTGGCCAGCCAGAAGGAAGGTCCAGCTGTTCAGTGATGGTATCAGTCTTTGGATGGCTCCTGTCCCTATGCATATCACATCTAATTTCAACATCTTGTGCTTCACTGCTGATAGATTTTGACAAGAGCCAGCGTGGAAGACCATAGTGGTTAAGTGTGGAGCGTTGCATGATATGGTGGTTAAGGGCAGGGATTCTGAAATCAGATAGACCTACATTCAAATCTGTGCTCTGACATTTATGATCTATGACTTTGAACAATTCCCTTGACTTCCCTAAGTCTCTCTTTCCTCATCTACAAAGTAGCGTTGAGACATATAAAGGAGGAGAACACTTGTATCAAAGGGTTGTGGTATTTAGCACAATGACTATTAATAACTCTAGAAATAGTTGTTGAAAGACACAAGGAAAGTGTTAGCCCAAGAGACAGAAAGGGCCACATAAACCAGAGACTGCATCTGCCTGAGACCAGAAGAAGTAGATGGTGTCCAGCGATATCACCAATGACCGCCCAGACAGGGAACACAACAGAGAATCCCTGATGGAGCAGGAGAAAAGTGGGGTGCAGAACTCAAATTCTAGTAAAAAGAGCAGACTTAATGGTCTTGCTGAAACTGGAGGAACCCCAGAAAGCATGGCCCCCAGACTCTCTGTCAACCCAGAACTAAAACAATTCCTGAGGCCAACTCTTCAGACAAAAATTAGAAAGGACTATGGGACATAAAATGATACTTGTGAAAAGTGTGCTTCTTAGCTCAGTAGATACATGAGACTAAATGGGCAGCTCCTGTCCGGAGGTGAGATGAGAAGGCAGAGAGGGTCAGGAGCTGGTTGAATGGACATGGGAAGTCTGGGGTGGAAAAGAGGAGTGTGCTGTCACAGTATAGGTAGAGCAATTAGGGTCACATAACAATGTATGTATGAATTTTTGTATGAGAGACTAACTTGAATTGTAAACTTTCACTTAAAGTACAACAATAAAATAAAATAAAATAAATAGTTGTTGAGTCGGTTCCAACTCATAGCGACCCTATGTACAACAGAATGAAACACTGCCCAGTACTGCACCATCCTCACAATCCTTGTTATGTTTGAGAACATTATTGTAGCCACTGAGTCAATCCATCTGGTTGAGGTTCCTCCTCTTTTTCACTGACCGTCTACTTTACCAAGCATGATGTCCTTCTCCAGAGACTGGTCCCTGCTGATAACATGTCCAAAGTAGGTGAGACAAAGCTTCACCATCCTCTCTTCTAAGGAGCTCTCTGGCTGTATTTCTTCCAAGACAGGTCTGTTTGTTCTTCTGGCAGTCCATGGTATATTCAATATTCTTCACCAACACCATAATTCAAAGGCATCAATTCTTCTTCAGTCTTCCTTATTCATTTTCCAGCTTTCACATGCGTATGAGGCGATTGAAAATACTATGGCTTAAGTCAGGAGCACCTTAGTCCTCAAAGTGATATCTTTGTTTTTTAACACG
>NW_004443970.1:10593662-10595153 GCF_000243295.1 Trichechus manatus latirostris
GTTGTAATGTCCCCCATTTCATTTCCTTTTTGGGTTATTTGCATCCTCTCCTGTTTTTCTCTTGTCAGTTTGGCTAGTGGTTTGTCAATTTTTTGAACCTTTCAAAGAATCAAGTTTTGGTTTTGTTGATTCTTTCTATTGTTTTTCTATTCTCTATTTTGTTTTTTTTTCTGCTCTGGTCTTTATTATTTCCTTTCTTTTGGTGGCTGTAGGCTTTTTTTGCTGTTCTCTTTCTATTTGTTCGAGTTGTGTAGCTAATTGTTTTGATTTTGTCCCTTTCTTCTTTTTTGATGTGTGTGTGTATTGCTATAAATATACTTCTGAGCACTGCTTTTGCTGTGTGCCAAAAGTTTTGGTATGATGTGTTTTCATTCTCATTTGATTCTAGGAATTTTTTGATTCCGTCTTTGATTTCTTCTCTTGTCCAGTGGTTTTTAAGCAGGGTGTTATTTAGTTTCCATGTAATTGACTTTTTTCCTTTGCTCTTCCTGTTGTTAATTTCTGTTTTGTATTAGAGACTTTGTATTTTCTCAATATTTTGGATTTTGTTGAGGGTTGCTTTGTGGCCTAAGATATGGTCTGTTCTGGAGAACATTCCATGGGTGTCAGAAAAGAATGTATACTTTGCAGCTATTGGGTGGAGTGTTCTATATATGTCTATGAGGTCAAGTTGGCTGACTGTGGCCTTTAGATCTTCTGTATCTTTGCTGAGGTTCTTTGTAGATGTTCTGTCCTTTACCAAGAGTGGTGTGTTGAAGTTTCCCACTATTATAGTGGAACTGTCAATTTCTCTTTTCAGTGCTGTTAAAGTTTGTTTTACATAGTTTAAAGCCCTGTCATTGGGTGCGTACATATTTATTATGGTAATGTCTTCATGGTGGATTGTTCCTTTAATCATGATATAGTGCCCTTCTTTGTCTTTTATGGTGGATTTTGTTTTAAAGTCCATTTTATCTGAGATTAGTATTGCAACTTCTGCTCTTTTTTGGTGGCTGTTTGCTAGTTATATTTTTTTCTATCCTTTGATTTTTAGTAAATTTATATCATTGTTTTTAAGGTGTGTCTCTTGTAGACAGGATATTGATGGATCCTGTTTTTTAATCCATTCTGTCACTCTGTGTCTCTTTATGGGTGCATTTAGGCCATTTACATTCAGTGTAATTATTGATAGGTGTGAATTTATTGTTGTATTTGTAGTGCCTTTTTTGTGGTGCTGATAGTTTATTTGTTCCTCTTACTCTTCTGTGGTAAATTTGTTTTGTTTATTCATTTTGTTTTCATTTCTTTTTTGCTGAAATTTTATGTTTTTCTTCTTTATTTTGACGAGTAGGTTTGTCAACTTTCTTTTTGGTAGCCTTGAAATTTACCCTTGTCTTCCTAGGTTTGAACTGGTCTATTATTACTTGGTATACCTTGCCTTCCTCTCCATTAGAAAGTTCTATACCTACACCGTTTATTCCCTCTTTTATTGTTCTGACTTTATTGTCATTT
>NW_004443970.1:10596869-10619700 GCF_000243295.1 Trichechus manatus latirostris
CTCCCAAGCCACACAGTATAGCCCCCTAGAAAGAGCGGAGATGATATACAGCAGCAGGTATTTAGGAGACAGGAAACGAAGGTAAGTAGAAAGAGACGAGAAACCGAGAAATGAAGAAAAAGAAAAAAGAACAAGAAAACAAACAAACAAAAAAAGTCCTCAGGGATCCCACCAGCATGGAAGGGAAGCAGTTCCCTAGCCAAGGGGTGCTTCACACCTGTCAAGAAGAGGCAAAAATGGCACATGGAGTCAGGTCTTCAAGAGAAAGGAGGGAGAGGATGTGAGAGGCAGGGAAGAAACCAAAAGAAGGCAAAGAAAGCAACAAAGGAATGGCACAGAAGAAGTCAGCCAGCGTGGGCAGGGCGAATCCACGTGCCATGGAACCAGTGCCTCCTGTTCTGTGGTCTTGGCCACCAGGAAGCAGCAAATCAGCCTGCTGGGAAGCGGTGAAAGCTGAGCAGAGGGAAGCAGGGTGGGGGGTGGGAAAGCGTGTATCCCTGGTTACTGGGTGCTCTGTCTCCTGCTGGGAGCTCCATGAATTTGCTTTCCTGTACTCCCTGTCCACCAATCTCTGACAGGAGTCCAAGATGGTGGATCCATGCTGCGTTAGCTGATAGGGGACTTCCACTTGCACTCTCTTCGCTCTCTGGTCTCTGTCAGTTTCTTATTCCATTAGGTGCTTGATTGAGTTCTTTATCTCTTCCTTTGATGTTTAGGGTTCCAGAATTGACATTTATCTCTGTTTTACTTAGTTTTTTGGGTCTTTGCTGTGGAGGGATGGTGTGGTGATTTTGTCTATAGCGCCATGTTGGCTCGCCTCTGAAAGAGGTCTTTTGCAGCGGATTTCCCAACGCAATATGTCATTTGATTTCTTGACTACTGCTACCATGGACATTGATTGTGGATCCAAGTCAAATGAAACCCTTGACAAGAAATAGTAGCTATTATTTTGATTATGATGGTGATTATACAAAACATTTAGACTCTTGCCGGTAAGTACTCAGTGAATGATACATAAGATTATAATATAATAGTGTGTGTGTGTGTTTAATTCTAAGTTCAGTGAATTTGATTACAGATTCCATGAAATAGAGACCTGGCCTGTCTTCTTCATTACTTGATCCCCACTGCATAGTTCAGCCTGGCATATAATAAAACCAACCAGTTGCTGTTGAGTCGATTTTGACTTGTGGCGACCTCACGTGTGTCAGAATAGAACTGTGCTCCATATGGTTTTTGATGAATAATTTTTTGGAAGCAGATAGCCAGACCTTTCTTCTGAGGCATTTCTTAGTACACTCAAACCACCAACCTTTCAGTCAGTAGACAAGTGTTAACTGTTTGCGCTATCCTTGGACTCCTGGCATATAATATGTGCTCAATAATTGTTTCACGTGCTCTTCTTTGTAAGCCATCAAAAATGTAGAGCCACTCTTTTTTTTGGCCTACTTTAATATCGCACATAATGGCCCTGGCTAGGTAGTTCTCCAAGTTCCGGCCTCCTTCACCCTGTGCAGCTTAATGTGAATAAATATATTCAGCTTTGCCATGGAAGGAAGTGAAGAAAGGCAGACCTAACTTTTATTCCTTATGACTTGAAGTGCAAGGAGAGAGAATGCTTCATAATTTTGTCTAGTCCATGGAAATGCAGAAACTTAATCATCGAGATTGTCTAATTGTTCTTCGGATTTGACTGCATTGCTTGCTGTAACGATATTTTCCTAAATTCCATTTCATAATGCAAGTTTGTTTATCTGGTTTTAGGTTTTTGATTTATTCTTTGTTGCTTATGGCTAGTTTTAGAAAAATCAGAACTCTTTTGTGGTTTTACAGAAAAAAAAACATGAGGTTGAGGAACTTTTTTTAAATTAGGAATACATAAAAAATCATCGATAAATCAGGCATAACAATGCTTGATAAATTTAGGAGAAAATTGATTGCAGCAGCAAATAGCTGATTTAAACTAATGCCTGGTTGCGTCATTACTCAAACAAACACAGGAGCAACATCAGTTTTAATTTCTATCTTGTTTAAAAATGAGCAAGTTTCTTTTCAGCAAATGACAGTCGATGATCTGCATTTTTACATTAAAAAGGGGGAAATTTCCCACCATTTTCTGATGTGTTGATGTCGTATGTTCTTTAGATTTTCAGCACCTCGAACCTATAATTTTCAGAATTTGTTTCATAAAAGCAGAATTAGCAGTTTCAACTTGTTTCGGTGTTTGTGTGGGTATTTGTCGTGTCTTAGAGTGATGTGCATTTAAGTATGCCTGTGGTTTTTGTCATTCAACTCACATGAGATATGCAATTGCAGTACTCCTTTTGTTCAAAAAGCATATATTCAAAAAAATATATTGCCTCTCAACTTCATCGAGTAATTTCTCTTTAGGTATTAATGGAATGAGTGAATAGGAGCTTCCATTTGCCTTGTCTGGTATCACTCAAAGACTGATTTTATGTTACATTATATATAATTGCCTAACTGCATCAAAATATTAAAACAATTTTTTTTTTTTTTTGAGAGCAAAGCTAGTCCCATTATTCCCACTGTGTCTAGGAAGGGACAATGAGATTCAAAGGAAGTAAGCAAGTGAGAGACTGAAAGTTTCAAGTTTCTTTTCTTAATTATAAAAATAATCCATGGAAAATACAGAAAAGCAAAAACAAAGACAAAAAAAATATTTAAAAGTTATCTAAATTTCTTCCATCGAATGATGGCCATTATTAGCATTTTTTAACAGGGTCACATTTTTTATAGGTTCAGAGGTTCTTTCCCCCCCCCATGCATGCATTCAAATAAAACAGCTGAGATTATACTGTACACACATTCTTGTATCTGGATTTTTCTTTCACATAACTTAGTCATATTTCTGTGTTGTTGCAGATTTATAGTAGCTTAATATCTTCATCAATGAGTGACCCATAACTGACTTAACTATTTCTTTATTAGTAGATATTTAAGTTGTTTCCATCAGTTTTTTTTTTTTTTTTAACACGAAGTTATAGTCCTGGGTGAGATGCTCTGGCTCAGATATTTATTTCACTTCTCATACTTTTGTAACTTGCTTACACTTCCTTCTGTGGTATCCAAATTTAACTTCTTTGCTAAGCAAAATGGCTCAGGCTATTTGGCTCTATATCTTTTTATTAAATTTTCCACATCTCTACCAAGGGCTAGTCTCAGACACAAAAGACCCAGGTGATTTACTGCAATTCACCTCCAAGTCTTGACCCAGGCATGGAAACATTATTGCTCTTAGCCAAAATAATGGAGATAGAGTTGCCTTCAGCCAAGACAGGAATCTTGCTTGGACTTGGCCTTGCTTTTTAAGGCTGGGTTTTAATAATTTAATATTTGCTTCCTCCAATTCCTATTTTAAATCTTGAGTTGTCAGAAGATTCTTATATTTAGCTATATATTGCTGTTACTGAATATTGGTTATTTTATAAAGAAAATATATGATTTATTAACCATCATAATGTACTTTCCAATACGAACCTGCAACAGAATGGTCCCCAGATATCCTGACACTGGCTTTGGTTTTTTTTCTACATGGGTATTGTGTTTAGAATGAAAACTAAACCACACACTGATTCTGTCCCTGGGGAGAATAACCATGGTTGCTGTTATCCAGGTTGGAAGCATGGATTGGGTCATGGGTATGTGTGCCGGTCTATCATGTGGAAAGGCCAGTGGTGAATATTTTGAACACTTACTTCTTTACATTCATTACACCTTCTCCTAATTTCACATTATAATTTTCATGACAGGTATTATCTGCTAAATGTATGTATGCAATATTAAATATATATCTTTTTACCTAAAGTCTCTCCTTTTATTTGGTAGTTCTAGGTTTTCCTAGATCTTAAAGGAATCTGTAGCTTTGCCTTTTTACCTAAAAACAAACAAAAAACAGTAAAGATTTATTGGCCTAAAAGGTGGTCCTTTGTATTCCAAAGCATGGACCCTCTAAGTATTTAGGCACTTTCGTTTACCTCCTCCCTCCTGTGGTACTTTTATCTCCCATCAGCTTGAGAGTTCCCATGTAAAAGATGTATATATATGTCTATGTCTGTCTGTGTGTATCTGTGTGTGTGCCTTCTCCAACACACATCAACTCTAGCTCTAATCTAACTGTAAATATCTTCTCTGACACCCAGCTGAAAATGCAGTGCTTCTCTTGACCTTAACCACTGGAGCTAGGTCAGCTCTTACAAGGTAAAGGGCACAGCTGCAAGCTTGGGAGTCCTTATGATACCCTTACTTCTGACCTGGCTACAAATTTGGGATTCCCACTACCCCTTGGGTTTGATAATTTGCTAGAACAACTCACAAAACTAAGGAAAGCACTATACTTATGATTACAGTTTTATTATAGCAAAAAGGATACAAATGAAGAGATGCATATGGTGATATCTGGGAGAGGTCCCAACATGGAGCTTCTGTGTCTCAAAAAGGGATGCATCACCTCCCAAGCACTGATGTCTTTCACCATCCAGGAAACTCACTGCTTCAGTGTCCAGAGTTTTTACTGGAGTTCCATTATGTAGTCATGATTGATGGAATCCTTCATTGCCCATGTGGTTGAACTCAACCTCCAGTATGCTTATCCTCCTGCTGGGGTCAGGCTGATATCACGTGGTGGGTCTTTCTGGTATGGCCACCCTCAACCCAACAAAAGTCACCTCATTAGCATGAACCTTCGGTTGTGCTCTGGAACACTCATGGATAACAAAAACTCCAATCACTGCAGAAATTCCAAGGGTTAGAATTTATCTTTCAGGAATGAAGGATAAAGACCAAATTCTTTGGGTAAAGTTAATTGTGTACGCTACACTATATCATCAATGCTCTGTTGAACCCATTATCCTAATGGCTCAGGTTCTGGAAGTCTCCTACACCTCATTCTCGGGACTCTATCTTGCTTTTTGAGCATAAGCTCCCTTTTATGTGATATTGATGGGGCTGTTCAAGTTGTTAGATGTGATGTTTGTCACTACCATGGAGGAATTGAGCTTTGATTAGGCCAACATTGTTGTTCTGAATGAAACTGAGACAGAGAGGGAAAGGGTTTCCATAAGGCTCATGGATACCAGCTATGGAAATGGAACAGACAGAGAAGAAAAGAAAGATAATGGAGAACAAAGAAAGTAGGGTGGAGATGGGCTAGAATGGTGCACCCCTGAGACAGATCTAGAACGAGGTTGCTTTAATTTCCCCATCCAGTTCTCTTCCAGCAAGGACCCACTTTTCAGGTCCTACTTCATGCTTCACTTCCTCTGTGGACCTTCTTAGAGTATGCTAGCCTACTGTCCTCCTTAGAATCCCTGTTGTACACAGAGTTTATGCTACACCATTTTCCTAATTGTGATTTGGGTTGATTCCTGAGAGAGTTCTCAAGGACCATGTCTTATTTACCTCAGCTCCAGCTGCCAATAGTTCAAGCCAGAGAATGGCTCCTGTTTACACGGTATGTGAGGAGACATTATTCACTGGACGAACACGGATGACACAAAGATAACTTGTGCCTGTGAGGCTGGTTGTCCCTCTCTTGAGTCTGTTGTTGTTGTTAGCAGCCATTGAGTCAGCCCCTGACTCATGGCAACCTCATGCACAACAGAACACAAGCTGTTGCAGAACAGACTTTTGGGATCCAAAGGGTTTTATTGGTTGATTTTCAGAAGTAGATCACCAGGCCTTTCTTCCTGGTCCATCAGTCTGGAAATGCTGCTGAAACCTGGTCAGCATCATAACAACACACAAGTCTCTACTGACAGATAGGCAGTGGCTGTGCATGAGGTGCATTGGCTGGGAATCGAACCCAGATCTGCTTCATGGAAAGTGAGAATTCTACCACTGAACCACCAATGCCCCCTTCTTGAAACTAGGGGGTTTCAAATGTAACAGTGCTTTGAAGGAGTGCTTTAATTTGGGCCTTTGTTAACAAAGGAATTAGTTCAAAAGAGCTCCAACAGCTCAATGGGATAGTTATGACCAGTTTTCCTAAAAAGCTAAATTCAATTTCCATGTAAGTAATCTTGGCTGTGCCTCTCATTTCTGACTGAGTCCTCTTTTGAGCCCTCTTCCCACAGTTAACCCTTATTATCCATCTGGCTATCCTTCTTTTCTGGTAGTTAGTTTCTTGAAGCATGTAGATCTCAGATCCCATCAGGGGGTCTCTGCATTTTCTGGAGCCCTGTTTCTAACGTACACTGTGTTTCACCACCTGATCTTGCTGGTTATGTTTTCTTTCTGGTCTTGTTGACTCTCTTGATCACGCTGGTGGTACCCACTGATGGTCGGGTGTAGGGGGTAGTTTTCATTTATTTAAAAAGTACGTATTGAGCTCTTGCTATGTTCTAAGGGACTATACAGATGGGTAAGATAATTCAGTGAGTGATACAGGGGTCTGGTTGGTACCTTTAAGATGCCCTAGAATAATATTACTAGATGTACAGGTGCCCTACCTTATAAAAAAAAAAATAGAAGAAAACATGGTTTCTGTTGTATAGAGTGTCTCTGCTGGTAAATACTTAGTTCTGAATTTGCAGGCCCCTGTGTTTGCCTCTGTCAACCCCATATCTCTATGGGCAGGATCAGGTAAACATACCAACAACTAATACGGTACAGGGTGGTAACTACCATAGTGGAGTTGTGAACGAAATGCTATGGCATCACAAAGGAAGGAGTGATTAATTTGACGCACACCCTGATAGTCACAGCTCTCCTGCCAGCTTTTACTCTCTGCTTCTATCTTTTAGGATGCTGAGAGGTATGTGGTTATGGGAAAGAATAGTTTCCAGGAAAATTATCCTAGGAAGACTGTTAACTTAGAAATACAATTCCTTCCTTCCTTCCTGCCCCGACTTCCTTCCTCCCTCCCTCCTTCCCTTCCTTTCTTCCTTCTCCTTCCCTCCCTCCCCCCTCCCTCTCTCCCTGCCTCGTTCTCCCCTCCTTCCCTCCTTCCTTGCTTCCTTTCTTCCTTATTTCCCTCCTTCCCTTCCTCCTTCCTTTCTTCCCCTTATTCTTTCATTTATTATTTATTAAGCAACAACCATTTACCAAGCTGGAGGTACAATGATGACTAATACAGGCAAGGTTCTTGCCCTCATAGGGTTTATATTCCAATGGATCAGCCTATTGGCACTTGTTAAGGGAACAAATTATAAGACTCCATCTGCAAATGTTTTCAGCTGCAATTAAATGCTGCTGTTTTAGCAAAAAGTCTACTTTCGTCTCCTTATAATTTCTTTAACTCTTTGCTGGCCCGGTGTGAGTTTTATTAACATCATGCTGCGTTCATGATAGGACTTTATTAAGTACTTGTCGATCAGTCGGCTGATTCTGCAAGTTTCCTAATAGATATTCTAGCTTTCCTTTAAAATTTAGTTTTTTTATGCCTTTGACTTTTATCTCATTTCCAGACAGAGGCTCCCCAGGAGTTGACTTGATGGTGGTTTTCAATTCTATATTTGTAATAAACAAGTTCCTTAAACATTTATTTCTGGAGGTTGTACTCTACTCCAGCAACTTCATTTCATTCTAACAATGGACAATGCATTTTCAAATGGACACTTCAAAGCACCCATAGGCATAGAGTCAAGCCCACTGCACTCAAGTAATCCAGAATTTAAACCACTCTTCGTAAGTTCTCTGACCCAGTCTTTTTCTTTCAAAGAGCTCAGAGCAACTGGCATGCTTTATCTCCTTGATCCTTACATTATCCAACAGACAGTCACAATGGGATTTCATCATTGCCTTGCCCTCTGCATGTCTGCAGGAAAAAAAAGGATAGATTTTCATATTCAAAGATGTTCTTATGTTTTTGTTTTGTAAGACAAATTCATAAATACTTCTTCTGTTTTTTTCTTTCTGTTTCCTTCTCTAGTCTATCTTTCTCTTTGTTATTTTCCCCTCCCTTCATTTTCTTTGAATAGTTCTTTATTTCTGTATTGGAAGGATGGAACTCAAATATTGCCCATTCTTAGTGACACAGCACAGGGCGAGGGGGCGGATTTCTGAGCTCCCACTTGCTGGGGAGCCAGTATCTCTCATCATTAAGTCTTCTTGCTTTCAAACACTCCTTACCTCCTGTATGCGGACCACAGGTTGGATTTTAAAAGCTGTGCCCTGTTAAGTGGATAATGGTTCATTTTCAGAGCTGCTTCTGTGGTTACAAATCCCTAGTGTCTCTTATAAGTCCCTTCCAGGGTCACCAATATTCTCGGAGGAAGAGCCTGTTCCTGGTAAGGGGCAGATGCCTCCTAGCTCTCTTCCCTGCTGATTTGATGACTTGGCCTCTCGGAAGGTTGTGCACACTGTGGACTCTTTAAAGCCTGTTTGTCTGGGAAAGGGCTTTAGAGGGGAGATTGAATCCTTGCTGTTAGTGACTCTTTTTCTGAAACGAGGCCAGGAAGATACGGAGGGTTCATATTGCCAGGTTATGACCTTACTTGGACCCACTGGAGAGAGATGGTGCTGAGAGAAGCTCCAGCAGATATCTTGTTTGGAGAGACCTGGCAAACTGATGAATGGGCTGACTCCATGTCCAAGGGGGAGACAGAGGACAATGTCATCTCTGCCCCCAAAAGGCAAAGGAAGAAAAGAGTTGATTCACATGAACAGTTTTCCAACTTTCTGGTACAATTGCTTAGGTCCATTCAAGTTGTTGGAGTCATTTAATATTGATCAAAGTGTCTACTATGTACTTGGTGCCAGTTGTCAGCTTCTGCCCCAGCATACTCCACTCATCAGAGGACTAGAGACAATGGGAGCATCAAAGACACAAACCAAACCTGTCACCATTGAGCCAATTTCGACTCATAGTGACCCTATAGGACAGAGTAGAACTGCCCCCTAGGATTTCCAAGGAGCGGCCGATGGATTCAAAGTGCTGACCTTTTGGTTAGCAGCTGAGCTCTTAGCCAGTAGGGGAACAGGGTTCCACAAGTGGACTCAATTCAGTAAGCACCTCTCGAGTATCTTGCATGTGCCTGGCTTTGTGTTAGATGTAGTAGAAGCCCAATCAAAAATATATACAACATAGTCTCTCCCTCCTAAGTATTGTTTGCAGTCATACTAAGGCTTGAGGCAGGAATAATAACAGCTAGAAAACAATGCCCAGCTGTGTAGAACTGGAGCTGTATGAGCAAACTAACTGCAGCATTATTTAAAATTGCAATGAAATTTGAAACACTCTTGATGTCCATCAGTATGAGGATACTTAATAATGATGATATAACCTTACTGTGGAGTATTCTGCTCCTGTTAAAAAGAGTGCTGTAAGTAATGGCATTGAAATACTGCCAAAGCTATTGTGAAGTGAAAAAAAAAAAAAAAAGAATTGTACTTTCACTATGAGCCATGTATATAAAAATTACATATATAACATAGTTCATAAATATAGATAAATACACACAAGGTTCAGGAGGGTTCCCTTTGGGAAGGGTAGTGGGCTTTTTATATGTGTGCTTTTGTTTCTCTGTTTCATAATGAGAATATATTTATGCAACATTATGTGATTAAAAAAATACAGAAGTAAGTGCTAGATTATATGAGATGTCTAGAGAGATGGGACAGAGCCAAGGGACAAAGGGAGGGCTCTTCTTCTCTCTGGATACTGAGCCACCATCTTACTTGCACAAAAAACCAGGGACCTGCTAGAGGTGTGCCTTAGCAGTCCCTGGCCTGGGGAGCAGCTGCAATAATCAATATGACTTTAAAAATGGCTGACTCTGCTTGAGAACAACACCCAGATGGAGGGATCCACCATTTGTCTTCATTTTCTCCTTCTTTCCAAAGTGTTTGTGTTAATGGGGGTGAGGGTTGGCAATGTAACTTTTGGCTCCTTGTCTTCAGGAAAGTCATAACATGAGAGTTTAAGGTCCTTTTCTGCAGTTACTTTTTTTAGACCTTGACAATTGCTGAGATAGGAACAAGATGATCTCGTATTTATGGCTCCAATTTTGTTTTATACTGATACCAGCCATGGATTAATAAAAGATCAAGTGCATTGTGGTGATGTAGGATGATGACATGCAATTTCTGTATACTTAAGTGCTCTAGAGCTATTTGTATGTATATGTCCTTTCTCTCTTGAAAGACTATACACTCATTGAAGTTGGGGATCTTGTCTTTTCAGCTCCTAGGTATCCCCTCTAGTTATGTAGAATGGTATCTTTTTATGGAATAGACACTTAATAAATGCTTGTTGATTGAATAAATGTTTAGGTCAATGAATGAAGTAAACAGTCTCTGGCTTCATGTTTTTATATAGATCACGGAATCAACTCAATAAAAATGAGGCCAGGAGCTGAAAACTATTTAAATTACGTCTTTCAAATGAAATTTCTTTAGCCGTTAAAAAAAAAAAAATTATTGTGGTGTAAAATATATAACAAAACATTTGCCCTTTCAACCATTTTCACCTGGAAAATTCAGTGATATAGTTATGTTCACTATGTTGTGCAACCGTCACCACTCTCCGTTTCCAAATTTTTTCATCAGCCTTAACAGAATGGCCATTAAAAAAAATACAAACTCTTTTTGAACAGAAAGAAAACCACTGAGAACAATATAACAGATGTCCAACAGACACCCATGTGTCCATCATTCATATTTAACAAAAGGGTAACATTTTGTTGTATTTACATCACATCTTGTTTTGTTTAAGAAATAAAACATTTCAGATAAAATAGAACTCTGTTTGTACCCTTTTTGATCATATTTCCCTCTCTCTCCTCTCAGAAATAACCACTACGTATAACCATATTCTTATACTTTTACTACATCTGCATGTTTCCACATACAGTCGAGAGTAGTGTTTTGTGAGTTTGTGGCCACTGTGTATTTTGAGTATCTTCCAACCGAGGGGACTCATTTTCCAACATGGTATCAGACAATATTCTATTGTGACCCATAAGGTTTTTATTGTCTGATTTTTGGAAGTACATCACCGGGCCTTTCTTCCTAGTCTGTCTTAGCCTGGAAGGTCTAGCTGAAACCTATCCACCCTGGGTGATTCTGCTGTTATTTGAAATACTGATGGCATAGCTTCTAGCATCATAGCAATATGCAAGCCACACAGTACCACAAACTGACAGACGGGTGGTGGTAGCCCAGGTACAGCTCAGTAAGTAGTTGTTATATAAATACGTGAATAAATAAATAATTTAATAAATTAATTCATCCACTAAAATCCACTAAGGCCTTTTCTAGATGTTGGAAATGTAGCAGATAACCAATCTGCTTTCACCTCCCACAGAGCTTGTGTGTGTGTGTGTGTGTGTGTGTGTGTGTGTTGGGATGGGGGAGAGAGAAAAAGGATAGACAATAAATAATATAAAAACAAGTCAGTGTAAGCTACATCAGGGGATGAAAACTGCAGGAAAAGAAAGCCAAGTAAGGAGTAAGGTGATAGAGAGCGTAGTGGGTGCGGATGCTGTCCTGCACCACATACTTTCAGCTCACTTCTGACTTCAGCTGCAGCTGAGGAACAGAGCCTAAGCTTCCTGAAGAAACCAAATGAGAGATGGGTGTGATCCATGGCAAGAATACAGGACCTACAAGAAAACCTGCAATAAAGAAGAAAAAGCCCTATCATGTTTCTCGTTGGGATGTTTCAATATTGAAAGCTCAGCATCGTAGCAATATTCAAGCCTCCACTGACAGATGGGTGATACCTGTGCTTGAGGTCCATCAACTGGGAGTCGAACTTGGGTCTCCTGCATGGAAGGTGAGAATTCTACCACTGAACCACCAATGCCCCCCTCTCTGAAGTAAGCTGCTCTCAAAAGTTGCTTTGCTTTGCTTTGCTGACCCGGTGAAAGAGGGGGAAGTCGGAAGGGGGGAGAGATGAATTTGGAGGCCAGTTGGAACTTTACCTGCCACCCAAAATCCTTCTGAGGCTGCAGAAGGTCACAGGACACTTGTTGCTTTTTGATGGGTGAGTTTTAGTTGGAGCATCTGCCGCTTAGCACTGTTTTCTAACAGGTCGGCTGCAATTAAAGTCAAGCTCCCTTCCCCAAACCAAAACCCACAGCTAGAGGGGATGTTAGCTATTTCATCAGGTTTGGGAATAAGAAACTGTGCGGTGGCAGCTTGATTGTTTTTGCATCCCATGTGGCAGAACCCTGCAGGACTTTTTGGTTCCACTGCAGTTTCTCCTTTGCAAGGTGGTACCTGCCTGCTTTATTGCTGGGATTTTTTTTTAATGGTGTTTATTTACTCCTTTGTTGGAGAGCAAGCACCCTGATTGGATCATGAATAAGATGACTGAGAGAAATGATTTCCCCTCCTCTTTAAGTCTTAGGAGCAAAAGGGCCTAGAAGTATAGGAATGCAGAGTGTCTGTTTGCAGAATTACTCAGGCCAAGTGGACAAGGAGTGGGCACCAGGCTAGGACCTGGAGGAAGGAAGATGATAAATGCTCTAAGGAGAGACATGCCCCTTTCCCCTGTGGAAACTCAGGGATGAATAATCCCACACTAATCTGACTTTCTCCCAGCCTCCCGTTCATTTGCTTTATGTGCATTAAATATATCATCGCTGGTGTAGCTGGAAAATGGAGGTCAAATTTCATTTTGGCCTGCAATGTGATAAAAATGACCTGCAAAAGGTAGATGACAGGTTGTTTTTTTATGCCCTGGAAAATAGCAAAGATCAGATAGTACCTCCTCTTCTGCCTCCTTTTATTTTTTTTTCTTCTTCTTCTTGGATAGCTGATGCTAACTTTCCTTAGTAATGCATCATAAATGCACGTCCTGATTTGTTAGAAGGGTGGTCAAGGTTTAAACCAAGAGTGATCTATTCCTAACTGGCAATTTCCATCAGTACAGGTTGACTAGGCACCCTTCCCCATGTGAGTTCTTTATGGAACCATTGTCAAGTCATAAAAATACCCGGAGCACGAGCGTGACATTCAAACACACTGTCTCTTCTGTTTATAGTTCATTGTCTCCCAGAAGTCATCTATTTATAGCAATTAATGATTTCTAAGCAATTAGATACCCCTGTTTCAACAACGATTGTGTTGTAGGATAAATCCTTCCTCTCAGAAATGTGTGTGGCAGGCAGTTTTCAGATATAGGCATAGAGGCCAATGCTGGGATGCACAAGGCAGGAGAAGAATTCATTTCCTCTAGCACCTGAGGTGGGCTAGGATTCGCATCAAATAAAGACTGTAAGGCCTTGTCTCCACATGAAGGCTCTTTTAAACTTGCAAAGTGCTTACCCTCCACTAAGCCTTGCCTCCAAGGTTGCAAGTGATCGCCTCTGCCTGTCACCTTTCCTGGGGGACAGTCGGCTACTGCATTGCAGCCTTCTCCACTGGAGGGCTTTCTTGAGTCAATGCTACTTTTGCTTTGCTTTGTAAAGATCATTGCAAAGGCTTATCTTGGGTAATTGTTATTACTACCATCTGCATTATGGTATAATTACCTTTCCAAAATGCTAGATCTCTTTTGCTGATGTTTAAAGATAAGTAATAGACAAATAACTGCAAAGCCTTTGGATACAGAGCAAGAGCTTTGCCATAAAAGGTGGGCTGTGTTTATACCATGCATTTCTCTCTTCTGTTTTTATTTCCCCCTCATTCCCTAGGAGTGGCAAAGGCTGACGGATGTTCCTCCCTAGCTCTCTTTTTATTTTTGCGCAGACTGATGACTAAGTCAGCGGTTCAGAATTTATCCTTATCCCAATCTGATATCCATCCTACACAACCAGCAAGATGAGGGCTGTGCATTCAGCAGAGTTAACTTGTATTAACCAGAAATCATGGCTGGTGAATTCTCTCTGTGTTCCTGAGGACCAAAAGTGTGAAAGCAGATGAGATGGATTAGAGAAACTCATGGCCACAGTCCCATCAGGCAGACAAATAGAGTGCGGTCTCTTCTCTCCTGATTCCTCAACTTTTAAATAAGCTGTTGATAGGAACTTCTTTCTTTGCCAACCTTGGTACTCTGAGGTTCAGGCTACAGTTTGGTGATTAAACGTTGAGTGTGTTTAATATAGCATAATCAATCATCAGAACCTTAGCCACGTGTGAACCTGGTGCTTTTTCTATAAATCCTCTTGTTGTTAGTTTCCACCCAGTCGATTCTGTCTCATGGGAACCCCAGAGTTGAGCTGCTCCATAGGGTTTTCAAGGCTGTGACCTTTCAGAAGCAGATCGCTAGGCTGATCTTCTGAGATGCCTCTGAATGGGTTCGAACCACCAACCTTTTGGCTAGGAGTAGAGTGCTTAACTTAATATAATGGTAATAGATTTGTTTTTATTAATATAAATCCTGGAACATCTAAAATATGGATGGTGAGGTATACAAATGAAGAGACGGAGTAGAGAGAGAACTATGGATTAATTGATAATGCAGAGAAAACAAGCATGGCAATACCATGATGGTTTGCATAAGGAACAAGTATTGAATTTATGATTTTGAATTTGCTATTTAGAATCCTTCTTGCTGTTTGACTTTCTCATTTTTCTGGAACCTCATTTAATTAAGCAAATCTGTCCCATGTATTTACTTCCCTAAATTCTTAAACAAGTAAGACAGATGAATTACTTTGAGTCATACAGACTGTGGGGTGCTAAGGAGTAGATGCTGTATGCTCACAAAAAAAAATTGGGGCATGTGTGAGCTTTTAAAATCCCATCAGTCCCTAAACTCACATTTGCGATGAAAACTTACAGCAGACATAATACAATTGTTATTATGGAGATACTTAAAAATTTCAAACATTTATGAGTTCCTTTGTGTCACCACCTATGCTACACACTTTATTAGCATCATCACATTTAGTCCTCATAAGAGCCCTAGGGATAAAATTATTATCCTTTCAAATTTACAGGTGAGGAATCTAAGCCTTAAGAGAGTTTAAGTTATTTGTCAATACTACAGTAGTTGGTAAGTTGGCACAGCTGCGACTTGAACCAGCTGTTGTGAGCCTCTGCTCTTAATCACTTCCATATGTATATGTATACGTATACGTATATGTATATGTATAACCGAAACCAAAACCAAACCCGTTGCTGTCGAGTCGATTCCGACTCATAGCAACCCTATAGGACAGAGTGGAACTGCCCCATAGTGTGTCCAAGGAGCACCTGGTGGAGTTGAACTGTCGACCTTTTGGTTAGCAGCCGTAGCACTTAACCACTACGCCACCAGGGTTTCCCCTATGTATATGCATGTGTATATGTATATGTGTATGTAAGGAGACCTGGTGACCCAATGGTTAAGTGCTCAGCTG
Organism: Trichechus manatus latirostris; assembly: GCF_000243295.1. Lineage (NCBI taxonomy): Eukaryota > Metazoa > Chordata > Mammalia > Sirenia > Trichechidae > Trichechus > Trichechus manatus. Next base: position 10,612,121 of record NW_004443970.1, read on the forward strand.
CTAACCCAAAGGTCTTTGGTTTGAACCCACCAGTGGCTCAGCAGGAGAAAGATCTGGCAGTCTGCTCTCATGAAGATTACAGCCTATAAAACCCTATAAGAAAACCAAACCCATTGCTTTCAAGTCTATTCTGACTCATAGCAACCCTACGGGCAGTTTTACTCCATCTTGTGGGGTCACTATGAGTCAAAAGCAACTTGATGGCACCTAACAACAACAATATATCTATGTGTATATATATAGTATGGAATATGTGTATACATATATGTAATGTCCCTGGGTGGTACATGTGATTAATGTGCTGGGCTGCTAACTGAAAGGTTAGAGGTTTGAGTTTACCTAGAGGTTCCTTGGAAGAAAAGCCTAAAGATCTACTTCTAAAAAATCAGCCATTAAAAACCCTATGGAGCACAGTTCTACTCTTGGGATCTCCATGAGTCAGAATCGACTTGCTAGCAATTGGTAATGTTTATGTATATATGTATCTAGCAGAATAGATGACATAGCTATATCTATTTCCATAACTATATGGTCGCTGTGAGTCGGAATCAGATTGATGGCGACCGGTATACTTTTATCTATACAGATGTCTGTATATATAAAAAGTTTATCTGTGGTTGAGTAATCTGACCACTGGATACCTTACCTATAAGTCTGTTATAAGCCAGATTTATATTGGGTAAATGAGGAAGGATGCTAGTTTTTTATTTAGCCATATTCTCTACCCAGGAGAGAAAGTATGCTGGAAAAGACTTGGTAGGTTGGTATTGATTTGCAAAGCTGCAGATTATCCTCTCCTCAGCAGAAATAGCCTCCCATATCCTGCTCCATTCCCAACATAAATGAAAACAACCATTTCAAAAGCATTTCATTATGGCTCAATTTTGAGATATATCCACACATATCAGAGCTGATGTTTAAACAAGCAAACTGAGTAGCTTCCTAATTTTGTGTTCCCGCACTCCTCCCCCCATCCCAGGGGGAATAAAAACGTGTCCTCAGATAATATTCTGTCTTCCACAGGGTTTTCATTTTGATTGCTAGACTCAAACCTACCAGCAATCATGAAAATGGTGCAGGACCAGGCAACGTTTTGTTTTGTTATATATAAGATCACCATGAATCAGAGCTCTGGATAGCACCTAACATCAACAACAACAGAAATGTGCTCTTACTCCCTGAAATTATCTTCTAGGGCCACCAGAGTCTGAGACTCCTGTGTTAGATCTTGGCCCTTTTGACATAACATTTTATTCCATGTCCAAAGACAAAACTCCTGGCACTTATTATAAACAGTTTTATCAGATGCTTTCTAGAGAAGCAGACTTGGATGAGGACAGATAGAGAAAGCATGAGGAGAGTGAAAATCATGAGGGAGTTAGGGGTTGGGGAGCAGTGGGGTTGGAGTACAGAAAAGGTATGTTAAAGAATACGTAAGGGTAAACTCCACCTTTTTCTCCATGTTTCATTAATCCAGCTCTAACCCTGGGTTATTTCATTGGACTAACCAAAAGAAGAGTTGAATCAGTGCTGGCTGTTTTAATGGAAATACCCATAGTTAGCACTAAGAAAACATATTCTTCCTAATGGAGAGTTGCCTATTCGCCTAGTCTCTCATATTTTTTCTTCCTTCCTTTCGTTTATTTGTGTGCTCTTGAAGGAGTCTCTGCTTTGTTGGAGGCCCTGCATTAATCCCTGCAGCACAAACAGAGACAAGGCACAGTGCCTGCCCTCACCAAGCTCCCAGCTTGAGTGGAGGTGCAAAACCATCAGAATGCAAGGGCTCCCAAGAGCTCAGGCAAGGATTGACTGGACCTGGAATTGTTGGGATAGATTTAATAAAAGAAGCCACTGAATCTGGGTCCTGAAAGATGAATGATATCCCTGCGTGTAGAAAGGGGGCAGGGAGGAGAAACTTCTCAGGAAAGCATCTTTCTGGAGTCAAAATTTTCAGATGCTGATGAAGTACCACGTCATACCCATTGTCGCTGAGTAGATTCCAACTCATAGCGACCCTGTAGGACAGAGTAGAACTGCTCCATAGGGTTTCCTATGCTGTAATCTTACAGAAGCAGATTACCACATATTTCTTCTGTGGATTGGCTGGTGGGTTCAAACCGCCAACCTCTCAGTTAGCAGCCCAGCGCTTTAATCACTTTGCCAACAGGGCTGCTTTGAAGCTCCATTGTTGTTGTTGTTAGGTGCCGTTGAGTCAGTTCCAACTCATAGAGACCCTATATATAACAGAAGGAAACACTGCCCGGTCCTGCACCATCCTCATAATCATTGCTATGTTTAAGCCCATTGTTGCAGCCACTGTGTCAATCCATCATGTTGAGTGAGAGTCTTCCTCTTTTTCGCTGACCCTCAACTTTACCAAGACTGATGTCCTTCTCCAGAGACTGGTCCCTCCTGATGCCATGTCCAAAGTGAGACGAAGTCTTGCCCTCCTTGCTTCCAATGAGTAGTCTGTCTGTACTTCTTCCAAGACAGACTTGTTCCTTATTCTAGCAGTCCATAGTATATTCAATATTCTTCACCCACACCACAATTCAAAGGCATCGATTCTTCTTCCTGCTTCTTTATTCATTATCCAGCTTTCACATGCATGTGAGATGATTGAAAATACCATGGCTTGGGTCAAGTACGCCGTAGTCCTCAAAGTGACATCTTTGTTTTTCAACACTTTGAAGAGGTCTTTTCAGCAGATTTGATTTCTTGACTGCTGCTTCCATGGGTGTTGATTGTGGATCCAAGTAAAATGAAATCCTTGGCAACTTCAATATTTTCTTCATTTATCATGATGTTGCTTATTTGTCCAGTTGTGAGGATTTCTGTTTTCTTTATGTTGAGGTATAATCCATACTGAAGGCTGCAGTCTTTGATCTTCATCAGTAAGTGCTTCAAGTCCTCTTCACTTTCAGCAAGCAAGGTTGTGTCATCCGCATATCACAGGTTGTTAATGAGTCTTCCACCAATCCTGATGTCGTGTTCTTCTTCATGTAGTCCACCTTCTTGGATTATTTGATCAGTATACAGATTAAGTAAGTATGGTGAAAGCATACAACCCTGATGCACGCCTTTCCTGATTTTGAACCACGAATTATCCCCTTGTTTTGTTTGAACAACTGTCTCTTGGTCTATGTACAGGTTCCTCATGGGCACAATTAAGTGTCCTGGAATTCCCATTCTTTGCAATGTTATCCATAACCTGTCATGATCTACACAGTCAAATGCCTTTGCATAGTCAATAAAACATAGGTAAACATCTTTCCGATATTCTTTGTTTTCAGCCAAGATCCATCTGACATCAGCAGTGATATCCCTCGTTCTGAGTCCTTGTCATGGTTTGAATTATGTCCCCACAAAAATGTGTACATCAGTTTGGCTGGGCCATGATTCCTGGTACTGTCCTGTATCTTGTAAATCCTGCCTCTATGATATTAATGAGGGAGGATGGGTGGCAGTTGTGTTAGTAAGGCAAGACCTGATCTACAAGACTGGATTGTGTCCTGAGGCAATCTCTTGAGATATAAAAGACAGAAGTGAGCAGTGAGACAGGGGGACCTCATACCATCAAGAAAGCGGTGCCGGGAGCAGAGCGTGTCCTTTGGACTGGGGTCCCTGTGCGGATAAGCTCCTAGTCTGGGGGAACACTGATGAGAAGGCTGAGAGAGAGAAAGCCTTCCCCTGGAGCTGACACCCTGAATTTAGACTTTTAGCCTACTTTAACTGTGAGGAAATAAACTTCTCTTCTTTAAAACCATCCACTTGTGGTATTTCTGTTATAGCAACACTAGATGACTAAGGCAGTCCTTTTCTGAATTTGGCTTGAATTTCTGGCAGTTCCCTGTCTATGTACTGCTGCAACTGTTTTTGCATTATCTTCAGCAAAATTTTACTTGCCTGTGATATTAATGATACGGTTTGATAATTTCCACATTCTGTTGGATCACCTTTCTTTGCAACGGACACAAATATGGATCTCTTCCAATTGGTTGGCCAGGTAGCTGTGTTCCAAATTTTTTGGCATAGATGAGTGAGTGCTTCCAGCATTGCATCTGTTTTTTGAAACATCTCAGTTGGTATTCTGTCAATTCCTGGGGCCTTGTTTTTTGCCAGTGTCTTCTTACGCAGCTTGAAGCCCCATATAGCTTCCAATTTTTGATGTTGTTAGTTGTCATCCAGTCAGCTATGACTCCTGGCAACCTTATATATAACGGAATGAGATATTGCCCAGTCCTGTACCATTCTCACAACCTTTGGTATGTTTAAGCCCCCTGTTGTAGCCCCTATGTCAATCCATCTCATGGAGGGTTTCCCTTCTTTTCACTGACCCTCTACTTTATCAAACATGATGTCACCATCTTTACTTCTACAGAGCCTTCTGGCTATACTTCCTCTAAGACGGATTTGTTCCCAATGAGTAGGAGTGAACAGGTCAGTCCCTAAAGGATCTCATTGCAAGACGGTCCCTGCCCCACTGCACCTCTCCGAGAGGCTTGGGAGAGGTAAGCTGCTGTGGATCTGAGTCACATGTCATCCCTTTCCCCTGCATTCCTCTGATATCTCTGGAATTGATGCAAATTGAATTTCAGAGCCAAGGTAGCACTCCTCCTTACTGTGGTGAATATCCCAGTCATTGAAAACTGGCATCACCTGTACATTCCAGTCTTGCCTCCTGCTATTTGTTTGGGAGTACAGCTAGGGGACGGCTCAGATAAAGACAAATACATCCCAGCAGCAAGACTAGTGAATTTTAAACAAAGAAAACCAGGGAGGCCTCTAAAAAATGAAAAAACCAAATAGTTTGACATTTTTGAGAAAAGTCACTAAACACTCTTAAATTTGCATTACAACTTAAACGCATTAAAGCTTTTACATTTATAGACTCAGTAATTGATCTAGCTATCTCTTCTTGCTTTCTCCTTCCTAATGTTCTGTTGCTGAGAAAAAACACATTCCTAATTTACATGTCCAAATTAGTTTCAACTTACTTATATTGAATGATAATAGATTTCTTTTTCTTATAATTAATGTTGTCTGAAAACATAATACAGCTTTAACTTATCATTGTAAAGATCTTAAGATTTTAATATTTTTGCAGAGGCATAAATACAGTGTAGCTATAATTATTTCATTATGTATGTATAAAAATAGGATACGGCAAAAAGTACATGCTTTCCCTCACTGATTACTCTTAATGTCTCCCAAATTTCCTGATTTACAATATTCTCTAAGGATGTAGATTTTTCTAATTGAAGTACAGTAATTTGCATATTTTTAGACCTTGTTGACACAGTTAATTGATATGTCATTACTTATATCATGCTGAATATAATTTACACCCTTTATTCACAGCAGACTTACAATGCTGTCCTTTTGGGGAAGAATTCACAAAGAAGTATTCTCTGTCTTGCTTGTCTCTTTTGCTTAGCCAGTCTTTGCCTGAAATACTGCTCAACTGGCTGGGTTTTCTGTTCAGCTATATATTTATCATTAATATAATAATCTAATTCCAGCATCTAATAACAGAGATGGATTGACACAGTAGCTGGAACAATAGACTCAAACATAGCAATAATGAAGATGGCCAAAGACTGGGTAATATTTCGTTCTGTTATACATAAAGTTGCTATGAGTTGGAGCTGATTCAACGGCAACTAGCAACAATTAACAACAACAGTAATAGCACTGGGGGTACCATGTACATTTTTCTAGCAGCTTACTATTTTTTTAAAATAACTTATTTGTTGCTGAGAATATACATAGCAGAATATACACCAATTCAACCATTCCTACGTTCACAATTCAGTGACATTGATTAGATTCTTCAAGCTGAGCAACCATGCTCACCTTCCTCTTCCAAACTGTTTCTCCCTATTAACTTAAATTCACTGCTGCCTAAGTTTCCTATATAATCTTTTGAGTTGCTGTTGTTAATTTGATCCCATATAGATAGTTGTTAAAAGAACATAATGCTCAAGGCAGACGTTCTTTACTAGTTAAGCTAAACTGTTGTTTGGTGTTAAGAAGACTACAGGGGATATTTTCAGTTTAAGGTTTAAAGGTTGTCTTAGGGCAATAGTTTCAGGAGTTCATCCAGCCTCCAAAGCTTTAAAAAAAATTTAAAAAAACAAAATCTGTTGCCGTCAAGTCAATTCCTACTTACAGCGACCTTATAGGACAGAGTAGAACTGTCCCATAGGGTTTTCAAGGCTTTAATCTTTACAAAAGCAGACTGCCACATCTTTCTCCCATGGAGCAGCTGGTGGATTTGAACAGCTGACATTTTGGTTAGCAGCCAAGCACTTAACCACTGCACCACCAGGGCTCCTTCCAAAGCTAATATTTTAAAGAGTCTCAATTAATCCGCAGGTAACCCTTGAGATGGGGTTTGTTACACTTCTTTTACTGATAAGAAAATGGAGGCTAAGAGAGGACTGAAGACTTGTCCAAGGTCACATAGCTAGAAAATTGCAGAGTTGGAATGGATCACAGTTGTTTTGTCTTCAGACCAATGTTTTTTCCACTGCATTGCATATTCCACCAGAAAGGCAAGGAACTAGAACTAAGGGAATTTGAAAGAATAGGAAAATAAGGAAGAAATACTGGTGGAGCCATGGACCAAACACATGGGCTTAAAGGCAGGGGATAAAAGTTCCTGTCACTGGTGTTCTATATAGGTGTGTCTGAAAAATTAAATCTTCCTTGGTATGGTGGCACATTTTCCTCTCTCTCTGAGAACTCTGAATGGGAGTGTTATGTATTCCCTGAAGGCTGGGCCCAAGCATTTGCTCCTTTGTCAGTCCCTCAGTGCTTTGCTATGTTCAAATGAGGCACTCAGAAATAATTGTTGAATGAATGAATGGCATTCTTCAGAAGTTGGAGTTATGGCCTCATTGTTCTCATGATGGGCTGTGATTATATCTGTGCCAGCTGCAGCCACCCACACCCGTCCTAATCACACGGGCCTCCTCTGCGAGGTAGAATTACTTTTTGCCTTTCTCCATTTCTTTTTCTTTTTTTGTAAGCCCCATTACTCAGGCTGGAGAGTTCTCTTGTTAAAAAGATGGTTGGAATTTGGCCTAGCGTTTATGTGGACTGCTAAAGATGTAGGATCTGCTTTTGATGGATTTCCAAGTGTGCAATCCATCCAAGCAGCTGAAAATCACAACAAATGGAGTCCAGAAAGCATGGCAAAGGCAAGACATTATCGTATAATGGAGAAAGCATTGGCCTGGGAGTGAGACATACATTGGCATGGATCCAGAGTCTGCCATTTGCTAGCCGTGTAACTGCTTGCAAATCATTTCCCTGAGTCTTAGTTTACTTTTCTACACAATGGGACTCTAGTTGATACATGCCTCTGTAGGCAGTTCAGAGATAAGGTATGTAAAATTCCTAGCCTGGTTCCTGGTGCCTACTGTATGACATTTCCCTTCATGCCCAGGCTGCCACTGACCCATTTAGATGAGTTGTAACTGCTGCTCAAAGAGCACACACAGCTCAATTCTTCATTCATGGTTGCGGGATCATGTAACTTTTTCATGCCGTGTTAATGTCACTGGTTTATGCTG
>NW_004443970.1:10620010-10620952 GCF_000243295.1 Trichechus manatus latirostris
GTAGAGAAGAAAGAGCCTGGGTTAGGGAGATTTGCAGCTGAATCCTTCCTTTGGCCCTAACTAGTTGTATGATGGAGCCCTGGTGGCTCAGTGGTGAAGCGTTTGGCTGCTAACTAAAAGGTCAGCAGTTTGAATCCACCAGCCGCTCCTTGGAAACCCTATGAGGCAGTTCTACTCTGTCCTGTAGGGTCACTATGAGTCGGAATTGACTCGATGACAACGGAGTTTTGGTTGGCGGAGATATCAACATGCTCTCAATTCATGAGCATTCAAATTGAACTTGCTGTACGTGAGTAACCAAAGATTAGTTTAAAGCATTTTTTTTCCTTCTCCCTCTCCCCTGTGGTGCAGTGGTTAGGCGCTCGACTGCTAACAGAATGGTTGGTGCTTCAAGCCCACCAGCCGCTCCATGGGAGAAAGATGTGGCAGTTTGCTTCCATAGAGATTTACAGTCTTGGAAACCCTATGGGGCAGTTCTACTCTGTCCTGTGGGGTCACTATGAGTCGGAATCAACACGATGTCAAGGGGTTTGGTTTTGGCTCCCCCTCCCTCTCTAAAATATCTGTAAAGAGAATCTGGTACAGAGATGATTCTTCATGCATATAATGCTTTTGCTGCTTTAAAGGAGAGAAAGAAGGTAGAAATTCCAGGGCCCTGAAAGAAAGCAATATTCTCAACTAAAAAAAAATCTGTTCTCTCCAGCTATAAACATGCAATAAATCACCCACACAAAAAGCCTCATCTTTACACTGAAAGTTGGCGGCTGCTCGAACTTACTCCTTGGACTGGTGAGGGGAGAAATACACCGCTGTCGTTTCTGCCCTTGAGAGGGAACTGTGGCAACATATTGACTGTGTACATTCGGAACACTGCAATTTCATAGATGAGCGTTTCTGGGGTATCGGAGGCATGCCCATCTGAGCTCTTTTGGAAAATTCCAA
>NW_004443970.1:10621213-10625197 GCF_000243295.1 Trichechus manatus latirostris
GAAATAGAGGCAAATGTCTGTATTTGAGGAGAGTAATTGTATAGATCAGTGTCTGCACTTTTCTCGAACACACAGTTAAAATAATAATTAAGCCTCCACACCTGTTAGACTGTGAACAAAATCCCCTTTTCAGAAAATGGTGCCTATTCAAGAAGCTCACAGTATCACCAAGACGAGGGTAGGAGCAGTACCTAGCGCTCCCTGTTCCCTCTCCGCCTTCTGTTCCTTCTCTTCCTTTTCCTTCTCAATCTGCTCATCACCCTCTTCTTCATCCTCATCATTTCTCTGCTGGGGAAAGTTATTTCTTGATACAAGGAAATGATTTTAGCTGAGATGTCACTGAGTCAGACTGGATTCAGCACCTCGTTCTATGTTTCCTGAGCAGAATGGAACTCCAAGTCAGCTCTGGACAAAAAGGAGGTGGTGAGTTAGAAGGGAAAACTGTCACCAGCACTAAGAACAGCTTCATCACTTTCATCAGCCCCAGGCTGCGGCTGGGCCCAGGGGCTCGACACCAGCAGGAGTTTATTGAACACCTACTATGTGTAAGCCTTTTGGTTGGATCCTGAGAGGCACATCTCTGCCTTCAGGAACATGATGGAAGGGACTGTTGTATAACTAAGGTGCCTCACATAATGCCAGACAAGAATTAAGCACACTATAAAGACCAGTTAGGAATCCCTAGGTGATGTAAAGGGTTAATGTACTCAGCTGCTAACCAAAAGGTTGAAGGTTCAAGTTCACCCAGAGGTACCTTGGAAGAAAGGCCTGGCAGTCAACTTCCAAAAAATAAGCCATTGAAAGCTCTGTACAGCATGGTTCTACTCTGACATGCTGTAGCTGCCATGTGTCAGAATTGACTCAATGGCATCTGGTTAGTTTTAGGTTAAGTAAGGAATGGTTGATTAATCTTTCACACTTCCTTCAGTGTTAATTTCAGGGAGTCATAGAAGACCCATGGGAGATGGGAAAGAAAATGGTGGTCCCTCTTGTCTCACCAGACAATAGAATATTATTATTTTTTGAGTAAATTTACATGGTCTCCTTAAGAAGTTAGTTTCCATATTTCTAAAATGGAGATCACAAAAGTACCAAACTCCAGGAGAAATGCTTTGAAGAGTGCCAAACATGTTATTGTGTTCAATAATTTTTTTTAACATTTCTTTTAATTGTGCTTTAGATGAAGGTTTACAGAGAAAATTAGTTTTTCATTAAACATTAATACACATATTGTTTTGTGACATTGGTTGCCAGCCCTCTCAACGTGTCAACATTCTCCCCTTCTCAACCTTGGGTTCCACATTACCATTGGTCCAGCTTTCCTGTCCCCTCATGCATTCTCATCCTTGCCCCTGGGTTGGTGTGCCCATTAGTCTCATTTTGTTTTATGGGCCTGTCAAAAATTGTTGAATGCTGTTGATTTTGCTGTTATAATCCATTGACCTCCTAGAATTTTTACTACAAATTCCAGGTAGCCTAGCGCTATTTTCTCAAAGCGAATGCTTCTACAATGCTTTTTATATACACCTTCTCCTTACTTATCGACTATCTCATTATCTGACATTTCACATTTACAACAATAGCAAAAAAAACTACTATCCAACTATTCTGTGCATTAATGACGTACATCTGGCAGTACAGAATGCCAAGGTGTGAGGCGAGAGTAATACTGGCTGTGATGGTTAAGGTTATGTCTCAGCTTGTCTGGGCCATGACTCTCAGTGGTTTGCCAGTTATGTAATAACGTAATTTGGCAGCTATGCAATGATGTAATTTGGCAGTTATGTAATGATGTAGTCGTCCTCCATTTTGTGATCTGATGTGGTCATCCTCCTTTTTGCATAACGCCAGTTTTGTATAACAACCTGGTCTTTGGAACCTAGCCATGTTGCTGAGGGAGGAGAGGGTGTATTGAGTCATCCCTGTGAAGTAGGAACTCTTATTACTCCATTTTACAGATGAGGGCACTGAGGCACAGGGTGTTTAGTAAGTTCCACTTCACTGAATGATGTAGAGGATAGAAGCACAACTGAGAAAGCTAGACACAAGATGTCAAGAAAGTGCCTTTTCTAGGAATGTAGCAAAGGAAGGATCAGCAGGGTTTTTTTTTGTAAGCATGCATTTTTCACACCAGGACTCATGTGCATTGAGTTTTATATCTTTTCTTCAACTTGCAAACTGACCATTTCCCAGAAACTAGAGTCCTGTAACATTTCATTAAAAAAAAAATCTCCGCGAGGCAAGGCACCAAGTCGCATCTTGCATTTTTCCTTTTATCACCAGCAAGATCCTTTTCAAGATCAGAGTTTCCTGATATAGGTAACAAGGTCATTGAAGGGAGGATGAGAGAGCAGAGTAAGGAAAGATCAGATTACTTTCTATCACAGGAATGTAGTACCACTTGCTGCAAGTCCGTTCTGAACATAAACGTGTGGTTTTTGCTGCATTCCAGTGCCTAGCAGGGTGTCGAAAACATGTCAGGTGTCCAATAACCATTTGTTAATTGCTATTCAAATGCTCTTTCTCAAGATCTTAAAGATATTTGTAAACTTTGGTTCTATTTTTGTCCCTGATCGACCTCATAATATAGATGCTTCCTTTCCATGTGATAACCCTTTATTAATTAGGAGACATATTGGCCAACAAACTAGGCTTTGGAGTCAGGCTGCCTGGTCCAGAGCCTGGATATTATAGCTTGTAACTAATGTGATCATAGACAACTTACTAAGTGCCCCATGCCTCAGTGTTCTCATCTGTAAAATGGGGTAATAAGAGTTCCTACATCAGAGTGATGACTTAATATATGAAAAGTGCTTAGGTTAGTTCTAACTAAAAAAAAAAAAAAAATTGCCATCGAGTCGATTCCTACTCATAGCGACCCTATAGGACAGAGTAGAACTTCCCGATAGAATTTCCAAGGAGTGCCTGGTGGATTCAAACTGCTAGCCTTTTGGTTAGCAGCCATAGCACTTAACTACTATGCCACCAGGGTTTCCAGATCAGTTCTGGTACTTAGTAAATGCTGCAGAAGCATTTGCTAGTGTTCTTATTATTACCACTAGCTAACGGTTAAATGCTGGGTTGCTATCAAAATGGTTGGCAATTCGAACCAGAGGTGCTTCGGAAGAAGGCCCTGGTGATCTGTTTCCGAAAGTTCACAGTCATTGAAAACCCTGTGGAGCACAGTTCAACTCTGAAACACATGGAGTCATCATGAGTTGGAACAACTGGTTTTTGGCTTTATTCTTTTACTACGTGTCAATGCATTTTGATAAACGCTTTGCATGTAACATGTCATTTTATCCTTATTTCTGTCTGGTACTCTTTACATAGTTTCTATTTGGACTTGTCTCCTTACAAAGTCATTGCATAAACTATTTGATCATCTTCATAGCACTTCTCAAGGCCCGTGATGATGCTGTTTTTAGTCTCTCCCATAGTGTAATGTAAGTTTCTTGTGGAAAGGTGCTGCCGTCTTATTCACCATGGCATCCGTGGTGCAAATATCCTTGGCACATAGTAGGTGCTCATAAATATTAACTGATTGACTGCATTGGTTCTCTTGTCCAGTAGAGGTATCCCCAAGACCTTTAACTGTTTCTTAGGTGATTTGATTTCTACAGTTTCCCCAGCTTGTTATTCATCCTATTTCTCTTCAAATACCTCACCAAGACCTGAGCGCCATATGTCTGATGTGATCTTGTCAGCCCAGAGGACTGTGAGAATGTTCCTTTCCAGAATATGGATCTCAGTACTGTTTTCTCAGGGTGAGATTTCAATGGCCTTTTTCACTGCTTTTTAGCCGGGTGGCACACATCAGCAGCTGGCTAACCAGACTTTATGAAGCAAGGTCTTCTTTGCACAAGTGTCCTTGATCATGCAGGACTTTATTTTATCCTTGTTAAATTAAGTTTCCTTGGCTCCATGTACAGGTTCTGTTTGTCAAAGTATATTGGAACCTTCATTCTGGTATCTATTATATGA
>NW_004443970.1:10625448-10627685 GCF_000243295.1 Trichechus manatus latirostris
GAGTCCACCCAACTCACAGCGACCTCATATGTGTCAGAGTAGAGCTGTGCTCCACAGGATTTTAAATGGCTGATATTTTGGAAATAGCTCTCCAGGCCTTTCTTCTGAGGCATCTCTGGGTAGACTCGAACTACCAACCTTTCTGTTAACAGCGGCTTGTGGTAACCATTTGCGCTGCCCAGTTATAGCTAGTGTTAACTGAGTACTTATCCCATGTGAGTCCTTGTTCTAACAACTTCGAATGAATTAGCTCATTTAATCCTCCCAGCAACCCTGCAAGGTAGCTACCGTTATTATCCCCATATATACAAGAAGAAACCAAATAACAATAAGAGAAGCTAAATAACTTACCTAAGAAACGTAGGTTACCAGTTAGTCAACGGCAAAGCTGGGATTCAGCCTGGAGAGGTTTTGCATCTGAGTTTTATACTCTAACACAGCTACCCTATGATAGCTCTTGTAGATGCTGATCCATTAGTCAGTACTTCCTGCTTACAGTGATTTTTAGCTATTAGTAATTCACCCAGATGCACCCTCTTATCCACAAAGAAACCACAGAGCATTTTATCCAATGTTTTGACTAAGTTTAGATTTATTATGTTTATGGCATTTCCTTGATTTTGCTTGTGGGCAATAATGAAGAGACAAAATCTGTTCCCAACGCTGGAAGCTGGTTTGTTGTGGAATTGAAGTTACCTATTTGGATGAGGCAGAGGCATACTTCTTTGTCCCAGAGGAATCATTCTTTGAGTCTTGATTTTGTAAATGACATGGGAACGATGGCTTTAAAGGCTCCTACTTAAAAAGCTTATGCTGAGGATCAAAAGTATTCAAAAAATGCTGTGGCGCCTTGGGAATAGACTACCAGCTTTTGCAGATCTATCTTCTAGTCCACATGGACAGGAATAAATTGTTTCATGGCCTCAAAGCCATCTGAGGACCTAGTGATATTTACCTTACTCAACCTCAAATTGCTTATTCAGGTCATGAGTTCTGCAAAGAGTCAAAAACTCAGTCGGGACCAATGAAATATTGTCTGCTTGTTGGGCCCAGGGTTAGAACATTTACTTGTTCATGATACTTCAGATGGCAGAATGTCGCTCGAGTAAGTGACCAATGGAACTGTTCTCTCCATCAGAGCTCCCTTTGGTCAATAAAAGCCTGGTAAGTTGTCCTTCCCTATAGCTGATATTCAAGGATAAAGAGTTGAAGTTAATCAAATATAAGTAACACAGTATTTTTCAGAATGTGGCAAGAAGGATTGTTTTAGGTGGTACTCACAGGAATATATGTATTTTTATTTTAACAGCTGTGTTAAAAATATAACTAGCTTATCAAACAAATTGTCTCAGGGTTATTGTTGCTTAAGATTAGGTAAAGTAAAAAAAATGTGAATCGATTTGAATTTCGTTTAAAGAAAAATATTCAGTAAATAACAGTATCGGTGTTTGCAGATTAGCAAAGATTGCCAAAGTGATAAATAAATGACTAAAGTTTGGAGAATATTGGGCTAATGCAACGTTAATTATAAATGTAACATTATGTATATAAGTGTCACTAAAAGTTTTTCATGCTCATTATATTGTCAGAGTCCAAATAGGCCCTGTTGTTAGAGTGGATGAAGTATTTTACTGCAGGAAGAAGGGTTTGATAGATTGAGAAAGTAAGACAATGATGGTAAATCCTAAAGAGACATCACCCATTGGTTGAATGGTGGGTAAGCTCTGGTAATGAAATATACACACAGAAATAATTAAACCTTATCGATCATTTACAAAGGAAACCCTCAGTGAGATGGACTGATACAATCGCCACAAAAATGAACTCAAACAAACCAACAATTGGGAAGATGGCACAGGATGGGGCAACATTTTATTCTGTTATTCATAAGGTCTCTGTGAGTCAGAGCTGACTCAAGAGGAACTAACAACAACAGATTGTTACAATAAAATACTTCACTGTTTTTATGTCTTAGTATTACTTTGACCCTCCCAACCCCAACTTTTATTTTTCAATTACAAAAATAATTCTAGTTTGTAACAAATAAAAAATACCAGTCGAGACAGCCTTGACTATCTGAACTCTATTTCCAGAAATGCCTCCGTATCAGTTAGCACCACCGTAAGACGTAGTGATTAAAATGTTATTAGGTGCTGTCGAGTCAATTTTTGACTCAGACTGACCCCGTGTGACATAGAGAACTGCCCCATAGGGTTTTCTAGGCTGCAGTCTTTACA
>NW_004443970.1:10628252-10636822 GCF_000243295.1 Trichechus manatus latirostris
TGGAATCCTTGTGTGTAAAAAGGAGATAATATACTAGCTCCGCAGGTCTCAGAGTTGCAACCACATCACACAAACCAGACCAGCTAGGCCAAAACACTTTGAAAGCTAAAAAGTGCCTTAAAAAGGTGTGATTTTGTGCTTACTTTGTGCAGATTGCTCCGTGGAACAGAGTAACAGAACTTAACTCATAAAGAGATGTGAAGAGTGCGTAAGATGATAAGTGTTAGCTGATTAGCCTAGCCCTGTCTCACGGAAAGACTCCCTAAATGCTAGTGGCTCTTTTTATTATTTACTAAAAAATGAAGATGAGCTATAGGTAGAGAATATTGAATAGGCTGTGATTAAAAAAGAAATAAAACCAAAAGACAAAACAAACCCATTGTCATGAAATATGAGCTTACCCCAAAGTCTGCAACTACTTTACTATAAAATGTATTTGTTCATCACCCATTGACAGATTTTGAAATCACTTATTTTTATTGTCTAACAAAGGGCACTTTGTTGAGTGCTTCATTATCTGGAAATGCTTTAGCATTTGCACCAAAACCCTGTGCTCAAATTCTGGCACTGGAAATACCTCTTAGTGATAATTTTCTAGTTAAGTATTATGCATCAGGTGAATGATTGTGCATATAGATGGTCATTTTAGATTGTGCATTAGCAGGCAGAAATGTACAACCTTTTCTAAGAAATAGTCAACTTTTTTTCCCCACAGTTAACTACTTCAAGTAAGAATGCAAAGCATGCTCTGATGTTGCACAAAGTCAGGTTGAAAAGAAATAACAATAAAAGTCTTAAAACCGTTAGCTCTTTCAAGAAAGCACTTGGTACA
Source organism: Trichechus manatus latirostris (assembly GCF_000243295.1). Classification (NCBI taxonomy): domain Eukaryota; kingdom Metazoa; phylum Chordata; class Mammalia; order Sirenia; family Trichechidae; genus Trichechus; species Trichechus manatus. The sequence continues at coordinate 10,629,085 of NW_004443970.1, forward strand.
TTTCCTGTTTCCTTTTTTCTGCTCTGCAGCCTCATAGATGCTTATGGTGCTATTTGAGTAATGCTAATAAAACATGCTAATAGCAATGTGCCAGTTAGAACTTGTGGCTCGTACTCAATGCAGGCATTGTTTTAAAGCACAGACACCTAGATATCATAATGGCACGTGTCCCCTCTAACGAAAGTGCTTCTTTGCTTGCTGTCTCTTGCACTAGATAGCATGCTCCTAGACCACATGGATTGTATTTCACTTAAAATTGAATCCTTAATCCTATCTCAGTGAGTTGCAAAGAGAGATAGATAGATAGATAGCTGCCATCCAGTCGATGTTGCTCAGTCCTGTGACATCCTTATGATCACTGGCATGTTTGAGTCCATCATCGCAACTATTGTGCCAATCCATCTCACCAACGATCTCCCTTACCCTCGCTGGACCTCTACTTCACCAAACATAATGTCCCCCTCCAGCGATTGATCCCTTCTGATGATATGACCAAAGCAAGAAAGTCAGACAGTATTCTCTTATGATCCATAGGGTTTTCACTGGCTAATTTTCAGAAGTAGATAACCAGGCCTTTCTTCCTAGTCTGTCTTAGTCTGGAAGCTCTGCCGAAACCTGTCTACCATGGGTGACCCTGCTAGTATTTCAAATATCTGTAGCATAGCTTCCAACATCACAGCAACACACAAGCCACCACAGTATGACAAACTGACAGATGGGTGGTGGAGATGAAAATAGTAGGTGCTTAATAAATGTGTATTAGATGAATAATGAATGAATGGATGCAGGTATGAATGAATGGTGATTGATGGAAAACAGTTGTATCTCATTTATGTAATATTCTCAGAGTCCATCTTTTGACCAAACTCTTACATAGTTTATTCAAGACTCAAGAGTGCATCCCAGTAAGGATATTTTCAGTTATGCTGTCTTTCCCCTGAGACAATGAAGCATGCTGTTTGCAGGAGTACCCTACTTTAAGATAGCCAGCATATGACATACAGGGAAACCAGCTCCCTTACAAAGTAACCTTCAAAATTGCAGCTGTTTTTCTTGGAAATGGAATCTGCATCAGCACACGTATTTCTATCGTCAGATATCCCAGATGTAATGAAAAATGACCTGTTTTCCTTTTAGTCCCCTTTTTTAGATGGTAAGCTCCTTGAGGACAGAACACCTCTCAGAATGCCTGGTGTCTACTAGGCACTCAAGAATTTTTTGATGGACTGAAGACACTGCCCAAGGCCTGCCCTCAAGGAGCTTACCATCTGATGTGGAGGCAGCAGAGAATCATAAAGCTTGAGTTTCAAGACTCAGTTCCAAAAATCATGAGGACCTTTAAGTGACTTCTGTGCAGAATGTATAAAATGGCAAACTGGCTTCATGCCAGCGGTTTGAGGTATGTTGCCTGCACTTCTCTCCTTTTGCCTTTCTCCCTTCTGCCTCAGCTTTGCCTGCGTGTCCCCAGTTCTCTTTTCTATGTGGTCCTCTGAATTGGCCTTTTTTTATGCTTCTCTGCAGAAGTTGACAGTCAGGAGTGCTGGGGTCCTTGGCTGAGAAGCAATAGCCCTTCTCCACTTTTCACAGGGGTCTGTCTAGCACAGGGCTCTGCACACTCTAGATGGTCAGGAAATATATTTTTTTAATGAATGAATAGATTCTGTCTTCTGTTTTTATCTGTTATCTAGTTTCTCATTGTTCCTGGGTGGCACAAATGTTTAAGCGCTCCACTACTAATGGAAAGGTTTGCAGTTTGAACCCACCCAGAGGTGCCTTAGAAGACACGCCTGGCAATCTGCTTCTGAAAGGTCACAGCCTTGAAAACCCTATGGAGCAGTTCTGTTCTGCACACAAGTGGTTGCCATAGGTCAGAATTAACTCGATGGTAACGAACAACAATTTCTCTCTGTTCATCCCTATTGTCATTTTCATGATCCCCTTCTGCTTTTGATCATCTTGTTCCTCTTGTTTACCTCACTAGCTAATTCAAGGATGATTCTTGTGTGACGTCTTCACTGCCTTCCTTCCATTACACATTTTAGTTATGTGGCAGGACCATGGGGGACCATGGAGGCTCAAGAAGTAAAGGTCATGTAGTAAAGCAGTTGATCCTGTTGCTGTCAAGTCGATTCCAACTCATAGCAAGCCTATAGAACAGAGTACAACTGCCCCATAGGGTCTCCAAGGCTGTAATCCTTACAGAAGCAGACTGCCACATCTTTCTCCCAAGGATAGGCTGGTGAGTTCAAACTGCGGACCTTTTGGTTAGCAGCTGAGCACTTAGGCATGTTGGCAAAAAAGAAAAAAAAAAAAATCACAAGCGAAAAAGATAGTTCTACTCTGTGTTAAAGGAGCCCTGGTGGCACAACAGTTAAGCGCTCACCTACTGACTGAAAGGTTGGTGGTTTGAACCTACCCAGTGGCTCTGCATGAGAAACACCTGGCGATCTGCTCTTCTAAAGATTACAGCCAAGAAAACCGTACAGGGCAGTTCTTCTCTGTCACGTGGGGTTGCTATGAGTCGAAATTGGCTCCACGGCACCCAACAACAACAACAACTCTGTGTCAGGCATTGTTCTATGTGCTGGGGGCACAGCAGTGAATAACGTGACTGAGTTTATAGCTGGGAGAAGGAAACTTCTTTATGCAACACACATGTATTACATATTCTTACAATGTAGGTCCTGGGGATCCGCCTATAATATAGTCTAAGGCTATGAGGAGTGGCTTTTGTGGGAGGAAGGCAAAGTCCCAGCCCAGGGATTCTCAATGCTTGAGATGACTAGAGTGAAGATTAAAAAAAAAAAAAAAAAAACGGTTACCGTCAAGTCGATTCTGATTCATGGCAACCCCATGTGTGTCAGAGTAGAATTGTGTTGTAAAGTCTTCAATGGCTGATTTTTCAGAAGCAGCTTGTCAGACCTTTCTTCCAAGTTGTCTCTGGGTAACTTGAATAGTCAATCTTTTGATTAGCAGCCAAGCATTTAACCATTTGCGCCACCCAGGGGCTCCAAGTGAAAGTGAAGCCATTGTTAGTCATTGTGTTTCTAATTGGAATCCCCAGAGCGGTTGTGTTTTGAGGATGGGTCTGTTGACTTTGTGCCCATGGCTTCGCAGCTTCCAAAGGCTCTCTGAGAGAAGGGGATGCCCTATGCTGCCTGTTTAGATGGTCATTGCTGGAGTCAGGAAATAAATGAGATTCCTGAGGATTTTGCGCTCTCCACTGATAAGTAAAATGCTGAATGGGATTAAAATGAATTTTCTAGACATTTTCTTACTTATACTTAGCTTGGAGCCATTAGCTATATATAAAAGAAAAGTACCAGAAGGATTAAAAAAAAAAAAAAAATCCCACCAAAAATCAGAGTGAGTTCAACGGTTCTTATCACAAAATGTGACCATCTCTTTATGATGGAGAACAGGGATAGACCTTCCTGCCTCCCAGAGCGGCATTCCATTTTCTCCAGTAAATAATATAGGGTTCCCCCCATAATGACTTGATGATAGGAATAGCTCCTTGGGATCCATTTTAATCTATTGGGTAAATGATATGTTTTCTAATGGCATTTTTACCCAACAGTGAAGCTTGTGAACTAATGATATATATAGTGAGACCTCTGTAAGCGACTTTGTGGAGGCAGCAGTTACTTTTATAAAGTTATACACTAGGCCCCGAACTACAGGATTCCAGGGAGATAACATTTGTACTTAGTATTACCAGAGAAAATAAACACTTTGCAAGAACATTCTCTGGGCATTTTCACAGGATGTCCAAAGAGGCCAGGCATTGGGCAGGGTGCCATTTCTAGCTAGTGACATCCCATTTGAGAAGCAGCTGTTTTTGCTGCTATGAAAGACATGCCAGAATTAGTCTGGAAAGATCCCATGACCAGTCCCATATGGCTGCCTGGATCAGTAGTCTCAAAGTTGTTGATAGCACAGTGATTTAGATTGTTGAGGTAACCAGGAGATCATGGAAAAAGCTCTGCAGGGGAGTCACAAGACTTGGGCTGGAACCCCAGCTCTGCCTCTTACTGGGCAAGTCTCTTGCCTGTCTGAACTTCAATATTTAAAATGGAAATAATGATCATTGTATAGTACAGAGATTGGGAGGAGTCAAAGGGATGCCTCATGTGCATTGTGGGAAGGTTCCCGGAATATACCAGGCCCTCCATGAGTGCCTGATAACAAATCAAACCAACAAGGTATGCTTTGGCCATTAAGAAAAGTGTTTTCCAAAATTGTCTTGCTCCCATGAATCATGTAGGATGCTTGTTAGGATTACAGATTCCCAGGCCTCCCACCAGACCTATTAACTGAGACTCTCCAGAAGAGAGGCCTGGGAATCTGTGTTTAATAAGCATCCCAGGTGATTCTTATGGTCAGATTAGACTGGAAAATAGTAGTGACTTCAAAGAAGCTGGAAAGGATTCATTTGATGGTTTCTGTCACCCATCAAGCCGAATCAGGCCCATGATTTGGTTTTCTGACCCATTCACGTGGCCCTTGATTTCTGCAATTTGCAATATAATCAAACCATTATGAGCAGTTATGTGTTGATTCAGGCGTGTGGTACAGACGTGCCCTGTGATTCTATCATCATCATCAGAAGGTGGCTTGACTGCATTTCTTTGACAGATTGATTTTTTTGCAGGGGGGCAGGGGGTATAATTCCAAATTGCAAACACACAAATGTACTCTGAACTTAAAATATATATCAATCCAAGAAGCACAAAATTCCCCAAAGAGACAGAAACAAGTGAAAAATCTGCATAGCCTTCTCAGAGCTGACCTAACCCTCTCCAAGCAGTTTCCATGCTGGTTGTTGGATGGTGTGGAGCTGTCATGAAAATGATCTCCCTGTCATGGTGATGAAACTTTCTAGGTTCAGCCAGGCATCTTCCAAGGGGCCCGAGAGGTGCTCATTGAGTTAGATCTGTGGCCCAGCCAGCCCAGCCTTCTGTCTGACCCTGCACCTCTTTAGTGCAATTTGTGGGGCATCTGATAGTTCCTTTCCATGCTGATGATCTAGAAATTTAGACACTTTAGTGGAATAAGAATTACTAATAATGAGCCACAGTGTATCAGAAGTCTCATATGTACCAGAGATTTTACTGCATTTCAGATGTCATCGCATTTAATCCTCATAACAACTTTCTGAGTTATTATTCCCATTTTATAGCTGTTGGGGGAATGGTTTGCCTCTAGGCTTCTCATCCAGGCTGCCTAAGTAAACGGCTTGGGCCCAGAGAAGTCTTTGATAAGGAGTTTGGAAATTAGGTCACCTTCTCTCTCCCAGTTCCTCCTTCTTATCTTGCACATGCGTGGGCACCACACAGCACCTGACCAACCCCACTTCTATATTTGTTCCCAGTGGGAAGGGAACGGGGTCTCTCATACTATGGCACAAGAGAGAAAATGTGCTAGGTTGTAAGAGCCAGCCTTAGGGAGTGGACTGAAGAGGAAGCAGGCTTTGCAAGGACAAACATGAGCACCCTCATGTGGACTGCCAGCTCACTATAGTTTGCATTCTTATATAAGCCCCTGGCATGGAGCTACTTTTGTCTACCACCACTATAAAACCTTGGCCCTCCCACATCTGCTTTGGTCCTGCAGCCACCCAGGGCTTGGCCTCATATGTAAGTCTCCCTAATTCCTTTGCTGCCTCCCTGGAGTTTCCTGCCTCTTTCTTCAGTCCCTCGGCACCCTCCATTTTTGGAGGCAAATTTCAAGTTACTGGTCCATGCCTGGACAATAGATGAAATTGATGTTTAGAAAGAGATTATGTAACTTGCACAAGATTGTTAGCTACTGTAGTGAATGGGAGAAATGAAACTGTAACCTAGGTCCAACCTCAAATTTTTGACCATTTTGCTGGGCTACTCTTGTCACAATGTGTCCTGATATGTCAGGCTTGTCCAGCTGCTGGACACAGATGTGGCCCCATTGATATTAATGTACCCAGGCTCCATTGCCTTGACTTCAGTAAGTCAGGTCTTTGATAAACTGCCTCTTTCCAGATGTTTCTGAAAATTTCTGGGAGGAGGGGACTTATTTATTCAGTCCAATACTGGGCCATTGCTATATTGCTTTTATAATATCTTACGGAGCTATCACTTCCAATTTATATAATAGAAATCAGAATTATAAGGAGCTTTAGTGGTCATTAAGGAGTCTTGGCATCACAGTGGTGAAAGCACTCAACAGCTAGCCAAAAGGTTGGCAGTTAGAACCCACCAGCCACTCCGTAGGAGAAAGATCTGCTTCTGTAAAGATTTACAGCCTAGGAAACTCTATGGGGCAGTTCTACTCTGTCCTATACGGTTGCTATTAGTTGGAATTGACTCAACAGCAATGGATTTGGTTTTTTTTTTTTTTTTTTAAGTAGTCATTTAGACCAAACCTTGTCCAATGCCAGAATGGTGCCTCTAGTGTCTTTGACACATCATCAACATTCTGCAGTATTCCTTTAAGGGACAGTGAATTTGTTATGGTCATAGACTGTGCCCACTTCCGGCAGATATCACAACCCTTTAACATTTATTTCCATATAGAGTCTTCAGTTGGTCTAATGGAGAACCTCAAAGATATTAAAATACAATGCACAATAAGTAATGGTTGACTGATTCAGGAAACAGGATCTCTGGGTTTTAGAAAAATTACCACCTTGAATAAACTCCAAAGCCACCTCAATTCAGAGCTGCGAAGAATGGTAAGATGGCAGTAAGTAACTGAGGAGGCTTGTAAGTCACTGATGTAAAGGAAGGAGGCTGATGTAAAGGAAAGGGGGCTGCGGTGTTTTCAGGATTGAAGGGAGATAGTCTAAACCAGCAAGGGTAAAGGGCCATGTTTGCATTTTATTGATTTCCTACTATTGATTTTGACGGATGAACTGTCTGTATGAGAGAAAAGAGACTGACAGTGAAGCTGAAACCTGGACATCCCTTCAAGGGAGGGAGGGAAACACATATAAAACACCCCAGGTACTCACTTATTTCACGTTCAGCCCACAAGCACATTCAGGTTTAATCCTTATCTTGGAATCCTGGAGGGAGATAGATTTGGGGACATGGATTTTCCTGTGCCTCCTCACCTATCCTCTCAGGGAATCTTGGTTGATGAGAGAGAAGGCTGAAGGTTCTCATTTTGATCTCACTGAGCCATTGGGTGACAGAATCAGAGCTATTCTGAGCTTCATTGTGTCTGATATGTTTGTGTGTCCCAACACAAGTGTTGTTGTTGTTGTTGTGTGCCCTGGAATCGATGTGCATTCACAGCAACCCCATGTGACAGAACAGAATGACCCGTGGGGTTTTCTTGGCTGCAGTCTTTATGGAAGCAAATTGCCAGGTCTTTCCCCAGTGGAGCCATTGAGTGGGTTCCAAATGCCAACCTTTTGGTTTACAGCTGAGCGCTTAACTGTTGCACTGCCGGGGCTCCTCCTGACACAAGTGGTTGGCACAAAATAGGTGGTCAGTAAATATTTTAAAAAAGAATACATTAATGCTTGGTGGATTGTTCTCTTTTTTTGAGGTCCCGGCATTAAAATGTTGAGTTGGGAGTTCATTTAAACATGTCATTTATTTCAGATGGGAAACACCCAGAGGGGCGGGGACCAGTCTTAAACTTCTCTTTCAGTGCCATGCTGTGATTGGCTATAATATATCTCGGGAGGCCTTGGAGTTCAGTATCAGCCTTTTTTTCTCTGATACCCGTGGCCATCGAGTCGACTCTGACT
>NW_004443970.1:10637642-10638840 GCF_000243295.1 Trichechus manatus latirostris
TAAGAAATAAACAAAAGAAACCCATGACATTATCAATTTATTACTTTAAATAAGTAAGTTGATCATATTTTCCATGCCAAAAGTCAGTCTTAAAAAGACATGTTGACAAAAAAGTTTAAAATACCCTATGAGTGGGATCCCATATATACACATATCACGAATTGACTTTTATTATGGGGGTGGGATATATGGTTCCTATAAATTTGACCTGCTTGTCAAACAGAAAGTTTTACTTGAGAATTAAGAATTCATTCATTTATGAATTAATATTTAGTAATATGTGTCAGCCACAGTCTGAGTGCTGGGGCCGGAGCAAAGACCGCTGACCGTATGGAGCCTACATTGTAGAGGGGAGACTAAGACAATAAACATAAATTAGTAAAATACATAGTATGTTAGATGGTGATGGGGGTCCCTGGGTGATGTAAAAGGTTATTGCACTCAGCTGCTAACTGAAAGGTTGTCGGTGCAAGTCCGCCCAGAGACACCTCGGAAGAAAGGCCTGACAATCTACTTCGAAAAATCAGCCATTAATGCAGTGGTGAGGATGGCAGTGGGAATGAAGCAATTTTAAGTAAAACTCAGAGAAAACTTCACTGAGAAGGTGACCTTTGGGCAAAGATATGAAGAAGGCTGAGGGAGCAAGTCATATGAATATTTTGGGGAAGAATATTCCAGGAGAGGAAAAAACAAGTGCAAAGTCCCTAAGGCAGGAGTGTGCATAGAGCACACAAGCAACTGCAAAGAAACTGACTGGAGTGGAGAGTCTAAAAGGAAGAGACGATTTCAGAGAAATGGGATAGAACAGGGGCAATCACACCCTTGGAACATGCCTTGAAAGGAAGTGAGGTCCTTGACCCAAGGAGAGGCTGAAGAGCCCTTGTCAAGGATCCTATGGTGAGGGATCTGGTGCCAAACGATTAATTGGTTATGATAGCTTTTCAGTTCCTTGCAAACCTAAGCTGGCACCATGATCGTACGAGACAGAAAGTGGCCATTCTGTACCGAATGCGTGGTTTGTCTGAGTGGATACGATTTGAGCCAGAGAGCCTCCACTCTGTCAGTGAGCTGATGGGTTATTGCCTTGGCATTTGCTGTAGGTGGGTGATGTGAAGTGAACAGGCTCTAAGGAGCTCAGCACAACATCTCATTTCACCAACTGGAGTCTTACTTGGGCCCCCTTCCTGCCATGGCATTG
>NW_004443970.1:10640317-10641355 GCF_000243295.1 Trichechus manatus latirostris
CAAGAGATTGCCTCAGGACACAATCCAGTCTTGTAAATTGAGTCCTGCCTCACTAACACAACTGCTGCCCATCCTCCCTCATTAATATCATAGAGGCAGGATTTACCGCACATGGGAAGATCACACACTATCAGGAATCATGGCCCAGCCAAATTGATACCCACATTTTTGGGGGGGCATAATTCAATCCATGACAGCAGCTAACATGTCTTATTCGGATTTCCTTAATTTTTACCTGGCATCCTTCTTCTGTTCCAGGATCCCATTCAGGGCACCACATTGCCTTTACCCATTATGTCTACTTAGGCTCCTCTTGGCTGTGATAAAGTCTCAGACTTTCTTTGTTTCTGATGACCTTGAAAGTTTTGAGGAATACTGGTCAGGTATTTTGCAGAATGTCCCTCAATTGGGATGTGTCTGATGTTTTTCTCACAATTATCCTGAGCCTCTGAGTTTTTGGGAGAAAGACCACAGAGGTAAAGTGCCATTTTCATTACATCATATCAAGGGTATATACTATCAACATTACTTATCACTGTTGATGTTGACCTTGATCATCTGGCTGAAGCAGTGTTTGTCACGTTTCTCCACTGTAAAGTCACTCTTCTATTATTCCTCTTTCCATAATGTACCCTTTGGAAGGAAGTCACTATGGTCAGCCCATACTTAAGAAGTGGGAAGTTATGCTCTGCCTCCTTGAGGGAAGGAAATATACAGATATTGTTTGGAATTCTTCTTGATGGGAGATTTGTTTCCCCTCTCTCTCATTTATTTATTTATCCAATCATTTATTTATATCAGTATGGACTCATAGATATTTATTATATAATTTGAGGTATAGTCTAATACTACTTGACTATTTTGTGGCTCAAATTGTTCCAGCTTTCACCATTTGGAGCACTTTTGGTTGGCTCTGTGTTCGTTTGACCTATACCCATCATTGTGCATTGTTTTCCTTTTATTTATTTTTTGAGAACTTCCTTACTTTCTGGCACTACAAGATCTTCCGTGCTTATCTTGTATATTTCCTGCCCAGAC
>NW_004443970.1:10652086-10653381 GCF_000243295.1 Trichechus manatus latirostris
CAATGCACCTAAAGTGCAGTCACCATCCGTCTGTCAGTGAAAGCCTGTATGTTGTTTTGAAGCCAAACAGGAGCTTCTAGACTAAGATTGACTAGGAAGAAAGGCCTGGTGACCCACTTCCAAAAAATCAGCCGGTGAAAACTCTATGGATCACAATGGTCTGACCCACAACTGATTATGGGCATGGCATAGGACTGGTCAGCCTTTTGTTCCATTGAGCATGGGGTCATTATGAGCCAGGAGCTGACAGGATGGCACCTAACAACAGCAATAACAACCATGTATCTGATCTTTTTCAAATGTTGTGGAGAAGGCAGTGAACTAGGCAAGATCCCTGCTCTTATGGATTTTGGGAGAAGACAGGTAATAAAGTAACAAAGAAAGAATATTTCAGGTAGTGATGAAGTGTATGATGAAGATAAAGCAGGACGATGACATAGCAAGTGACTGATGCTGAGACTGTTGGAGGTAGAACAGTAGGACGAGTCTCCCCGGGTAGGTGACCACTGAGCAGAGATCTGAATGATGGGAATAAGAATATTCTAGTCAGAGGTAACAGCTATTGCAAAGACACCTAAGGAAGAAGTAGGCTTGGATTACTTAAAAAACAGAAAGAACCCAATAGTGCAATAAACGTAGAAGAGAGTGGAGGAAGGAAAGGTGGGAGAGGTAAGCAGGGGCTAAATCATGATGAACATTGACAAGGCAGGTTAAAGAGAGAAGAGTTTATTCTGAATGTAATAGGAAACCAGTAGGTGTGGGAAGAATTTAAACTGGGGAATGATAAGATCGAATTTCCCTTTTTTTGTTTTTTCCCTGGTTTCTCTGGCAGAACAGTAGAGAGAGGATTATGTGAGGTGGGGGATAGGGAGCAAGAATGGATGCAGGAAGACCAGTTAAAAGGACACAGAAGAGATCCAGACAAATCTAAAATGGCAGCAATAGAGATGGAGGAGGAGCGGTCAGATTAAGGAAGATTTTCAAGATGGAGCTCTTGGAATATGGATTTGAGAGGGTGAAAGAAAAAGAGAAAAGTCAAGCCTGACTCCTAGGTTTTGGGCCTGAGCAACTGAATGGATGGTTGTGCCATCTACTGAGATAGGAAAAAGCTCTGAGAATGTTCCAGGAGCCATCTGTGGTCAAGTTACCTCTGAGATGTCTACTAGTCAACCACGTAGAAGTGGGGAGTGGGCAGGTGTGTGAGTCAGGTGTTCAGAGGAAAAGTTCTGAAAGCCCAGGTGAGATTTTTTTAGGGAGAGAATAGACGCAGAGATGAGAAGTTGGCAGAGAACTGA
>NW_004443970.1:10654457-10656561 GCF_000243295.1 Trichechus manatus latirostris
CAGGCCTGTATTTGTGCATCACAGAACACTGTAATGTAGGCCCTCATCCCCCATTTTACAGAAACCAAAACACAGAAAGGTAAAGTGACTTTTCCAAGATTACAGAGCTATGAAGTGATAGGGCCGGGATTTGAACCTAGAGATCTTGACTCCAGCATCGGTGTAATTAACTTCCACCATATACTACTCCTGTGTTGGATCCTGGAAGATGAAAAAAAAAGATCCGTATCCAAAGGCTAGGGGATGGGAACTGTGGATTGGCTCGCTGGAAAGGTGTTTTGGTCCACTTCACCATTTGGGTAACATCGCCATTTTGAAAGAAGCCAGAAACAGTCGTAATGAATATAACTATTGTTTGGAACAGACAGAGCAGGCTGAGTTCATTTTCTCCCTTTCCCTTTCAGGTAGTTCTAGGTAATAAAGGCCACCAACCACTATTTATATCTGATTAAGCAAAAGTATTTTTTAAAAAAAAGGCAGAGAAAAGACCACAAGAGCCAAGTGACAAGCTTAATCTTTGGTATTTAGAATGATGAAGAGAAGTAATATGTGAAATCCACTTAAAATATGATTTCATATTCTAATATACATTTTGAATTTATGGGGAACTGACTTGTGCCATTTATTCAGAGAGCAAAAAATGCATATGCCATGCAGCTGAACTTGTCATACCATAATGGGACACCTAGCATTTTTCACAAGTGATTGATCTTCTCCACCCCTTTACAGTCCTTTCCTAACTGTTACAGAAGATGGAGTACATTTCAAGCTTCTGTTGAGTTGAATTGAGCAGAAACCAAAGAAACCACTAGCACTTGCCAGCTTTACGTTTTTTTTTTTTTTTTAAAGAAAAAACAAATAAGATGAGGGAAGGCGAGTATCTCCTTCACTATATTTTACGAAAAGGAAGAAAATTTCAACTGAGAAAAATACCTGGGGGTGGATATGTTAATTGGAATATTCCCCACTAAGATTAAATAGAACTTAAACACTGTTTGAAGCCTATGTTATAGATCCCAAAATACATACTGAACCGGAGGTAAAGAACTGGGTTTTATTTCCAGCTGTGTCGTTGATTTGAACAAGTTGTTTAACCTGTCTGTGGAGCTCAGTTTATCCATCTTCAAAATGAGAAAAACAGTGTTCGCCTGTACCCAACAGAAAGCCAGGTTTCAAGTTCAAAGCTAAGGGTCCTATTTAAATTTGAGTTTTAGGGTGAGTGGATCTTCTTTCAAAAAAATGTTCCAGAATCCTGGGACTAGGAAGAAAGAGGAACAGCTGGATGTAGGAGTCAAGAATTCTTTACTTTGCGCAGGTCCTCCAGCTATACAGATCCCAATGCTAGTTCCCTTCTTGGATCTCCTGTGGAACTTGTAACTTGGATTTCTGCACTAGGGTGACCAACTCATTAAGGTTTGCTCGGGACTTTCCTATTTTTAGCACGGAAAATCCTGCATCCAGGAACCCCCCTTGGTCTGGGTAAAAGCTAGATGGTTGGTCAACCTAGTTTCTGTTGAGCCCTGAGTCACACTTGCCTTGCTGTTTGTGTGTGTTCAAAACTAGACTACAAACTTCAAGAGGGCATAGAAAGTGACACACAGTGATTTTTAGAATCCTCTGTGTGTTTTTGACAGTGCACATTGGGTCGGTGGAGTCCCTGGGTGGTACATACAGTTAATCCACTCAACTGCCTACCGGAAGGTGGAGGTTCGAGTCCACCCAGAGCTGCCTTGAAAGAAATGCCTTATGATCTACTTCTAAAAAATCATCACTGAAAACTGTGGAGTGCAGTTCTTCTCTAATACACATGGGGTCATCATTAGTTGGAGTTGACCTGACGACAACTTGTTTATTGGGTCCATAATATGTTCTTCTTATCAATACTTCACTGCTTGATTTGTTTTTCAAATGCACACTAAGATCTTAGGCCTTTGCCTTTGACCTGTTACTTTGCTAGTCAATTTCGGATACATTAGCACAATTAATACAGGGGTCTGTTGGATATAGCAATGTTTCTCCAGCCTATAGATAAAGAAACTGAGGTTCAAAGAGGTGAGAAATTACAGAAGGCCATCCAGCTTATAAGTGGCTGACCTGAGACTAG
>NW_004443970.1:10658279-10659470 GCF_000243295.1 Trichechus manatus latirostris
TCTCTCTGTTGACTCTGGAGAAAGGTCCTCGCGATACATCAGTCTTCCCTTGGTCTGGGAGCTTCTCTGCGCAGGAACCTCAGGTCCAAAGGGCACGCTCTGCTCCTGGCACTACTTTCTTGGTGGTATGAGGTCCCCATGTGTCTCTGCTCGCTTCTCTATTTTATATCTCAAAAGAGATTGGATTAAGACACTATCTAATCTTGTAAACCTCATCAGTATAACCTCATCATAGTGATAAAGTTTATAAGACTTAAGGAAATCACATATAACCTTATCATAGTGATAGAGTTTATAACACATAAGGAAATCACATATAACCTCATCATACTGATAGACTTTACAACACATAAGTAGATGACATCAGATTCACAAAATGGTACACAATCATACAATACTGGGAATCATGACCCAGCCAAGTCAACAGATATTTTTGGGGGACACAATTCAATCGATGACATGACTCCTGAGTTTGGGTTTGTGGGTTCTTTTTCTTTATGCACTGTCCTTGCTCTTTCCTTGTGAGAAAACCTGGCATTTCGGAGATAATTTGTCCTGTTTTCTCTTCTCCCTCCCCTGTCTTTCACGTACATTTCTGCCTCCCCTGCCCTTTTTTTCCATGTAGAGAGATCTGTGTTTCTGTTTGTCAGGCCCAACTTTTCTCTCTGCGGCTAATGACCTAGTTTGGTTTCAATTCGGTCTTGTTTCTAGGCTTGTAGTGATAGAAAGTCTACAGTCCAATCCATGAACATCAGAGCCCACTACTTGCATTCATCATAGAGTCACCATCAACCTGTGTTAAGATGGCACAGGAAATAGTATCATTAGGTTTTAATGTGAATGAAAAATGGGAGGAGATATACAGCATTTTATGAAGTTTTTATGGAAGAGGGAGTGATTGACATGTTAATAAACAGAAAATATTTTGGTTTGCCTTCTAGTTATCCTCGTATTTCCTATTGGAAGCCTGTTGTCAACCGGCGTGTATCTTCCATGCCCAATGTACACATGTCTGCTGATAACTGCTATTTATACTTCATTTATAAAGAAATCCTGGAGAAACATTTGAACACCAGTCTGCACTGTCTAGTTTCATTTTTATTCAGATCAAATATTCCTCTTGCTGAAAGAAGGGGAGGTGCTAATGCTTGATATGTTTTTTTCAAAGCATGTCATTTCTTTGAGATGTTT
>NW_004443970.1:10660305-10664073 GCF_000243295.1 Trichechus manatus latirostris
GTTGTTGAAATAGACAAATGTGGCTACTGATCGGACTCGACCTCAAAAGCCCAACTCGTATGCTGGCTCTTCCGTGTGCCCTCCAGAATTCCTAGTTTATATTTTTCCTCCTAGTTTATATTTTTCCTCCTAGTTTATATTTTTCATATGATGGTGTACTTTGCATTCTGTAAAAAACTACCCTCTCCTTCCATTGGTGTTGACTTACATCTTGGTGTTCTATCATCGCTCACAGTTTTTACATGTTTCAGGTGCTCCGTAAATGTTTATATCATTGGAAGGCTGATTTTTCAGGGTTTCATTAATTTTAATGCCAAACAAGGAGATAGTTCGCCCTTAGAGCTCCTTCTTTTTGAGTATGTTAAGGATGAATAGAAAAGTGAAACAGTAACTGGACCTTTGTCGTTAATGAAAAGCTGCTTTAATTATCTTCATTTTGGGGTTGAAAGTGTCTTAAAAAGAAGAAAAAAGGAAAACCTTGAAGTATCTAACAATTCCCTCATTTTGGGAGCTTCCTTTCTTCTTCAGTGTGCTCAACAAAAGACCTCATCTGACATCAGGCAATGCAATTCCCCTTCTTGTGCATTATTGCTTAAACAAGTGAACCATATGTTCCCTGACTCCTGTTACGGGTTGAATTGTGTTCTCCTAAAAGATATACTGAAGACCTAACCCTGAGCACCTGTGAATGTGACCTTTGTTGGAAGTAGGATCTTTGCAGATGTAACAAGTTAAGATGAGGTCATACTGGCTTAGAGTGCATCCTAAATCCAAAGACTGGTGTCCTTAAAGAAAAAGGAGAAAAGACCCACAAACACAGAGGGAAGAAGGCCACATGAAGACAGAGGCAGAGATTGGAGTTATGGTGCCACAAGCGCAGAAGCACCTGGGGCTGCCAGTAGCTGGGAGAGACAAAGAAGGATCCTTCTCTAGAGGTTTCAGAGGGAGCATGGCCCTGCCAACACCTTGACTTCAGACTTTTCACCTCCAGAACTGTGAGAGAATACATTTCTGTTGTTTTAAGCCACCCAGTTTGTGGTACTTTATTAAGGCAGCTCTAGGAAATGAATACAGCCTCCAAACTGAATTTTATTGAGTTTGATTCTTCGAATCACTCACAATTATTTATTTGTCCCTACCTATGTCTGAGGCATTTTGCTGGGTGCTGGTGTGGAGGCAGAGACCTATATAGAGATGCTAGGGTATAAAACTTGAGAGTATGACCATGGGAACCTGTGCCGTGTGTTCATTTCCTAACTCCATGATGTACTGGTTGTTTGATTTAACCTCTCTGTGTCTTTGCATTTCCATTTGTGGTTCCAACTCATAGACCTGTTGTGTTGAGTAAAGGAATTAATAAGCATAATATACCAGTTGCTGTCGAGTCAGTCCCAACTTATGGTGACTCCATGTGTGTCAGAATAGAACTGTGTTCCATACAGTTTTAAATGGCTGATTTTTTGGAAGTAGCTCTCCGGGTCTTTCTTCCTATACACATTGGAGTGGACTTGAACCTCCAGCCTTCCGCTGAGCAGCATTAACTGTTTGCATCACCCAGGGATTCCTAATAATCAGTATAAAGACCTTAGAACCGTGCTTGGCACAAAAAAATATGTGCACTGTATAGATAGCAATTAGGCAAAGAATTTCTGCCTTCATGCAGCATATAATTTACATGAGAGAGGAGAAGTGAGGCAGAGACATACAAACGGATAACTGATATTACACGGCACGAGGCAACAGGAGCTTAGAGCAGAGTGTTTTCAACAGGGTCCCCACAACTTTCTCCCTCCTGTTGCTGATGAGTCAATTCAGACTCAGAGCGACCCTAAAGGACAGAGTAAAACTGCCCCATACGGTTTCCAAGGAGTGGTTGGTGGATTTGAACTGCTGACGTTTTGGTTAGCAGTTGTAGGTCTCTGTAGTTTTTAACCACTGTGCCACCAGGGCTCCTCAACAACAGGAGGGATTATAGCAGGACCTTGAGGAATGGCTAAACTTTAAAAAGGTAGAGGAAATTCCAGAGCTGGGGAATTACATGTGGAGAATCGTACAAGTGGCAAAGCACCAGGCATGTTTGGGACGTTAAGGAGATAGGTGAGACTAGACAGGAGAGGTAGAGGCGAACGTATGTGGGCCCCATGCACAGTGAAACCAAACACTGCCCCGTCCTATGTCATCCCCATGATCGGTTACATATCAGACCAATTTGATCCATAGGGTTTTCCTTGGCCGATTTTAGAAGTAGATCACCAGGCCTTTCTTCATAGTCCTTCTTAGTCTGGAAGCTGTGCTGAAACCTGTTCAGCATCATAGCAACACTCACGAGCTGTCTTGGCCGGGAATTGAACCTGGCTTTCCAGCAGGGAAGACAAGAATTCTACCACTGAACTTCCAATGCCTCGTAGCAAAAAATTAAGGTGAGCAAATTGTGAAGGGCCTTGAGACAGCAGTACCCAAGGACAGTGTATGCCTGAGAGGATGGACTTGGCAATGAGGCTGATTTAGATGTGAATCCCAGTTCTGCCTCTTTCAGTCATACGACCTTGGACACATCACTGTACTTTTATGAGTGTTAGAATCCTCATCTGTAAAATGAGTGTAAAGTTTCCTAAGTCCGAATGCTCCAGCACTCAAAAGTTGACCATGATTAGCATATCTCCTGTAGGCAGTCTCATTGGAGTTTTTGAATTGAGGAGTTGCACTCCATTAACAGTGTTTTAGAGTTAACTGGTGGCAGGAATAGGAAGGGACTCTTGGTTGTAAGATTGCAAAGGAAATCTAACTGGGGTGAGCCAAGCCCTCTCGTTTGAATGTGAAGGGTTTAGGCTTTGTTGATAGGTTTTCTTCTGAACATCATTTAATCAAAAGCTAAAGCGAGAGGACTCATTCTTGTTTCCATGAGGAGGACAGAGGCTTCAAAGCCACCAAAATACTTGCTAAAGGAAGTGTGTAGAAGAATAATCCGTTAATTGACATTTGTGCTGAATGCCCTTTTATGTTCCACCCACTTGTCCTTTACACATTGCAAATACCTCAGCGGGTTGGTCTTCACTGGCCTTCTGACTCAGTAATTTGCAAGTACACCATCCTGGGAGCAATTTTTAACCACAAGACACAGCCCGGTGTATCTGTTCAGTTCGTGACTGAGGCTGAAATAAGATTCTCTCATCTTGTTTGAACTGCCGATTTGTTAGCTCTTTATTGATTAAAGATCGAAGTGCACAATTTGCTTTTCATCTTAAGTAAGGGTATTCTGTATCTGGCATAGTGTCTATGAGTTATTGATTTATTATGATCTGTAAAAACTCTTTTGTCCCAAAAGTTGGGGGCACTTCGCATTCTTGACGGGTTTGGAAGGATACTCATTTCATCCTATTCCGAATCGATGAATTACAACATCTCCCATGAGGCTTGCTGCAAGTCAAGAAAAAATTAGATTTAGATTTAGATGAGAACAGTCAAGGCGAGAAAGGTCCCTCTTAATTTCTATTATTTCATAACTGGGTTATTGTAGGAGGATCTATAAATATATGTAACTGCTGAACAAAGCTTCCACACTGCCCAGGATTTCCCCCCACTTATTTAGAATGGTAAGCATCATGGATCTTCTGACTGTTGGCAAGTGCATTTTAAGAACATGTGCATCTATTGGACCATTAGTGGAGAGCTTGCCTGAGTTCTTACAAACTGCATAGCTCGTTCGCATCACCAAATGTGCGTAAATTGTAAAATATATGAAACACAAGCCTTTAATGGCAGCAAATT
>NW_004443970.1:10664838-10666817 GCF_000243295.1 Trichechus manatus latirostris
GGGCTTTGATGCGAGAGAGCATGTTAGTGGCGTTTTGACTGATAAATCATGCACATGTGTTTACAGTGCATTTAGAGTGGCATTTAGTCTTATGTCGGTAATGACTTTTCTCAGCTACTGTTCGTGAATATCCTCTACTTAGGAAGAGGAGATATTTTTCATCTGCCTTGACAAACATGTATTATGTCCATGTCTACATGACAGAAGCATTTCTAAGTACATACATATATATATTTTTCTGCATTCTGCAGATACCTTTAGCTTTGATCTATATGATGAACAAATAATTCATTTGCCTGTTTGAACTTAGTATTCATCACAGATGCATGGGCACCAGTTCTGACCCTGAACCCACCTAGGAAGACTCAGGGCTCTCAGCCCATTTGTGTCTCTGTTTAATTCTTAACGTTTTGATTCTGGTAGTAGCTCCACAAAGTCAGAGACCATGTCTTCCTCATCTTCATATACCTCGTACCTAACAGAACGGAGTCCCTGGGTGGTACAAACATTTAGTGTGCTTGGCTGCTAACTGAAAGGTTGCAGGCTCAAGTCCATGCTCAGAAGACAGGCCTGGCAACCTACTCCTTAAAAATAAGCCATTGAAAATCTTATGGATCACAATTTTATTTTGACACACATTGGGTTGCAGTGAGTGGAATTGACTCGACAGCAACTGGTGCTCAACAAATAGGGAAAGGAGCGAAGGAATTCCAGTAGAAGTTACACGGAGTTAGAGATGATGATTAAGTGTGTAAGGGGGAGTGACCATTTTTCTAGGGC
Organism: Trichechus manatus latirostris; assembly: GCF_000243295.1. Lineage (NCBI taxonomy): Eukaryota > Metazoa > Chordata > Mammalia > Sirenia > Trichechidae > Trichechus > Trichechus manatus. The sequence continues at coordinate 10,665,619 of NW_004443970.1, forward strand.
TCAAAGAAGACTTTAAAGAGCAGGTAGGACTAGAGAAGGACCATGAAGGGAGGGGGGGAAAACAGAATTTACAAGGATAGCCTTTAGAACACAGATAAAGGAACACCATTTCAAACATGCTAATACCAGCACATCTCAGACCCAAAGTAGGTGTTCTAGTCAGGAGTATAGTTGGTTGTGAGTTAGGAAAAGCCACACAGACTAGTTCAGATAAAGGATGTGTGAGTATGGGAGCAAATTCATAGATACAGGAAATAAAAAATAATCAGACCTCAGGTAAGTTGGAGTTAGGTCTCTGTTAGGTGTGTAAATAATCTCTTGCTGTCTCTAAGAGAGTGGAGGCCTGGCTTTTCAAATTTCTTCCACTGAAGAAGCCACATGGTATCACCCATTCCTGTTTCTCACTAGTTCCTCTATATTTTGATTGGTTTCCTTCTGCTCATTCATGGACCAATATGGCTGCATGTCCTGATTTGATAAGGCTTTACAGTTCTATTGCCCACGACCAACAGATGATGTTCTCTGTGGCTCTTAGATATTTTCTCAGGAGAGTTTAGGCTGATTGGCCACTGATCAGTCAATGGGTTGGCTGGCTGTGACCTGATGGCTATCTTGTCCTACTGATCAAGGTTGGCAAGGGGGCAAGCAGACCCTTCCAGGGTATGTGAGTGATTCATGTTCTTTATTAGGGGCTTGGGCAGAGAAGACAATAAAATATGCCCAATGCAGTTAGGTAGGAAAAAAAGAGAAGGCATACAGAAAGGTCCTCTGAAGTGTTTAAAGGCTTTGGTGTACGCTTTGTGGACGGATGGCTGGTTCAAACGGTTAGCATTATCCACTGTCATACACAGATCTAAGAAACGACTCCCTCCTGGTGCATCTTACTACTGAGCACTTTTTGAAGAGCCTGGCCTTCTGGTTAGAATATGAGCCCCAGGATATAGGTGGAAATTTACCTCTTCATCAGAGCAACACCTCCTTTCTCCTGGTCCTCCTAAGGGCTTTACTTCTGTGTGGTGGGTTAGGTTGGGGCTTATACGAGTATGATGTTTTCTGGGTGGCACAAATCGTTAAGCTCTTGGCAGCTAACCAAAAAGTTGGTGGTTCCAACCCACCCAGAGGGGCCTTTGAAGACAAGTCTGGTGGTGATCTTCTTCTGAAAGGTCACAACCATGAAAAGCTTATGGAGTGAACTTCTA
>NW_004443970.1:10668834-10669913 GCF_000243295.1 Trichechus manatus latirostris
TATTATTATTATTATTTTCAACCCAGAAGAATAGTTGATTTTTAAAAATTTCCTTTCCTACGAATGAGATTACCAAATCTGGGCAGGACAGTTGTTGACTTTCCAAGGTGGTATTTGCCCTTCTGGTCATGAGACATTTCAGAGGCACCATGGTTTTATAGAAAAAACCTGGCAACAGCTTCATGGAAGTGGGTCAAGGGTCTGACTGGGTGACCTCGGCAAGACATTTAACCTTGCTGGATCTTTGTGTCATCATTAGTTGGTAGCCATGGTGGTAGCGGCAACATAGACGGTGGCACGGGGCTCTGTGCTGACAGAGTTAGAAGTGTGGAGCTGGTTTAGAGTCAGACTGGCTGGCTGTGGTTGCTAGTGTTAGCTAATAACTTTGGGCAAGGTACTTATCTCTTTGTTCCTCTGTAAAATGGAGATGATAATAGGGGAGTTGTGACGATTAAATGTGTAAATACATATAAAGTGATTAGGCCTGTGTCTGGCATAGATACAGATACAGGTATAGGTGTAGGTGGGTATATAGATAGGTACGGGTATAGATGAGTCCCTGGATGGCATGAATGGTTAAGCACTTGACTACTAGCTGAAAGACTGGTGGTTCAAACCTACCCAGAGGCACCTCAGAAGAAAGGCCTGTTGATATACTTCTGACAGATTACAGCCATTGAAAACCCTATGTAACGCAGTTCTACGCTGACACACACTGGGTCCCCACGAGTCAGAACTGATTTGACGGCAGCTAATAACAGCAACATAGATATAGATATACAGATATAAAAAAAATCAGCTGCTGTCAGCTCAGATTCATGGTGACCCCATATGCATCACTATAAAACTGCTCCATAGGGTTTTCAATGGCTGATTTTTCAGAAGTAGATTGTCAGGCCTTTCTTCTGAGTTGCCTCTGGTGGACTCAAACTTCTAACCTTTCAGTTAGCAGCCAAGTGTGTTAACCATTTGCACTATCCAGGGTCTCCAGCTATAGGTATAGATATAGATAGAGGTATAGCTGTAGGTGTAGCTGTGGGTGCAGGTATAGGTATAGAACAGGAGCCCTGGTGGCACAG
>NW_004443970.1:10671290-10673003 GCF_000243295.1 Trichechus manatus latirostris
GCCACCCAGGAACTCCTCTGGGTAGTCATCCTTAAAGCTGTCAGGTAGACTTTTTCTATTTCTTAAGGACAGACCTTGTGCATACCTCCATCCAAGTATTCCTCAGGCCACCGAGTGGCCTGATATTACTCTACACCTTTCTGAAGTTAATATTGTAACTCATACACGTTGACATTGTTTGAAAGTATTTTGAACCTTAAAGTCATCAAAAACAGTATCTGCCCACCTGTTTGCTAAAATAGATGTTAATCATCACAAGACTAACTTGTGCAGACACTTTCTTGGGACACTGTCTATATTGTAACTGTTTATCCATCTCTCGTCAGAGACTCTATCTTCAATCTCTGTGCTTTTACTCTTAGCACTGCGTCAGTACAGAGCATGTGGCCAATAAGGGCTGCTTGAATAAATGAGTGAATAAGTGAAAAGCACATTAACTCATTGTTCAGTCAAAAGCATGCTAAAGAAAACCAGTTGAGCTGCTATTTTTGTTTCAAGCTTGTGACAAACTTGAGGTAAGATTGCCATGTTCCTGAAATTCGTCACTGACTCTTCCCTAATTTACTGTAATGCCGAGTGGGAGTTCTGAGACCTTGTTTTGCCTCTGATTTGACTTAAGCCTTCCTGAGAGCAGGGAGCATGTCTGTGCTATTTATAACCTTACTTCTGGCACAGTTGCTTGTATAGAGTAGCTGTTCAATAAATGCTTTTTGAATGAACAAGTGAACAAAATACTTGGCACAGTCATATAACCACCTAAGACTATTCTTATTACAAAAGCTAGTCATAGTTATATCATCTCATGCTATTCCCATTCCCCTTTCCTCATTCACTGCACTCTTCTTTTAGTACCTCAAACAGGCTTCTTTCCTGCCTCAGGGCCTTTGCACATTCTAGTTCCTTATCTCCAGGCCTTCTCATTTCCACCCCTTTCAAAATAACCACTGCTAATATTTTTTGCTGTATAATTTTCTATTTTTAAAAGATATATATTATGCACATATATTTTAATAAACACAGTTTCACTCTATGCTTGCAATTTTCTTACTTGCCTTTTTCCCCACATGATAATTACTATATTTTGTTCCTCTCTCCGTGTTGCAATTACTGAGCCCAGTAATACCTTCTAACAATCACAGTGGCTTCTTTGCTGTTTCTTGAACATCCCAGGTATGTTCTAGCCTCAGGGCCTTTGCATGTTTTTCTCCATAGTACTTATCACTGTCTGACATATTATCTAATTTACTTAATTATATATTAATAGGGGGAGGTGGTGATTCGGCAGTAGAATTCTCACCGTCCATGCGGGTTCCTTAGCTTGGAAAGCTCTTCTAACTACTATTGCATAGTCAGCTTTTTTTTTTTTTTATCCTTTTGGGCTCAATCTACATCCTTGTCACTTTCTCCCAAACCCATTATTCTCGATCTCAGCTATAGTTTGATTCTTCATGGCACATGTCACAATTTGCAATCGTTTTTGCCTATTTCCTTATTTTTTTCGTTGTCGCTCTTCCCTATTAGAATATAAACCCAGGAGGGAAAGGCCTCTTTCTGTCCTGCTGGCTATTATGTGTCCAGTGTCTGGCACCTAGCAGGCCTTCCATAAATATTTGCTGAATGAACAATTTAAGAAATGAAAAAGAAATAAAAAGCCCTTCTAATCCTTGTAATTCTTTCCTCTCAAAATAATCACTGCTAATATTTTTGATGTCT
>NW_004443970.1:10674406-10680001 GCF_000243295.1 Trichechus manatus latirostris
AATGCAGCAACAGATTTTGCCGCCAAGCAAGTAAGATATGCCATAAAACGAGCAACTTGCCCTCACCAGCCCCTCTCTCGTTTGAATTTCCGATGCCACAGTGGTCATTGTAAGAGGATATCTGGCGGTGAGATGGTGGCGGCATTGGAAGGGGGAAAACACGCACCATTTTCCTCTTGCTTTTGTTGGGGAAGTGATTCCTTGGATTGCATGTTCTCCTCCTCTTGCCACTGCTTATTAGTCTAGAAGTGTGTGATTTGGCAGAGCCAGTTAGTAAACCCCTAGACCTCAAGTCATACTGTAATAGCCAGCAATTCTTGAGCACTGGGACATTGAAGGGACATCAGGACCTCAACCTATGTCAACTCTGAGATGCTTCCAGCAACGAATTCCCTCAGGGTGGACAACCTCAGGATAGACAACCTCAGGATAGGCCAGTTAAGCACTCAACTACTAACTCAAAAGTTGGTGGTTCAAGCCCACCCAGAGGCACCTTAGAAGAAAGGCCTGGCAACTGCTTCCAAAAGGTCACAGCCTTGAAACCCTATGGAGTGTAGTTCTACTTTACACACATGGGGTCACCATCAGTCAGACTTGACAGCAACTTTTTTTTTTTTTTTTTTTGAGATTTGAAAGAACCTTCCTATATCAGGCTTCTGTCATGTATGAGACCACAAAGAGATTCTCCTTCCTTTGTCTCCCATTTACTCAGCTGAATCCTATTTTTAGGCCATTGGCACATAATTCAGCTTCACTCACAACTGAGTCCTGGCATTCCTTTTAGGAATTTTTGGGGCACTTAGCAGGACCTGACTAAGTTGAGGGCAGAGTATATTATCTCAGACCTATTCTGGTGATGCATAAGTTTAAGGAGAGTGTTATTTTCAGAAAGTTCCCAATGTTGCATTATCTGGCCATCTGGCCACAGAATCGCAGATCCTTGGCATTGTTGTGAACAAAAGAAATACCTTGTTCCTGTCTCAAGGCAATGTGATTACAGGACCCGTGATCAGATAGGTCACCCAAGATGGAGGCCTTCCTGAATGGAACTTGAATTTATCTGTACCTGTCCCCACCTTTATCTCAGCTTGTGTCCTCTGCATTTGAAGATGACGTGCCTGGTGGATTTATTTCTAGACCTGGTCCTCCACCCTTGGTTGCAGTGCTGAGGGGGAACACACTTTCTCACCCACGTCCTTGTGGCCCAGCATCTCATGCAGCCAGATGGTGAGCAGACGTTGTGGGCAGTTTTTGGCTCCTGGCTGAGTGAGCTCTCTCCACCTGACCTCTGGAGCCGGGGCACGGAGACGGGTCTGCCTCTGCTGGTACCTCGAGATAGCCCACTACTTCCCCGTTCTCTGCAGGGAAGGAGCAAGCCTGTTGCTTGTTGTTGCTGTTTGTTTTTTGGAAAGGCTTCCAGTTGGGTTTTCAGATGAGCTTGTCTCAGAGATGCTTTTAGGCTTAATCCTATGGATAATTGAGCCGCAATGGACCACAGTTTTACAGACCTCTTTTTTGGTGCACTCAGTTCCAGCATTTAAGCTCCCAAATGAGCACTTCCCATGTGAGTCATTGAGTGTGCAGTTTGCTTGATGCTTGTGCTCAAATGCTTATTAATATGGTGAAGGAAGTCAGTGCACCCTCATATGGGGGTATGCACGCACACACAGCATCCTGGTAAGCACTGTGAAGATCAGGCATCCTCTGGGCCATGAGAATGGCAAACGAGTCAGGGTGACAGCGAACAGTGATCTCCATGTTGGAATTTCATTTAGTTCACTAAATGGGATCATTTGGATGATACTGCATCAATCAACAGCAAAAGCCTGTCTCTCTCTCCACGTATACACACTCTGTAAACTAAAGCGATGTTTACTTAAATAATCTGTGTATTTCACACGTGGAGTCATTAGCGTCAGTTCATTTTTCTTTTTTTAATAACTATTCAAGCAAAAATTCACCAGCAAACTTGTGTCATTAAAAGTTTCTGATGGTGGAGAAAAACAAATTAGTAGCTTGCATCTTCTGAAAGAGTTCAACCTGCTTCTCATCTCCGATCGGTTCAAATGAAGAAAAACTTCACTGGAGAACTCCACAGAGCTTACGAGGAGACATTGCTAATGAAACGAGCTTCCCTCGGTAGATCACAATATACAGCCAAAAACACAAGAAGTTAAAAGAGGTGCTGGATAGAGGCCACAGAGTGTCTTGTAGGTTAAAGGATCAAGTCTCAAAATCAATACCCTTGCTTAATAGACACTCCCTGCCGTGTTTTCAGAGAGGGTGAAATGTATTCCTGCACACACACTAGGATCTTTGCATTCACAGGGATTTCTCTGGATGCTTCTAGCTGAACTTAGTCAACTAGGCTAAAGGGAAAGCTGACCTTTTAAATTGCCAAAGGTCTTTGCTTTTGGCAAAAGAGAGAGGGAAGCAATTCCACTCTTTCACTTCTTAAAAAGAACAGGCAGGAACTGAATCCTAATAGACCTGGTAAGACTTCAGTAATTTGCAAAAGAGAATGCATTTCATGTGACCAAGCTGGTTATTCCCAGGCACATACTCTGGGAGTTCACCAGGAACAACCAGAGGCCCCAAAACAAACAACCCTCAAGGATCTGTGAACAGGAAGCGTTCCTCCCCTTGTTGACCTTAACTTATATGTTGAGTAAACAAGTACCTGTTCTGTGTACCCTGGTGTATCGAAGGCAGCTTCTAATTTCACTGCAATTGGACTACGTCCAGTTGTCGCTTTGGTTCTGGTCCTTAAAACTGCCAAGAATGGGAGGTTGAGAGAGACCTGACTTAACCAGAGAACTGGAACAGGCTGAGGGTGGATATGCACGTTTCTCAGGTTGTGGGTGAGTTACCTGACCTTCAGGGGGGATTAAGAGGGGCACACATGACTTGGTGACTCTGTCTGACTGCAGTTTAACTGCAACCCTGGCAGTGTGTTTGTTGTTCTAACTTTTAGATGTTTCTTAACTGGTTTAATCTGGTAAGCACACAGGCTGGTGTGTGGGCAGTACATGTACTCAGAACTTTGGGTGATTCATGCTCACCCTGGCCCTTGAGTGCCCTGGTTTTGCCTTTGGTGTGAAGCTCTTTAGATACTTAGATAATAGTCTATGAACACGGCTAGTAAAGGTTTTTACAATCATGTTAGATGGTCTTCCATGGTGTGGTGTGGTTAGTAACTGGGTTACTTTTCATCATGGAATTGTCAAGATAGTTTTGCCTATGTTTGAGAAAAAAAAATGGGGTAGACGTTCGTTGCTTGATTGTTTAGATAGCACTTCAGGGATGGGATTTTGAAAAGCTGTTTGCTTGTACACAATGATTTCTTGCTGATCCCTTCTTTGTGGCTTACAAACGTTAAAGTTACATTGAGATATGAATCTGCCCTTGGCCAGAAGCCAGGAATGTCCTCTAGGCCTTTTCTTTGATGTGACTCGTTACACCCACTGAGCTACCACTTCTTTTTTTTTTTTATTGTACTTTAGATGAAAGTTCATGGAACAAATAATTTCTCATTAAACAGTTAGTACACATATTGTTTTATGACAATGGTTAACAACACCACGACATGTCAACACTGTCCCTTCTTGACCTTGGGTTCCCTATTACCAGTTTTCCCGTCCCCTCCTGCCTTCTAGTCCTTGTCCCTGGACTGTTGCGCCCCATTAATCTTGTTTTGTTTTACGGGGCTGTCTAATCTTTGGCTAAAGGGTGAACCTTGGGAGTGACTTCATTACTGAGCTAAAAAGGTATCCAGGGGCCATGCTCTCGGGATTTCTCCAGTCTCTGTCAGGCCAGTAAGTCTGGTGTTTTCTTGTGAGTTAGAATTTTGTTCTACATTTTTCTCCAGCGCTGTCCGGGACCCTCTGTTGTGATCTCTGTCAGAGCAGTCAGTGGTGGTAGCCGGGCACCATCGAGTTGTACTGGACTCAGTCTGGTGGAGGCCGTGGTAGTTGTGGTCCATTAGTCCTTTGGACTAATCTTTCCTTTGTATCTTGTTTTCTTCATTCTCCTTTGCTCCCAATGGGGTGAGACCAGTGGAGTATCTTAGATGACTTGAGCTACCACTTCTTGCTGAAAGCAGGAATGTCCAATGGACCAAGCACGGATTGGGTGTCTGGGTCTCTGAATTTTGGAAGATGACTTCCTTGTTCCTCATTTACTATATCACCTTAGGCAATTCATTTTAATTGATCTATCTCTGTGCATCTGAAAAATAGGGAGAATGAAATGGGAACTAAAATTTGTTCAGAGCCTATGCTATGCTAAGTGCCTATTGTAATGAATTGCATTAAGAACTCATAAGGGCCCCTCTGAAGTGAGTATAATATTACAATTATCGGGTGAGAAAAGAGTCTGAAAAAGGCTGTTTAACACTACCTAGAGGCAGAGTGAAGACTCCAATCCCACTCTGACCCCACACTCCGAGCTCCATTTTGTTTCTCTGTGTCTGCCGAGGCAGCCTTCCCTCCTGGGCGTTTGTGGTACAATAAGGTCACAAATGCAGTGTTTCCATAGCACTGTTCTTGTGGTTCTTCATCTCTGATTCTGACTTTCCAGAGAGGTTTGGGTCACTTAGAATCTGCTGGTCTTTCACTCAAACCACGAGATCTCATTACACACATTCACGTTTAGTAACACATCATAACTCATCATCCTCCCATGCTCTATGTGAAACCCAACTACAGGAACATGGACTCTAGAATTGAAAAGAGCATTCTTTGTAGAAATCATAAATGGACTTGTTATTACTTTTGAATGACCTCTTCATAGTCCAGGTTCACAGAATAAGCACTCATCGACCCAGTTGACTGTACCCTTCATAATCTTAAAACAGTTCAATTAAGTGCCTGCACAGCGTCTCCATATGTTGGCTGGACACAAAGTGCCAATATTTTGACATTGCTTTCTCATTAAAATGATCAGGGCATAAGCCTGGAAGATTCCAGTGTGTGCCTCACCGGGGACATCCCCAAGGGAAGTGCACCTGCCAAGCAAACCAGAAATAGTGTCTGAGAGGAAGCACACCCCTTCTCCTGGTTCCCCTCCTGGATTGAGTCACTAATAAACACTTTTTACCCTTGGCAAGACCAGGTAAGTTTGAGAAGTGTACCTCCTGTGGTGTTTAAACGCCTTCCAGTTACTCCTATGATAGCGATGCATGAAGAATCAACATATTGACCCCCACAGAGTATATATTAAATTCTGAAGGATTAATCAAAACTGCACCATGTTGTGTGCAATTAAACCCTTGAAAGGCAAAATAAATTTGCTGGAGCAGTAGCAGCTCTCGTACCACTTCTAGCTGGAATGAGGCATTTTTCAGTTCTATTACTAACAGATGAATTTTTGCTCAGGCACATTTTTCAGGAGGTAGGTTAGGCTAGAAGCAGGCATGTGCAAAACATTTCATGGCTGGGAGGAGAACAAGGAGTCAAATTGTTCTTAGTGTTACCGTTTCCAAATCTTTGCCATCAAGTTGATTCTGACTCATAGCGACCCTATAGTCAGAGTAGAACTGCCCCATAGGGTTTCCAAGGGGCCGCTGGTAGAGTGGAACTGCTGACCTTTTGGCTA
>NW_004443970.1:10680255-10687560 GCF_000243295.1 Trichechus manatus latirostris
ATACTGTTTTACTGTACATTTCTAATTCAAGTGAACAAAGCCTCCAAGAAAACTTCTTTCTTCCACACACAACTATGTCTGAAGTCACCTAGGATGACCCCTCACAGAGGTACCTCTGCACTCTCCTGTAAATGTTACTGTGATGCCAAATTGCACATCCTGTAGCCATGTGGGTTTATTGTATTTTTCAAGAGTCAGTTGTTAGTAGTTGCTATCGAGTCAACTCCAAGACTCCAAGTCATGGCAACCCTATGTATAAAAGAAAATGTGCCCAGTCCTGTGCCATCTTCATGATCGTTGGTGATAGGATAGTATTCTCTTGTGATCCATAGGGCCTTCACTGGCTAATTTTCAGAAGTAGATTGCTAAGCCTTTCTTCCTAATCTGTCTTAGTCTAGAAGCTTTGCTGAAACCATGGATGACCCTGCTGGTTATCTGAAATACCAGTGGCATAGCTTCAAGCATCATAGCAACAGGCAAGCCACAAACTAACAGATGGGTGGTGGAAGAGTCAATTAGAGTCTGTTGCAAAGAGCTAGGAAGCTATATATTCAGTTAGCCAAAGGGTGCAAGAGGAAAAAGTTGGCATTGGATTGCTCAGGAGTGACATAGACAGCCAAAGAGCGACAGAAGCTCAGTACTTCTGAGAGCTAGCTCTGTGGGCAAAAGGAGAATCATAGTAATGTGAGGTCTGCTGGAGGGGAATTAAGAAGTTAAAAAGTCTTAAAAGTCTTAATGAAGGCACACATGAGACCAGAGTTACATTTTTCTTTGTCCACTTTCGGCAATAAATTTTCTTTGTTCGCCTGAGTGCCAAGGCTCAAGAGAGACTCGTAAGAAGGGGAAGTGTAGCGTGCTGCTAATATCACAAATTTGTCTCCATGTCTCCTGTTCCACAGGGGGAAAAAAAGGGAATCGAAATGTATAAGTCGTTCCCATAAATAATCTAAAATTATATTCACTGCAAGGAAAAAAAAGTATATAGAATGATGTGAAATTGTTGAATTAATAAATTCAGAAGCCCTCACTGTGTTAAATGTTGCGATTAGAAAAATAAGGATAATGTGCTTAATTTATACGAAGTAGATTTGCTTTTTTTTTTTCCTCAAAGCTCAGAAATAAATTTTATTGGGAGATGCATTGAAAACTCTCATGACATCTGGAATATGGAGATCTAATTGCTGATTCAATGGCATTGCAAACACGCAAACATATTTCCTTGGTGAAATGTCAAAAAGGCAGCAATCAAAACGAAGCGTTTAAGCATTAAAATGAAGAAATGATGACTGGGTTGATTTGTAAACATTTATCTCTAAGCTTACTTTATGAAAAAGAAGGAATAAGTTTAGGAAAATGATGGCAAATTTGCACATTCTAAGTTCTCGGTAATGTGAGGGCATGGAACTCTCAAGATGCATTGTAGGTTCAATCAAAACTTGTATTTCCCTTAATTCCCACCTGACTTTTTATGTGGAGTGTATTGCGCTTAAGGAATCCCTGGGTGGTGCAAACGGATAACAAGCTCAGCTGCTAACTGAAAGGTTGGAGGTTGGAGCCTACCCAGAGGTGCCATGGGAAGAAAGGCATGTTGATCTACTTCTAGAAAATTAGCCATTGAAAACCCTATGGTGTATAGTTCTACTCTGAAATGCATGGGTCACCATGAGTTGAAATCAACTTGGCAACTGGACTGGTTTTCTTGGTTTTAAAAATAGCATGGAGTCCCTGGGTGGTACAAACAGTTAACACACTCTGCTGTTAACCAAAAATTTGGAGGTTCAAATCCACTCAGAGTCATCTTGGAAAGAAAGGTCTGGCAATCTACTGAAAAATCAGCCATTAAAAACTCTATGGAGCACAGTTCTACTCTGATACACATATGGGGTCGCCATGAGTTGGAGTTGACTCGATGGCAATTAAAAAAAAAAATTCACTTAAATGAACAGCAAGAGGTTGCCAGGGGGTCAGGGAAGAAATGGGCTTATTTTCACCCCCACTTTAATTACTCTAAAACCGAACATTTCCCTATCTTTGAAATAATCACTTTTTATGTGTATGGAGTCATTTCTAATTGTGTGATGTTGGTCAGTGACGATGTTTACTTTCACTTGTGTTATTGAGCGAGATAGTTTTGGAGCCTCCTGTCTGGGCATCATTGACTATGGCCTGACCACTTGTTAGAGCTAATTGATCAGAGGGCCAGTGTTTGTTCCCTTTGATTGCATTCTGAAATGACAGATTTTGATTTAAATGTGCACCTCAAGTTGGCTTGTAGTTCTGGTAAAAGAGCACCTGGGAACTATTACCTAGTACATTAAGTGTAAAACCAAAATGTGTTAAGCCATCTCACAGAGAATGCGAATGAACTTGTTGCTGAAATAATTTTCCTTCATGCTTGCCTGTACAAATCTCAACCTCCTAGAAACGCAACCCAGAAAGAAGTTTCTGATGAAAGGGAATTCTTTTTTTTTTTTAAAATCAAAGAAATTCCCCGTCTAGGGAGGGACGCACAGTTATCTTGGCCACCAAATGAATAATCTCTCCAAATGAAAATATTTTCTGGGTCCCAAAAGATGCCAATCATGTACAATGAAACCCTTCTTCAACGAAGACCTGATAAATAAGTCTGGTCCAGAAACCAAAGTTGCTTTCCCCAGAGGCAGTGCATTTGTAAGGTCTCCACTGTATTGTGCTTGCAAATAACGTTTATTTCTGTAGTGTAAATATGCAAGAGTTCATTTTAATAAAAAGTAAGTCCTAAAATAAGATAAAACCCATGACTAGACTTGCATTTGAAGATGTAGAGTGTATTCATCCGCTGGTTTTCGGTATAAATATTCATTGGTTTTTGAGCTCTCAGGTGTTGGAACTTTTAATCTGCATTCAGATGGAGGTACTTTAATCAGAGAGTTCATAAAAGTCTGCAACTTTCCCCCCCTCCAGGAAGAAAAAAAAAGAAACGAAAACAGTAAAAGGTAGAAAAGAGGGTGCTAGGGCTTCAAAATAATCCACCAAGCTGAACTGCATTGCTAGAGGGAGAAAAAACAAAAACACACCAAATGCCATTTTGTACCATAATATCAATATTCTATTAAAAATAAGTCTCTCACTATTAGACCAAAAAGTCTCAAAAACCTGTCACTTGACTGCAAGTCTTCAGAGATGACTGATAATGGGTAAAAAAAATCCCATAGCATCTGTTTACTGTGTATTCACGCAAATTGTTAGGGATGTTTTTAAATGTCAGCAGTAATGTATGCGTGTGTATTAAGTATATCACAGAGCCAAGTTGCCAAGACTGCCCTAGGGACCGCTCCAAATTAGGTAGGCCAAGTGAAGAAGGTTCCAGAGGTACCCTTTGTAAGGATGCTAATTGTCTGGGGGGAAAAAAAACGAACTGCAAATGTTAGTACCTGAAAACCTGGGAAACCCCCTACATCAGATTTCAAATGGAGCTTTAAATCACAGAAAGGTTTAGCCTCAAGACCTTAATGCTAAGGTCAGTTTTGGTGGAGCGGAGAGAAAACCTTTTGCATTAGATGTACTTTGCATTAGCAGGCTCTCCTATTTCTCTTGGTAACCTAAGCACATATCAAGAGAAGAAAGTCATTGAGGTGCAGTCGCTGACTAAACAATGTGATGGTGACAGCGTTGTTAGCAGCCGCTGTATTACTTGAGAATTCTGCACTATTCAACTGCTTAGAAGGGAAGTATAGCACATTGTCCTAGCAAAGTCACTGCGACTCCAGGCAGCCTTCAAAATGAGCTTTATGGCAGTTTTTGCTTTCTTCCCAAAACAAAAAAAAAAAGAGGTTTGATAATTGATTCTGATATGGGTAATGTTTTTCTGATCTAGTAAAGCCCCGCAAAAGTATTATGGCATAATGATAACTTGAAGGAGTGGGAGTCAGAAAAACAATTGAGAATGAATTTGGCTCCATCACTTGTTAGACACGTGATGATGAATGAGTTGTTGAATGTCTCTGCCTCAGTTTCCCCTTTTCCAAAATGGGGATAATAATAGCTGTATCCGCATGGAGCTGTTGGGAGAATTCAGTAAGATAATGCATGCCAAATGTGTTACTCAGCACTCAGGAATGCTTAAGAAAAATTCAAGGGAAGGCCAGTATGAATTGCTGAAAAGCCTAAATGGTGCCATGTTTCAGCATAAAGGTGGGTTTGTTATTTTCAAGTGTCCATGAGAATTACACTCTGCCGTCTAGAGTTCTACTGTAATGATTAGCTGGAATGGTTTGTCATTCGCATATAAGCGGCTGGCCTCTGCTTATATTGTGAGAGGAGTGTTTGTATACAAAATGGTCCCTTTCGAAGTGCTTAAAATAGTCGGCTTCCTTTCTGATTTTGTTTTCAATACTAATTGGCTTATTAAACTCCTTTACTTAGAATAGGACACAGGTCACCTTTAGAATACCTCACATTCAGTTTTATCATATATTAAATTGTGGTGTTTTAATTAATGTAGTTTATTTTGCTTGACTAATTATATATATTGCAGAAGGAAAAAGAAAAATAACATACAGAATGAAAGTAAGCAGTTCCTTTCCATTTGTCCAATTTAATTAGTTGGGGAAATACTCAGAAGGATGCTTAACCTCCTCTTTTTTGTGACTCAGTATAAAATTTCTCTCACAGCATATGTCTTCCTGCAGTACAGTTACTGATGTAATTGTACTGCTTCCCAGCTAGCATATGAGTTCTACCAAGGCAGGGACCACCTCTTATGTTTGCAATATATATTCTCAGAACAATGCCTGGCACTTCATAGACCCTCACTTTTGTCAACTGATTATAGCTGTAAGGATGGGGTGGTAGTGGAATTAGTGAAGTCAGTTTTTAATACTTTTTGAACAACTGACATTGTCTTCTGGGTGCTAGATATAACCTTGGTGCTCAGATTAAACTGTTTTAAACACTTCTTCAGGAGCGCTGGTGGTGCAATGGTTAAGAGCTCGGCTCCTAACCAAAAGGTCAGCAGTTTGAATCCACCAACCACTCCTTGGAAACTCTGTGGGGCAGTTCTACTCTACCCTATAGAGTCGCTATGAGTCAGAATCAACTCGACGGCAACGGGTTTGGTTTGTTTTTTTCAGGCTACAATTTTTACTTTGTTCATTCAGCAAACATTTATCAAACAAGCACTGTGTGCCTAGCACTGTGCTACTTACTAAAGGCAGGCAAGGCCCCTGGAGGCAGGCTAACAGTTTAGTAGAAGGAAGTAGGCATATAAATAAATACATGTAGTAAAGTGGAACCAGCATTGTGACAGAAAGGTGATTAGGGCACAGAAGAGGAAGGGGTCAGTTCTACCTGGAAGGGATGGGAAACACTTCCTACAGGAGGTGGCTCTCCAGTGGGTTGGAAAATCTCAGTAGGTTTTGCTGGGTAAACGAGTGGTGAGGGAGAACATTCTAGGCTGAGGAGACAAAGTACAGACCACGTGGTCTGGGGGTAGGAACTGGGCGGGTCCTGAGAGATGAGCCTGGAGAAGTGAGTATCTTGTCTTATAGGTAGCAAGGGGCTGTTTAAAGGTCTTGAGTGGGTTGTGACATGAATTGGTTTTCATTTGTAAAAAGTATCAGATGTTAGAGTTGTAGCTGTATTTATCCTAAGTCCACCTATTTTACAGATGAAGCTCAGGCCTGCAAACGTGAGGTGATTTGGAGGCGTGGAGCATCAGGATAAGGTGACGGGAAATTCTAGTGGGAAAATCTGTGGTCAAATTGGTTCTTGCCATTTTATTAACTAACGTTTCATCAGACAAATAAGCCATTTAATCTCTCTGAACCTGAGTTTCTCCACCTTTAAAATGGAGTTGGTAATTCTACGTGCTGTACAGGTGGATATTGTACAGGTAGGCAGGTATTGGTGTGGGGCTCAGATGAGGCGATGCAGGTGAAAGCCTTTGGCAGAGTGTGGTGTGCTGGAGAAATGCGGATGTTATTATTCTTTAAAAGCCTGGTCTTTAGCCTCAGGTTCCCTGGGTTTGAATTCTGGCTCCTCCACTTTCTAACTGGACAGCTCTGGGCAAAAGCCTTAACTTCTCTGCTCCTCAGTTTTTTCAAGTATAAAAGGGAGATAAGAGTACCTAGTTCATTGGTTGTTATAAGCATTAAATAATAATGCATGCAAAACACAGTCCCCTACACATTGTAAGCTTTTAATAAATGCCGTCCATTATCATATTATTATTCTAGTGTTTTTTTCCAACATACTAAGCTGCTTTTCTTTGACTCTCTCCAAGGCCCTCTCCAAAGCTTTTCTTTGACTCTCTCCAAATCCACGGAGACCTTATGATTGATTAAATGTATATTCTAGACATTACAGTGAGTCATTTACTAGGTGATGGCACATAGATTTTGGCTGTTCAGTCCAGATCCTGTGGAACATTGGGCACAATCTACAATCTCCACCAGACAATTCATGGAGGCCTGTGGCACAAACGATAGGGTTATCCAAGGTTATCCTCATAACCTGGGTGCTCCATGTTCTCCGTGGTTATATGAAGAATTGAAATACGGAAGATTAAATCTTCCCACCCTCCCCCCATTGCCATTACTGTTTCTAGGATTTAGTCTTATCATTTATGTTTATGCCTCAAATGATGAGAACAACCAATCAGTCCATTTTAGCCTTCGTATAAAATACAGGAGACCTTAAAATACGGAGTCACCTTTAAAATGGTTGCTCTGCTCACACATCACATTTCTGTCAGTTGACATGCTGTGACTCCTTGTTGAAGAATTCTGCCCTTCCTGGAGAAGTAGCGTTGGTTGCCCACCTTCGTAGAGGATGAAGGACGTCTTGTCACTTTCTCTAGTCATTTGTTTGGTGAGGCTTCATTGATGGTTAAAGGGGACACTGTTTCACTTCACCCCAAACTTCAGATCCTTTCCTCAAATTACTGGTAAGAGATAGAGTCCCATTTGGGGCTTAGAGAAATCACCAAGGCTCTCACCCAGCCAGACTGAGGAGGTGTTTTGAGAGAGCATCGGGCAGAGAATTGGTTTTGTATTTTTTAACTTGCTGTAAATTTCATATAATAATACTAAAGAAAACATTGAAAATAAAGGAGAAATTATCCACAATCCCAAACTCACATATATATTGGTTTTAGTTTTGCTCGTTCCTTTCTTATTGTACACACACACACACGTACATACACACACACATTAACACAATGTGAGAGGCTTGAATGTTGATTTTAGCTCTGGGAGCTGAGAGCAATTCTTTCTGTTACTAACATGTGATTTATCAGGATTGGGTCACTCTTTCCACCTAACAATA